>NW_012149075.1:1023097-1055238 GCF_000956105.1 Propithecus coquereli
GCGGCCGAGGGGCGCGGCGCGCGCTGCCAGCGGCTGAACTTCCTTTGCCGCGACCCTGAGCTCCAAGCAGCGAGATCCCTCGGTCTGGGGGTGCAGGGCTGGCACCGGGGAGAGACCTGGGCTTAAGGGGCAGAGCGATGGAGATGGGGACCCGAGGGCTCGAGGCAGAGGGACAGAGGCACAGGGGACTAGGGGACAGAGGGAAAGGACAGAGGAGTGGGGGACAGGCGCAGACTGAGGGGCGGACACTGGGGAGGAGGAGACAGGACTGGACAGAGAGGAGAGAAGAGGCATGGAGGTGAGAGGGGACAGCAAGGTAGGCAGGGGACGGGGACAGAGGACAGAACAGCGTGGCAGGCACTGGGGGACAGGGACACAAGAATGGGGGACAAGGTTCAGAGTGCTGAAGAAAAAGGGGGTAGGATGGCATTGGGGGCGCGGGGCTGAGACAGAAACCTGGACCAGAGAGCGCGGGGCTGGCAAGGGACAGGAAGGAGGGCAGGGATGAATCTGGGGAGAGGAGTGGCTGAGGGCCAGAGGCTGGACTAGGGGAGACTGGGACAGCAGGGGAATACCAGCTGGAGGAGAGGCGGCCCGAGGGCAGGAGGAGTGGCCTTGGGAGAAAGGGCCGGTCAGGCGAGGGCTGGGGCTTCGGAGAGACTGAGGCAGGCAGGGCCCTGGGGAGCGAGGCTGGTCAGGGCGAGCCGGGGTGGCGGGGCACCCGGGGCCCAGGAAGGGGGGGCGGGAGTGGGTTGGGGTGGGGACATGGACTGAAGTTGGGCCCAAAGCGTCTGGGAGGTGACTTTCGGTGGGGGGTGGGGGGACAAGGAGAGCTGAGAGGGAGCACCCAGGGCCTCCCGTCTGCACACACCCACCGCAGCTCACCGGCCACTCCGGGGCCAGGCCGGGATGCCACCCTGGTACTGCATCCCACACCGCAGCCGCTGCCCCGGACCCCCGCTGCTCCCACAGCGCTGGCCTGAGAAGCCAGACCCAGCGCTCTGTGCAGGCTCCTGGGCTGATGTCCGGGGTTCAGAGCAGGGTTGTCCCCGGGCAGGATGAGTGTCAGGTGTGAGGACCCGAGCCTGTGTCACTCTTCCAGGCTCAGAGAGAGCACAGATCCGCCCCTCACACACAGCTCAGCCAGATCCCACCCCACCCACAGGTGCACACACACACTCGCTGGGACTCACACGTGTACACCCAGATCTGTAGAGACTCACATGCATGGACGGTGCCCCCGCCCCCCAGGTAACACCCAGTCATATAT
This sequence comes from Propithecus coquereli, assembly GCF_000956105.1. NCBI lineage: Eukaryota > Metazoa > Chordata > Mammalia > Primates > Indriidae > Propithecus > Propithecus coquereli. The sequence goes on from NW_012149075.1 coordinate 1,024,368, forward strand.
GCAGAAATGCAGCCAGCACACACGTGCACAAGCACACATGTGCACACAGGCACAGATGCATGCGCATGAAAAATCCATGCGTGCGTATACACATCATACCACATGGATAAGGAGAGCCTCTCACTTGCATTCATGCCCACTGAAATGCGTGTGCGCAAACAAACGCCCACAGACACGGATAAAATGATAGTCGGGTCCCAGAAGGGAGCAGGGGCCATTGCAGAGGGGTCGAGAGGTGAGACGCAGGCGGACAAGCCGGCTGGGGGCGGTGGAGATGAGGCGCGGGTTCCTGGGACACCAGGAGAAACCGGGGTGGGGTGCTGGGTGCACAGGGGAGAGGGCAGGGGTGGGGCACAAGGGGCCTCAGACTTCGGAGCTGCGCCTGAGCAGACAGCGTTTCCAGGGGCGTGGGGGGAAGGGGGCAGTGCCTTTGCCCAGCAGGATGCCGAGAGGCCCACGCCAGGCCCTGGGCATCGGGGGGTGCACCCCAGCTTCTCGCCTCGTCTCTCTTCCCTGGGGAGGAGCCAGCACCCTCCAGACTCACAGGCTGGCAAGCCCCAGAGCCCCTCGAAGAGGGAACTTCGAGCAGGCTCTCATGCTGGGGACAGACCATGGGCCTGGGAGAGAGGCCGTGTCCAGGGAGGGTCACAGGTTGGGGAAGAGGCAGGCGCTGGGAAGGGAGGCAGGCGGGGGGAAGTGTGTCCAGGGTGGAGGGAGGCATTGTCCAAGGGCCAGAGGCCACACCCCGTCTGATCAGCACAGCAGGGTGGCCACAGCCAGGCATGGGTGACCCATGCAAGTCAGACAGCCGTGGGGTGGAGACCTGGGGCCTGGGTTCCACGGGGACATCAGGAATCCTTTCCAGCACCGTCCCTGGGCTGGCATGGAACAACGAGAGCCCGAGAGGGAGACTGTTGGAACTCAGGGAGGGGCTCTCTTTCCAGCTGGGGTCCAGCAGAGGTGACAGTGCCTTTGCCTGGCCAAGTGCCCCACGCCAGGTCCCTCACGGTGGTCCTGCTGGAAGGGCCCTGCCCTGCAGAGATGCCCCCGAGCCCCGCCAGGCCCCAGGGCCCTCATCACTGTCTTGTGTGGAATACGCTCCACTTCGGGGCGATCTCCAAGTCATTCAGATCCTGCCTGACATCCCCTGGCCACCCGGAATTCTCCAGCCTCGCCATCATGCGCTGCGTCCTCAGGGAATGTAAATCAATTTAAGTATTAGTCTCAGCGAAATGGAATGGGGGAAGGTGACGGTGCTGGAGAAAAAAAGAAATCGCATAATGCCTTCCACAGCGGAACAGGAGCGGCTTAGGAATTATCTGTGCTTCTCAGAGGAGGAGAGGGACCCGTTTGATCCCCCCAGAACAGCCCAGGCATTCGGGCCTAGGAGGGATGCCTGTGGACATCTTTCAGATAAGGAAACCGAGGCACAGAGAGGTTAAGTGATTCGCTTCCTTGAAGCGTCCCGAGAGACCATGAGTTCAATCCTCCCATTTTGCAAGTGGGGGGCGCGCCGAGATGGGGGGAACTGGCTTCCCAGCCCAGCAGTGCAGGAGGCAGGAGGGCGTCAGCTGCGGCGACCACAGGGTCTGGATTTCCAAGGGGACACAGGCCCAGGCAGGGCAGGCCTAGTGCCGGGTTCTCTCCAGCCCTGATCGGACCTGCTGTCTGCCTGGCGCCTCCCTGGAGAGGCCCTCTGCGTTCCCACCCGTACAAGGGGACATGAGGTAGGGAAGGTGGAGATGGGGACAGAGAGAGAGAGAGAGGGTGGGGGGGACAGAGAAGGGTCTGGAAGGAATTGGAACAAACAGCCCTGGAATCCTATAGCCCTTCCTGAATCCGATAGAATCGACTTTTGACTTATCTGTGGATTATCTGAGCCCGGCGACTGGCTGACCAACCGTCAGCCGCAGACGTGGCGGAGTTTCCCAGAGGAAGGAAGGGCCGGAAAGTGGGACCTGCAGGCCCTAAAGTCACGGTGTTCCGCGGGAGAATTCTGAGCGGTGGGCATTCTTTCGGGTTGTCCTGGAGTAGGGGCAGGTCTGAGTGGCGTCCAGGCCACGTGGGGAGAAGGGGCACACCAGCCCCGAGACCTGTGTCCAGGATGCGGGGTGGGGCGGGGGAGCCCGTAGGGGTCCTCTCCCCACCCTGTCCCCATACTGGGCCCTGCTGGTCTGGGGGAAACTGCAGTGCGGCCCCCTCCCCCTCCCACCAGCCAGCAGGAGGAGAGAGCTGCCTGACCCAGTTTTCTCTCCATTGCCTGAGAGGGAGGAGGGAGGGAGGCGGGAAGCCTTCTTCTCTCTGCCTGTGCCCCTGGCGTGAGGCCGGCTCAGGGAGGGGGGATCCCTCTGCGGACATTTGCACCATCCCCTGATCCCACATGGCCCCCAGGGGCCCAGCGAGGAATGCAGAGGCCCCCTCACTGCTTCTGCCATCCCCTCGCCAGCTGGCCTCCTCGGGTCCCTGACAGTGGGTTGGGAGGGTGAGAGGCAGAGGAAATCAGCAAATAAGAGCATCCTCACTCCAGCATTTCCTGAGGACACTTGTCTCCGGCTTGGAGGGGCAGGCTCCGAGCTCTGCAGAGCTCAGGCAGAAGGACACCCAGCCTCCCTGTGGGAAAGTTCCAGGAGGGCCCCGGCTTTAACCCTGCCTTATGCCCTGCCTCAGCCCACTGATGCCCGTTGTCGGCTGGGAGAGGAGGTTCGTGGGGGAGAGAGTGAAATGGACCCGGGAGCCCAGAGCCCTCTCATACAGCTGTCCCCAGCTGGATCAAAGGGAAGCAGGGCCCAGAGAGGTGAAGGGACTTAGTCAAGGGCACACAGCTCTTAGAGACAGCTGGGATCGGATGCCTGGTTTGTAAACAGTTTAATGCCGGGTAAGTGAGGGGTGGCCACGGGGACTGGGGAGAGGCAGGAGGGACGGCACTTGGAGAGAGGGAAGTGGCGTTGGTAAGGACGGGCTCTGGGCCAGGCATTGGCTCCAGGCTTCTCACATGGCTTCTTAACCCTCACCCCACCCTTAGGGTCAAAGAGGTGCAGGAGCAGTGTTGAGACACGAGCCTGGGAGTGTCTGACCCCACAGGCAGGCTCTTTACCGTGTTGCTGAGACTGTGCAGGGTCCCCGGACTTAGAGTAGACCTGCCTTCTGGACCAGTGCTCCTTCCCCACCGTGGAGACTGCGCAGAGGTTCTGCCGCTCGGCCCGGGTGTGCAGGGGTGGCGGTATTGTCGCTGGTTGCCGCCGCAGGTGCTCTGAATGCAGCCCCAACAGCTGCACCCTCGGGGCTCCGGGCAAGCTCCTGGGCTGCTTTGCGGCTCGGTCCTCCCATGTGTGAAATGGAGGTAATAGTGACTACTTCTCAGGGCCGTCGTGTGGGTCCCAGGTGAGGCATCTAAAGCTCCCCTTGCAGAGTTCAGCACATAGTAGGTGCTCACTAAGGGGCCGCTCTCACCCCTCTGAACCCCTACACCCCAGATGTGCACAGAGGGCCTATTAGATGCCAGGCAACACCCGGGGGACACGGATGATTATACAGCTGGCACCAGTCCTTAGGTGGGAGGCGTGACTTCACAGCATGAATGTCTCAATGCCTTCGCGTCACCTCCATGAAACAAAGGTCAGGTCCTCCTCACAGAAGCCCTGCAAGGCAGGAGCCACTATCACCCCCCAGGTCACAGAGGAGGAAGCTGAGGCTCAGGGTAGTGAAGGGACTTGCCCAGGGACACACAGCTCGTAAGTGGCAGAGCCGGGGTTCTGGCCCAGGCCTGCCAGACTCCCCAGCCCCCTCTTAACTATCCCACTGCGCCACCAACCAAGGAAATTTGCCACTTGGGCACTTATATTCCGGGAGTTTAGAAGACCACTTTCTGGCCAGGATGGTGAGGAGGCTTTGGGAAGACAGAACTTGAACTGGGCCTTCAAGGGTAGAGGCAGCGGGAAAGGGCGTCCAGGCAGAGGGAACAGGTGGACAAAGACACGGAGCTGTGTGTTAGGGGCTGAGAGTGGCCTGGCATGCCTCGGACGGGCTGCCCTGGTGGGGCTGGGGAGGAGGTCGCAGGGGCCTGACGTCCTCTTGTCTCCGTTTTACAGTGAATTTGCTGGACACGTCGACCATCCATGGAGACTGGGGCTGGCTCACGTATCCGGCTCACGGGGTGAGTGACGGGCAGTGGGAACAGTGCCATCCCTCTGTGAGTGAAGAGAGGCTGTGACTCAGATAGGATCAAAAGGAAGCAGAGGCCCAGAGAGGCAAAGGAACTTACCCAAGGACACACAGAAGTCAGAGGCAGAGCTGCGGATCTCTTAGCTGTTTAGTGCACATAGACCCTCGGGATTACAGACCAGCCCTGGCACTGGGCTCCCGATTCTTCAGGTCTGAGGCCCTAGATTTGGGGATGCTCATGTCTACGCCCTGGGCCTGCAGATTCACGATGCGCCAAGACCAGGTCCAGGGTAGCCCGGAACACAGTGACGTTGAGGAAAGCCAGGCCTTCCTGCCTTCGGGATTGGTCCCCTCCTCCAGAGGCCCTGCCCTCACCGGGAGCTGCTCTGACCCCTGGAGCCACTGCTGGTCTCTCTCTTTGTTGTCAGAACCGCCTGGGTGGCACTGCCAGCCCCCACTGTGGCCAAGCCCTGGGCCCATCTGGCCTTCATGGTGACTCTGGGCTCAGCCCACCAGGTCCCTGTGGGTCGTGTGCTCGCAAGCAGTGTTCCCCCACCCTCCTGCAGGGTGGGCCCCAGCGCCAGGGCTGCGCTGCCCAGTCCCCCACTGGGGCCTGAATCCTATGGAGTGGGGCAGCAGAGTAAAAGTGAGCCCCGGGCCTGGTGATGATGAGCTAGGTGGCCCTGGGTCACCACGTCACCTTCCCACGTCTCAGTGGCCCTGTCTATAGAAAGGTGATGACCTCCTCAGGTTTGTGGCAAGGGTGAGGGGAGATGACACACAGGCTTGGCATCGTGCCTGGCACGTGGTTGGCCCTCGATAAATGTGGGCTTTTGTAATGGTCATTGGCATCGTTACTAGTGTGTATTATCTCACCTGGTTGTCACCTCACGCAAATGTGCCCCCGCCAACATGCTCAGACACACACACACACCAAGACACCCGCCACAGACACACGCACCCCACGCACACCACACTTCTTTCATGAGCCCTTTCAGCTTCCATGGCTCTGGGGACAGAGGGACAGTAATGTCCGTAACGATGATTCTAGAGACACCAAGAGTTAAACTTTACGAAGAGAGTCTCTCGTGGCTCGGCGTAGGGTTTTCATCTGGGCCGTTCGTGGCCTGTGGCTGGAGGTCCAGACGGAACCCCACTCCTCTCTCTGGGGGTCTTGTCGCCAGGCAGCAGTGAGCTGAGCCTGCTGTCACCAGCCCTCCTGCTCTGGGCTCCAGGGAGCTGGGACAGGCCATGTGGCCCTGACTCTCCAGGCCCGAGAGCCAGGAGGAAGCCCCCACCTCCTGGCCAGCGCTGCAGGCCTGAGCATGTCAGCCCTGCCTGGGGATGCAGGCCAGGCCCTCGGGGTGTCCCTTAACCTCCCCGGGCCCCATTCTCTCCTCTGTGAAGCACTCAGTGTGGCTGTCGCCCCGGGGTGAGCGTGGGTGTGCAAGGGCTTTGGGGAACGAGGCCGCCCGGCCTGTGGCAGAGGCCGACCATGAGGAGGTGAGGCTCGGGGCTCAGCTGTTGGCTGAGTAGGCATTTCCTTGAGTCCCAGCAACCAGGGCACACCTGGCCCCAGGTTGGCTCTGGGGTGTCTCTGTCCTGCTCGGAGCCTCAGACTTGGCGTTTAGGGTGACCAGGAGTCACTGGGGTTTTGGGAAGTGTGGCTGGACTTGTGTTTTGGACGGTCACACTGGTCACCCTGGTGATCTGGGTTCTTTTGTTTGCAGGGTGCTGTGCAGCATAGCTCGGCGTTCTCTCATTTTGTTTGGGAGTTACAGCAAATAATGACAACTGATATTCATGTAGCTCCTTACAATTCACAGACTTTATCTAATTTAATCCTCACAACCAATCCGCAAGGTGGATACAGCTACCCCATTTCACAGATGAGGAAACTGAGGCTCAGACAGGTTCCAAGTGATGGCAAGCTGAGACGCGAACTCAGGTTTCTGGGCCCAGAGCCCGCATTCCGTCCCTCGTGCCACCTCAGGAATGCGGGTGGTGAGGCACCCCGTGACCTCACTGTGAGGGGTGGGAGGCAATCCTGCACCGTCTGCTGAGCCAGAGACCACCCCCGTCCTTATGGGGCCTGGCGGCTGGTTTACCCAGAGAGGAAAGAAGGCTGGGGCGAAGCGCCTGGTTCCCACACTCCCCAGACCTTGAACCCGGGCCAGGCTGGCAGGTGAACATGCGGATTCCCACCCCCAGGAGGTCTGGGGAGGGGCCTGGGCGTCTCCCGCTAGGAAGTGTTCCAGGCAATCGTCCTGTCCAGCTGGGAACCCTCTGGAGACGTCCTTGAGGTTCTGTCTGCTCCTCTGTTCAGTGGCCTGGGGACAAGGACCAAGAGCTGTCCCCAGCATCAGACACGTTACTCAGTTGAAGGGCACAGTGCTGGGTCCTGAAGGGCTGGCGCTCTGCGTCCTGTAGCCAGCGTGGTCCGGGCAGGTCACTTACCTGGGCTCCGCCTCCTCGTGCACAGCACGGGGGTGGGCATAGCGTCCTCGCCATGCAGATGTCATCAGTGGGGTGACCCGTGAAAAGGCCGTTTTACCAATGAGAACCTGGAATCTCTGGGAGGTTAACAACTCCACTAAGGCTGGGGGAGCCTGGCCCAGAACCCCTGCCCTTTACCAGGCTGCGCCCCGCTCTGCTCCGGGAACCTGCACACGCTGGCATGTGCCCCGCCTCCCCTGGTCCCCTGGCGAATCGCCATCTACTGCGGGACGCTGCCTTCGGGAAGAGGACACCTTGTTCGTTTCCATAGCCTCACTTGATCCTCACCACCCCCGGAACAGACGGACGGAGCAGGCGTTAGCTGCCCATTTTACAGATGAGAAGCCCAAGGCTCAGAGAGGGGATGTCACATCCCCGGGGCTGCACAGCTGGTTCACCACATTCTGATCCGGGAAGAGGACAGAGTTGGGGGAGCAGTGTGTCCATTTCTGGGGCTTGACACTCAGCATTGGGTAGAGGTGCCCCGGGCAGAGGACAGATTCTGCCCTTGCTGCAGGCCTCTCGGAGCCTGTGCCACTCTGGGCATCTGCGGCAGCTCCTAGGGCTGGCAGGGCCAGGCCAGGCCATTGGCATCAGTGGGGCAGCTGGAGCGGGCTCAGATGGAGCTGATTAATGCATCCGGGCCCCTGGCAGGAAACAGACGGGGAGCAGCTGGCTGGCTCTTTGGTGCTCCATTAGTTGTGACAGTGACTTTAGCCCCAGATGTGCTGCAGCGCTGCCTCTGGCTGCAGAGTGGGGCGTGGGGCAGGCGTTCTTCTTGGGGTGGGGGATCAGGAAGCACAAACTCTTTCAGGTGAAGCTGGCACTCCCTGTGGCCCCCTAGGAGGCAGGACATCTTCCCCCATGGTCGCGGGAGGCGGGCAGAGTGGGCTGCGTAGACGCTGCCAGGTCAGCCCCGGGCTAGCCCCGTTCGTCAAGTGCCTTCCCGTGCCGGGCTGAGCGAGGCACTTTGCGCGCATTTCCTCCTGCACCCTCTCAAGCCGTGCTGAGGTGGGGCCTGTCTGAACCCATTTTACAGGTGCGGGCACTGAGGTCAAGACGAGGCCAGACGGCGAGGCTCCTTAGGCAGGAAAAGACTTGAGGCGCCCATGGCCTCCACTCTAGTGCTTGGACCGTAAGCTCTGACCCCCACGGGTTCTCAGAACATCGTGAAGCATGGTCATCCGCTCCCCTCCCCTTTAAGCAATAGAGATGACAGTCAAGGTGTTGCATGTATCATGGAGCCAGGACAGGGAGCCCGACCCCTCCCTCTGCCCTCGTCACCCCACCTTTGCCCGCCCCAGTCTTCCTCAGAGCCCTCAGGAGTCGCTGAGCTCAGCCCAACAGTCCCCTCCGCTGCCAGAGGTTCCTGCCTCAGCCCAGGGCCAGGCCAGCGGTGAACATGCAGATGTCACATCCAGGAGGTCCGGGAGGGGCCTGGGAGTCTTGCGCCCACCTGGATTCCTGCTCCCTTTGGCACATCGGCCCCCACCGGCTGGCCTGTGCCTGGGGGCACTCGAGGGCAGGGAATATTTCTGAAATATCTTTCTTTTTTATGCTGGTAAAATACGCGTAACGTTGAATGTGCCAGCTTAACCCTTTTCAAGTGTGCGGTTCAGCAGCATTAAGTGCGTTCGCACTGCTGTGTGACCGTCACCACTGTGCGGCTCCAGGACTCCTCTCATCTTGCAAAACTGAGACTCTAAAACCACTCTGCTTTCTGTCTCTAAGAACCTGACTACTCTAAGCTCCTCATATAGGTGGAATCATACAACACTGTCCCTTCGTGTCTGGGCCATGTCACCGAGCGTGGTGTCCTCAAGGTTCACCTGTGCTGAGGCACGTGTCAGAACTTCCTTCCCTCTTAAGGCGGAATGGCGTTCCGTCGTGTGCGTGCGCAACGTGTTGCTAATGTCTTCAGGCACACCTGGGGGCTCCCGCACTTTAGCTGTTGTGAGCCCTGCTGCTGTGGACGAGGACGTACTAATTTCTCCTTGAGACCTTGCTTCCGGTTGTTTTGGATCCGTCTATACCTAGACATGGAATTGCTAGATCCCATGGTGATTCCATTTTTCATGTTTTGAGGAGCCGCCATGCTGTTTTTCACAGCGGTTGTATCATTTTACGTCCACACCAGCAACGCACAAGGATTCCAGCTTCTCCACATCCTCGCCAACGCTAGTTAGTTTTTCTGTTGTTTTTTCTTTAATAGTAGCCATCCTAATGGGAATGAAGTGGTGTTTCAGCGTGGTTCTGATTTGAGTCTCCCTGATGACTAGTGATGTGGAGCATCTTTTCATGAGCTATCTGGCCATCTGTATATCTTCTTTGGAGAAATGTCTATTCCAGTCCTTTGCCCATTTTATAATTGGACTGTTTGTTCTTGTTGTTCGGTTGTAGGGATTCTTTATATATCCCAGATATTAATCCCTCATCAGATGTGTGACTTGCAAATATTTTCTCCCCTTTCGTGGGTTGTCTTTTCACTCTGTTGAGCCTGTCTGGTTTATTTCTGAGTCACCGACGCCAGCCAGCAGCCCGCACAGAAGCAATCACACTCGAGGTTCCTGCATCCTGACACTCCCTCCGGTAGAACCCAGGCCAGCCCACGATGTCCCAGCCTTAGGCGGAGGACAGGGGGAGTCGTTCCAACAGGCAGTCACTGGACAAGCACCAGCAGGAGGAGCTGCTGGAGGATGTGAGGGGGGAGAGACATATTAGAAAGATCCCTCTGCAGCTGATATGGGAACTGGACTCGCTGACTTCCCCCAGCAAGTCCCCACACTCTAGGGACGACAGGAGCAGCTATACAGAGAGGAGGTCAGAGCTTCAGCCTCAGACAGGCCCGGGTTCCAATGCAGACCCATCACTCGCGAGCCAGGCACGTGACCTCAGACATACGGTTCCCATATCTGAGCCTCTGTTTCCTCATCTGTCAAAAGTCAGTAAATGACCCTTCCCCGGAAGGATCATGGCCTTCTGTGCGATGACGTCTGCAGGGTGCCTGGCATCTGGCAGCTGTGACGATCTACCAAAAGGTCATCTCCCTCCTCCTCTTTCTGAGGACTCCACACACAGCGCACGTGGCTTGCGGCAGGGTCTTTGGCAAAAGAGGACCAGGTGCTTGAGCGGGCCGTGTTCTCTCTGCCCACAGTGGGACTCCATCAACGAGGTGGACGAGTCCTTCCAGCCCATCCACACGTACCAGGTGTGCAACGTCATGAGCCCCAACCAGAACAACTGGCTGCGCACGAGCTGGGTGCCCCGGGACGGCGCCCGGCGCGTCTACGCCGAGATCAAGTTCACCCTGCGCGACTGCAACAGCATGCCCGGCGTGCTGGGCACCTGCAAGGAGACCTTCAACCTCTACTACCTGGAGTCGGACCGCGACCTGGGCGCCAGCACACAGGAAAGCCAGTTCCTCAAAATCGACACCATCGCGGCCGACGAGAGCTTCACGGGCGCCGACCTGGGTGTGCGGCGGCTCAAGCTCAACACGGAGGTGCGCGGCGTGGGGCCCTTGAGCAAGCGCGGCTTCTACCTGGCCTTCCAGGACATCGGCGCCTGCCTCGCCATCCTCTCCCTGCGCATCTACTACAAGAAGTGCCCCGCCATGGTGCGCAATCTGGCTGCCTTCTCGGAGGCGGTGACGGGGGCCGACTCGTCCTCGCTGGTGGAGGTGCGGGGCCAGTGCGTGCGGCACTCGGAGGAGCGGGACACGCCCAAGATGTACTGCAGCGCCGAGGGAGAGTGGCTGGTGCCCATCGGCAAGTGCGTGTGCAGCGCCGGCTACGAGGAGCGGCGGGACGCCTGTGTGGGTGAGCGCGCCTCGGCGTGGGCAGGGCCCCTGGCGTGGGGGGGACGTCGGAGTCTGCAGGCATCCGGGTGGTGCACACGGCACCTGGGAGGATGGTAAACCTCAGTGTTCCTGTGTCCGCAGAGACACCCGGCCACCTGTGTGCCTGTGTGTCAGGGGAGGGCGTGGGAGGCGGAAGGGGGAGGGGAGCAGGGAGGCTAACTCATGTCAGGCATTGTTCTAAGCACCTTGCATGTGTTAACTCACTTCCTTGCCACCACTACCCCATGAAATAGGGACTGTTATTATCCTGGTCTTATAGATGGGGAGACTGAGGCACAGAGAGGCAAAGCAGCTTGCCCAAGGTCACACAGCTAGGAAGTGGCAGAGCTATGATTTGAAACCAGAAGTCTGACTCCAGAGTCGCTGTTCACAACTGCTAAATTTCTAACCCGTAGGGTAGAGGGAGTGGACCCAGGGCCCTGGGAGAATAGTACGGTGGCGGGGAGCTGGGAAGGTGTGTGGGCAGGAGCACCCAGGGAGCACAGTCGTGGCTGGTCTGTCAATGGGCCCCTGAACCAGGCTGCCTGTGTCTGGGGGCCCTTATCCAGGGACTTATGGGAAGAGACAGCAGAGAGCCCCTGGGTCATGACCTAGGGTGGCACCTGTACCCATGGATGTACTTCTGGGCTTCCCGCATCAGAGAGTGAGCCAGGCCTCAGGTGGCGTGCAGACACGTGTGCATGTGTGTGTGCATGCGTGTGTGTGTAGTGGACCCCACGCAGGGTGTGTGCAGCACGCATTCTGAGAGCAGGGCATGCTGGGAGAGCCCGTGTGGACAGACAGCGGATGCCCCAGCTGCTGCTGGTCCCAGCCTGGTTCCTCTCTGCCCTTCCTTGGTCTCCCCAGCAGCTGCACACGTGGCAGCTCCGCCACCCGGGGCACAGCGACACATGGCTGCTTGAGACCATTGGTTCCCCAGGGCTGAGGAGGAGAAGGGGAGAGTTTGCTCCTACGCAGGGATCAGAGAGACCAGGGCCTGTCCCCAGACGCCCTCAATAAAAGCTGGGATGGGGCCCTTGTCAGCTGCTGGGAATATCCTCCTAGCCCTTTGCTGCTACCACACAGGCCCTGGGCCCGCAGTGAGGGGGACCGTCAGTCCTCAGCACCCACCCCTCTGGCCCCGGCAGGCAGGCGGGGCCCCTCAGTGCTAGCAGGACTGAGCAGGGCATAGGCTCAGAGTCTCGGGTGATACGCGGTAGTTACAGAGTTGAGCCGTCCAACAGAGGAGCTGTCTTGCCCAGAGGTCTCTGGGACCAGGACCTTCCCTCCAGCCACCGGGCCCTTCCCAGCCCTTCCCGGAGGCTCTCTGGTTTTCCTAAGAAATCTTTCTTTACACCCCAACTGCTATGAGTTCTCGCCTATCCTGCACCCCAACCCCAGAACACCTTCTGTGACATTTGCTTGTTTCTGGCTTTGTTCTGCCCTCGGTAGCCTGGTTTGCCAGACTCCCCGGGCCACCAGCTTCTCGTGGCTCCTGGCACAGACGTCCCTGCAGTTCTCAGCTTTCCAATGGAGAATAACAACAAACCCCCCATTGCTTTCACAGCCTGCACGGGGGTGCCCCTTACACACCTGTTCATTTTTTGCTCATTGTAGCAAGGCAGCTAGTACAATTCCATTTTACAGATGGGGACACTGAGGCACACAAGATAGTGTCATCTGCTTGGGCCTCACAGCTGGTGAGCAGTGGAGCTGGGGCCCGAAGGCAGGTCTATGTTGCTCTGAGCCAGTTGCAGGCTTTTAGCCCCTCTCTGACCCCCCAGGCTGTTTTCCCTTCGAGCTGTTCCCCACACCCTCTCATTCTGATGGGGATGATAAAAGGCCTTAGTGACAATTTCCAAGTGTTTGCCATGTGCCAGGCACTTTCAAAGTGCTTCTTACACGTTATGTCAGTGTTTGGTTCTGTTGAGCATCTACTGTGTCTCGAGCACCAGAGATAGAGGCACCTGGAGTCCCTGCCTTCAGGGAGTTCACGCAGTTTCACATCCTTACGACAGTCCTCTAAGCGAGGTATTATTGCCCCATTTTACAGGTGAGAAAAACTGAGGCCTCTCATCTTAAGTGGCAGAGTAGGGATATGATCCTGGGTTACCTGACTCCAGAGCCCTGAGCCGCTTCCTCTGTCCGCAGTGCCCTCTTTAAAGCCCCACTCCCCTCCTCCCTAGGGTGCCATTCAGATGGGTAGTAACTGGTACCGCATAGGCCGTAACAATCGGGCCGCCAGCCAGTGCACAGCCACTCAAGGCCACCTCTGCCCCCAACTCTGGATTCAGCCACTGAGCACAGATGAGCCAGGCACTTGTCCTGTGTGCCCCGAGACACACTTGTCTGTAGGACACAGACTCGCCCTCCTAACGTTGGGGTCAAGGCCTCGCTTAGGGGTCTCAGGTCACGCTCCAGTCTTCTTGTCTGGCAGAGGTGGGAGGCGGAGCCCAGAGAGGGAATGTGTCTCTCCCACGGTTGCACAGCGTGCCGAGGGCAGGGCTCTTGGTGGAAACCCCAGGGCCTGAGCAGCAGGACCGCCCGGGGCTGGGAGTGGCCAAGACCACGCCCATTTCCTGGCACCGCTGGCACACTAATAAAAATAATAAAGAAGTGCCAAAGCAGGGTTAGGGAATTGCAGCCTGTTTTGAATTTTACATTTAAATCATAATGCAACATAATTATGCCAGTTGCAGGATAATTACAGGTTTTATAAAAAATATTAATTCATAGTACACTGCAGGCAGTGAGATCTGGGAACGCAGTGCGGTTTTAAGTCGCGCAAGGAAACACGTTTCTCAGCCCCGCTGGTGGGCTTCTGTCACTGTCTGTGTAACCTCATTCGGGAAGGGCAGCACGGGTCCCTAATGGGGCCCTCACTGACAGCCACCCTCCCTGCCTCGGGGTTCCCGTCGCTCTGGTTTCACCCTCAGAGCTCCCCTCAGAAGCTGGTGGGCAGCACTTGGTTTTACAGGGGAAGACAGAACAGTCCAGGAGGAGAAGGCACCTACCCGTTCCCACGGCTCTGTAGAGGCCCTGCTAAGATTGAACTCAGGCCTCAGAGACCCATGGGAAAATGTCAGAGCCATGTGCAGCTAGTCCGGTTTCCCAGTGGGGAAATGGAGGCCCAGAGAGGTGAAGCGACTGGCCCAAGGGCACACAGCAAGGAGTAATTAATGGAATCTCAGATCTCCCAATTCTTCAACCGGAAAGCTTCCCACGCTACGCAGTTCCCGACCCACTGACCTCCCCCTATGCTGGCTACCTCCTCCCCACCCCCAGACTCGCTGCAGAAAGGGGAAGGACCTCTCGGAGCATCACCCAATGGAGACGCAGCCCAGAGCCTGAAGTCCTGGTTGCCGTCCTTCCTGTCACCTGGACGCAGAATATAAATCACCCTCCATGGCCCTAATCATCTTTCTATAAATATCAGAGTCTCATTTCAGAGGGGGAGCGTGAACGACGAGCTCTTTTGCCTTCCTGACTGTGTTTAAAATCTGATTTAGAATTAATTTCCTTTGGCCGTCCACCGGCGGACACCTTATTTGTCAAATTTCAAGCTCTTTGCGGGGGAGAGCAGAGAGGTGGCCGGGGCCGCAGGCAGCTGCCGGCTTGACAGGCGGCCTGGGCAAGGTGCCCTCGGCTGGGGCAGGAGCCCCTCCTGGCCCACAGCCCGACACCCGGGCACACGCAGACTCCGGAAGCACCCTGGGTCGCCGGGCAGGGCCGGGCCCCCGCCCAGAGCCGCTCCATCTGTCTCAGCCATTAATTCCCGGCCCAGCCTCCAGGTCTCCGGGCTCCCTGAGGCCTGGTGATTAGTATTCTTATTAAAGATTATTTCATTTTCATTGCGTGGATTAATCTGGCCTTGACACGTTATAGCCATAGGGGTATTAGCCGCGTGTGTGAGGACTGCCGAGGCCCCGGGACGGTGCTGAGAGGCCGGGGGGCAGGAGCAGGGGGACGGCCACAGCTCCCGAGGCTCCCCGACCTGGCTTCGTGTCGCTGATCAGCTGGGAACCTGGGGCAGGGCACTCAAGCTCCCTGAGCCTCCGCTTCCTCTTCTTTGGAACAGTTGTATTAATGCCAGCAACACCCGATTGTCGTGATGAGTGCCGGGCACCTTCCTGGCATGAATGTACACGAATTCACTCGGGCAGTCCTCACTCCAGCCCTACGAGGTGGGTGCTATTATTCTCCCCACTTCGCAGATGAGAAAACTGAGTTCCAGCAACTTGCCCAATGTCACTTAGCCCAGGAAAAGGGGTCAGGCAAGAACGAGAACCCAGGCAGCCTGCTCCGGAATCTCTGCTCGTGCCTGGCAAGGACTAGATGAACTCTGCAAAGGGTCAAGGACTTGCAGAGGCGGCCACCGTGCTGTGCTTCCTTCAGGCCACACGTCACAGCGAGATGATCGATGTGTCTGTCCCTCATTGTTCGGAAAGATCCTTGCGAGCAGGACCAGCCCGTATTTCTCTTGGGTCCATAGCAGAAGCTCAGTACATGTTGGGGGAAGGAATACATGTGACGCTAAGACGTGCATCCGATAATTACAGTGAGGATTACTGTCATTCAACGCGACAACAGGTTCAATAATACCTCCCTGCAAAGCCCCCTCCTGGTGGTGCCATCTCTGCCGGCTCCCTGGGCTCGGAAGAAGCCTGTGCCCCAGGCTGGGCCCCAGGACTGAGCCTCCCAGGGTGCTTCTGGGAAGAGGAGGCAAGATCACAGGATGTCACCTGGGAGCCCCCACGACTCCGAGCTCCAGCCCCAAGCCCAGCCCCCAGTCGGGCCTGTGCCCTTTTGGGGTTCCTCAGAGGGGAGAAGATGCCTCTAACCTGGGGCCTGTTTTCCCCAACCCCACAACTTACAAGCCCCGCAGCCTCTGAGTCTGCAAAGCAACTTAAGGGCATTATCATTTCTCTTGATTCCAGGTTTTCTCTGAAGTTCGTAAAATTTTACAAATTAACCTGGTTTTAGCTATTATAATAAAGAGATACGATCAACATCCAAAGATGAAATGCTCTGAAATGACGTGACGTCTTTTCAAATGAAGCTGCTCTCAAGCACTGAGTTTTCAGAACAGGATTAAGTGGAGACAGAATCCCAGTAAGCTCCCTGGTGGTCTCTGTCGCAAAGGACGTCGGTTCCATGGAAGCAGCTGGGAGCTGCCTGGCTGGGTGGCATTCGGCTCACCCGAACCTCTGGAGTCTCTGTCTGCCCAGAGCAGATACTGGTGGGGTCGACTCAGTGTGAAAACTCCTGCTGGTGTTAACAGCTCCTGTCCTGGGCCAGCCCTGTGCCAGGCGCTGGGCCTCTGAGATGAACAGGGCAGCCCTACCTGTACTCACAAGGGTCTGCCCGCAGGGACCCCCCAGTCTAGAAGGAGAGTCAGACACACAGAAACATAAGTCCAGCCGTGGTGTTATAGGTGGTGAGACCACTCAGGGACTGCAGAAGCAGGGAAGGAAATGGTCGTTTCTCTCTCTCTCTCTCTCTCTTCTCTGTCTCTCTCTCTCTCTCTCTCTCTCTCTCTCTTCTCTCTATCTCTCTCTCTCTCTCTCTCTCTCTCTCTGTGTGTGCAGAGGTCTAGAAGAGTTTCAGCGAAGGATCAGTATAAATGAATCTTAAAAGAAGAGCTCGATAGGTGGACGAAGGAGAAAAGACATCCCAGGATGCAGTCACAGCACGTGCAAAGGCCCTGAGGCAGGAAACAGCTGCTGGGTGTAGTGGATGCCAGGGCTTTAGTGTGGCCTAAGGCTGGGGGGAGGGTGGCACTACAGGCGGCTGCAGGCGGCGTTGGTCTGGCAGGGAGGGATTTCAATGCCAGGTTTTATTGGTTAAGCCCTGGGGAGCCAGTGAGGGAGTTGAACAGTTAGTGACTGAATGAGACTCGAATTTTCGAGATTCCCTCAACCTAGACTGTTCCACGCCCTGCACAGTGGACTCCTCCAGGCCACAGCTCACACGTCATCCCCTCCTTGGGGAAGGGAGCTACCCCCTGCCGCTTACCCCTCTGCTGCCTCGTTCTCTGTTTCCCTCCCGGAAAGTGCTCTCGGCCTTGTTTGCTGTGTCTTCCGCTCTGACACGCCAGCCCCTTGAGGGCCGAGACTGTGGCCCCCGTTCACGGCTGCCTCCGGGGCGCAGGACAGACCTGGCCCAGAGCCGGCACCCAGAGGCGCGGTTGACTGGGTGAATGGTCACGCGGGCAGCCGGGGTGGGCAGCCAGGGCTGGAGTCATCCAGGTGAGGGAGGAGCCCAAGGGGGCAACAACCGGAAAAGGGGTCAGGCCCAGCCAGGGTGACGGTGAGTCTGGGAGGGGAGGAGCCTGCGCTGCCTGGACAGGCTGCCTCACGTGGGGGCTCATTATACAGAGTCCTGGGCCCCCAAGTGGCTCCTCCAACGGGCATCCAGGGGGGCAGGAATCTGTATTTTCGTGTCTGCCGTGTTTGGGAGCCCCGGGACTTGCCACGTGTGCCTCTTGTCCAGTCACATTGCCACCACCCCATTCCCTGTCCCACCCAAGCCACACTCTCCTTTGGCCCTCAGCCCCTAAGGTTGGTGTCTCGCCTAAGGACCAGTGTCCCATATAGGACAGGACGGCACCTCCCCACTGAGGCTGGAGACGGGGCCTGGGTAGAGGCCCGTGGGAGGAAGGCCAGGGGACTTGGAGAAGCTCAGGGGTGGGACCGATTTTGGGGCTGGGACTCAGTGTCAGGGTCCCACCCTCAGCTCTGCCCTGACTTGCTGTGCAACCCCATTTCAGCCACAGACCCTCTCTGTGCTTCCATCCCTCCATCTGCACATGAAGGCTACACTGGGCAATGCTGGAGGTCTGCACCTCTGTCCCTCTGGGGGCTCCACCAGGAAGCTCTGGGTCAGAGTAAGAGCTGTCCCCAAGGCCCACCAGGGTGGCCTGGCTGGCTCACCTGTGGCCGCCTTCTCCTCCACAGCCTGCGAGCTGGGCTTCTACAAGTCAGCCGCTGGGGACCAGCTATGCGCCCGCTGCCCTCCCCACAGCCACTCTGCAGCCCCGGCTGCCCAGGCCTGCCGCTGTGACCTCAGCTACTACCGCGCAGCCCTGGACCCCCCGTCCTCAGCCTGCACCCGTGAGTACCACCCCAGGCCCCGGCACCTCGAGCCCTAGTCTGGGCCAGGCCCCCATGCTCGGGGTCCTCGGGGAGCCCGTTCTCTGTGGGTGGGGCAGGGGCAGGTGGCTCTCTCAGGCCAGGGGCCAGTCTGCGGCTGGGAGGGTGTCTGACCCCTCAAGGATGGCCTTGACCTCTCTGGGCTCCCAGCCCCTGCCATGTGTCACCTGCG
Source organism: Propithecus coquereli (assembly GCF_000956105.1). Taxonomy (NCBI): domain Eukaryota; kingdom Metazoa; phylum Chordata; class Mammalia; order Primates; family Indriidae; genus Propithecus; species Propithecus coquereli. Next base: position 1,042,186 of record NW_012149075.1, read on the forward strand.
ATCTCTCCGGAAATCTCTCCTTCCCTCCCTGGTCTCTCCTCCCTTCTCCAGAGGGCGGACTAGGGCCGGACTCATGCCCTTCCTCACCCTGGCGGCCTTGGTCATCTTCACGCCTGGCTGTGAAGCCATGTCCTGGGGGCTGGGTGGGCAGGCCAGGGCGGTCACCTGAGGGTGAGCGTGGGGTCACGTGGTGCCCCACTGCCGTCACCCTCGATGAGCTGGTCGGAGCTGCCGAATGCCGCATCCGCCGTCAGCGCGTGTGATGTGTGCGCACGCGGAGGTGTGTGTCTGAATCCGTGTGTGCCCTGGGATGCCTGCAGCGGTTGCGTGACCGTGTGTGTCTGCAGCCGCTCCTGCAGACGACATCTGCTCCGTGTCTGTGCCTGCGTGTGAGCGCGCGATGCACACTCGTGCTCACGTGTATGAAGGATCCTTAGGGCCGCGCGTGTTGTCTGGGCGCCTGAGGGGGACGCAGAAGACACCGTGAAGCTTGAAGGAGGGTGTCTGTGAACTCGCCGTGTGTGCACACGGGCACACCTGGCCCTGCACGGAAGCGCGTGCCTAGCCGGGGTGCAGCTGTGCGTACCTGAGGGCACGCGGAGGCACCCTGGCACCCGTGCCTGCAGGGCTGCGTGACTGTCTGGGTTCCGCTGACGCAGCCCCTGTGTTCCCTCCTCCCCTGCCCCGAAGGGGCTGCTCACAGCCCGGCCCGCTCAGCCCAACCTGTCTGCCCGCCCTGGGCTCTCGTGGGGGCTGAGGGGCACTTCGGACTGTTCTCACTGTGCCCCAGGATCTGCCCCAGCCTAGACCCCTCTCCCTCCCACTCACCCATCCCCACCGAGCCCCGGGCTCCCTGCGCGTGGCGGGTGTGTGACAGTCCAGGTGGATCCACGTCCATGTGCGAGTGTCTGCGCCTGCACACGCTCACACACACCTGTGCCCGCCCTCCCCCCTCTGCTCTGCCCAGACCTGTGCTTTTCCCCATTGGGACCTGCGGAAGGTAGCTGGGCGACATGGTGGCAGAGGGGCCGCTCGGGCAAGGCTGGCCCGGCTCCAGGTCACGGACCCTTGCACAAAGCTGGCTGGACCCCGGTTTCTTTCCAGCCCTACCATCCAGTGCCTTAAGGTCCTAGAAAGCTTAAGACTGAAAAAGACTAGGTTTTTGGTATTCCAGACCCTTCAGATTTTAAAATTCTCTCCTCTTCGGATGGTAAGATTCTCTGTGCTTCTGAGCTCCTGCGGTTGCATTTTCTGAAGATCTAAGATTCCCCGCCTGGGTTCTGGGAGCTGAATTCTGAGGCGAGGGGTCCACACAGCCCCCCACGTCCCCCTGCTCAAACCGAGTGCCCCCCAGCCCCGCGCCTGGTCTGCTCAACCAAGGGGCTGCTCCTCTCTCCCCAAAGTCTTTGTGCCGCCCAGATGGGGCCCCCATTCCGGGGGTGAGGGAGGGGTTGCTCGGCACACACAGCCGTGGCGACACGTGGCAGTCTGCCTGCGGTTTCCGCTTGACCCACCGTGAGTGCTCAGTGGCATTTTACATTAAATCCAGCAATGGGTTAAGGAACGGATGTGGCTGCAAACGACTGGGTCACTTCACAAGCAGGTGGCTGCCGTGGGTGCCCCAGGACTGTGCGTCTCTCTCCTGCTCTGGACGAGAACTTGGGAAGCACAAACCGGGAATCCCCGTGGTCCTGCTTGGGTGGGGTGGGTGCCCTTGGGTTTCTGTACCCCGACCCCGACACCGTGGTCAGAGGGACATAACCTCTGCCCTCGGGGAGCATCCAGAGGATGGAACAGATGTGACCTTATCCTTAAGGAACCCCAAATGTGATAGGGGAGCCTTTCCCTTGGGTAACCCCTGGTCTGACAGTGCGAGGCTGGACCAGCCCAGATCAATACCCTCCACCCCCACCTCTCTTCCTCTGCCTCCAGGGCCTCCGTCGGCACCAATAAACCTGATCTCTAGCGTGAACGGGACGTCGGTGACTCTGGAGTGGGCCCCTCCTCTGGACCCAGGCGGCCGCAGTGACATCACCTACAACGCCGTGTGCCGCCGCTGCCCCTGGGCCCTGAGCCACTGCGAGGCGTGTGGGAGCGGCACCCGCTTCGTGCCCCAGCAGACGAGCCTGGTGCAGGCCAGCCTGCTGGTGGCCAACCTGCTGGCGCACATGAACTACTCCTTCCGGATCGAGGCGGTCAACGGCGTGTCCGACCTGAGCCCCGAGCCCCGCCAGGCTGCCGTCGTCAACATCACCACGAACCAGGCAGGTAGGCGGCGACGCTCCGTGCCCCCGCTTCCCCAGCCCTGAGCCCACCCGGGGATCTGAGGGCTGCCGCGAACTTGCTGTGGGCCTTGGGCAAGTGCGTGGCTCGCGGGCCCTGCCCTCCCCACCGGGACCCAGAGCCAGAGGCTCTTACAGTAGAGCATGTTCTGTAAGCGGGAGGAATCCAAAAAGCACGGTAGTATGGCCCTGTAAGCCTGGCTTCCAGAACTTCCCTCTCTGGCCTGTTTCCTCCTCCGTGCCATGGGAGTCACAGTGCCGGCCTTAGGTGCTGTCCTGAGGCTTCCAGGAAAGGAATGAAAATGCCTAGCCCAGCACCTGGCCCAGGGTAAATGCTCAATAAATGTCATTAAAAAATGAAATTACTCTGATGATCATTTTCCAGAACAGCTGCCACTGCCGCCCCGGGGTGGCTTTGGTCACACTGGCATGGAGCACAGCCATTCATCTGCTTCTCGCCAGTCAGTGGGCTGGATTCAGCCCCTGGAACCGCCTTCTTTTCAAATTCTGGGGGGTCCTGCCTGACCCGAGAGCCCGCCGAGGGCAGCTTGCTGTTAACAGCCACCCTCGAGCGTGTCTGTGACCCCCGGGCTCCTACCTACTGTCTCCTCCCAACACCACGCAGCCCTGGCCCAGCGGACGCTATTCCCACCACGTCACAGAGACAGAGACCGAGGCCCAGAGAGCTGCCCAGGAAGTGGCAGAGCCAGGCATCCAGCCCAGGGCTGCCCCACTCCTGAGTGAAGCCCCCCAGCTCCGAATCCAGGGCACCCCCCTCGCTGGGCCAGGGCTCCGTCTCTGCAGGAGCCTCCCCCGTTCAGCGGCATTTGTGGAGCACCCACTAAACGCCAAGTGCTGTGCTAGGTGCTGGCGAAACAGTGAGAGGGACCGGCGAGCCCAGGGCTGAGAGCTCTCGGGGCAGCCGAGGGCAGAGGCCGGCCGGGCGGGGTGCTCAGACAGCACCCGGTCTGCCGGACGTCAGACGGGGAACGAGCCCTCCCTCGAGCCTGCGTTCCCTTCCAGCCTGTTGTTTCTCTTCCCATAAAGTCCTCTTGGAAGAGCCGTCTGTGCCCACCATGTCCACTTCCTCTCTTCTGTGGCCTGTTCTGGCAACTCCAATCCGGCGTCTTCCTCACCTCTCTGCGGGAATTGACACCCCCACATGGCCACGTCCACTGGGCGCTTCTGACCCTGCTCTCTCCTGCTCAGAACACTTTTCTCTTACAGCCACTTCCAAGACCACCCCCATTCTCCCTCCCCCTGCCTGGCCTGGGTCTTTGCAGCCCCCTCGTCACACAGCCCCTAAGGGCTGGGGTTCCCCGTGCGTCCCAGGCCCCCCTCTTTCCTGCGCGCCAAGGTCCATCTCTTCTGGGTGGCCTTGTCAAGGCCGACGGCTTTGAGTTCCACCTTCATGCTGCCGCCCATGCAGACCTCTCCCTGGGGCTCCAGCTGCCCACGCCCATCTCTGCTCGGGTGTGTGACAGACAGACAGCATCCCCACACCTGCCCCTGCCACAGAGACCCAGCCCAGGACCTGGCCCCCCGACCACTGGGTCACTGCAGCCCCAAACCCAGGTTGTCACCCTGACTCTGAGATTCCACACCCATCCACCAGCTAGTCCCACGGGGCTCCCTTCAAAACCAGCCCACCACCATCCACGCCATCGCTGTCGCCTGGACCGCCACAGGAGCCCCTCCCGCCTTGTCCCCGAGGTTGCTCTCTGCACCCCTCCCGAGCGAGCTTCAGAAATCCACGCGAAGTGGGGCTGGGCTTGGGCCTTTACCCTTTAACAGCTCAGGCTGAGCGCACCTGCAGCCGGACTCTAAGGACCCGGGTGGGCCCAGGTGACCTCGCCCCTGCCACCCTCCAGCCCCACCCCGTCCTCTCCTGTGCTGGCTCTCGCCCTTCCAGCCGTGCTGGCCTCTGGTCCTCGTTCTTGAGCGCCCGAGCCCTTCCCTGCCGCTGCTCTTGGCCTTGCTTCTCCTTCCCAGTGACTCGCTCTGCCCCCTAACATTCCGAGGCCTGTCCTTCCGCCCTGGGAGGCCACGCTAACCATGCAGCTAAAATGGCCCCGTGTCCTCCCAGTCCTGTGTGAGGTCCCCTCCAGCATGGTACCCTCCTTCTGCCTGCCCGGCACCAGAACCACCTGCAACAATCCTGCTGGCAGGTTTTCTCCTTTCCTTCCTCTCTTCCTAGACCATTGCTCCTTGGGGGCTCTCTTGGGCACCACAGTGTCCCCGGGTCCTAGCCCGGTGCCTCCTGGGGAGAGGAAGTGGAAGCCCACAGCTCAGGGATAGGGCCTATAGGCAGACGGCAGCCTTGAGCCAATGGGGAGGACTGTGTCGCTCCTGCCTGCCCCTCGGCCCCTCCCTCCACAGCCGCCTCCTCCTGGAGCCCACCAGAAGCTCAGCCCATTCCCTCCCCTTGAGTCCTGGTCTCATCTCTCTGCCCCACCCCTGTAGCACCTCCTGCCTTGGGACATCCCTGGTTTTTCAGAAACACTCCCCGCGTGTCCTTCCATACAGTGGCCTCATCTAACCCTCACTTTGCCCTGGCAGGTGGTGCCCACCAGCCTCACTTTACAGATGGGGACACCGATGCCCAGAGACAGCCACTGACCTACCCAGGGCCCAGCTGGCAAGAGAGAGGGCCGAGTCCTGAGCCCACACCTGATTCCCAGGCTGGGCCACACCCTTCCACTCCACTCTGGAGTTGCTTGTTAATTTTCATGTCAGAAGCCATCCCACGATATTTATTAGGCACCTACTATGTGCAGCCCCTGCCTTCAGGGAGCTCCCAGGCCAGCTGGGGAGATAGGATGCCCAGACGTGAGGGAAGAACCAGCCACACGGGGCAGGTGGGGGATGTGGGAGGTGCGGGGGGAGAGTGGGACTGGGCTGAGCAGAGGGACGGGAGGCCTCGGGGCTGGAGGGAGCAGGTCCCTCAGCTTGGCTGTGGCTGTGTCTGTATCCGGCACCTCTCTGCAGACTCCCCTCAGGGGTAACCCGGGGGGAGGGAATGGATGAACGAGGGAATAGGCGAGTCGATCAGGGAGGGGGCCCAGTGACCCAGTGCGACTGGACGGATACTTGATCTCGCATGGGCCCCGGGCTCAGCTCACCTTCCCTGGGAACGTAGAGCTGTCCCAACCCGTGCCCTCCAAACGCAGGCAGTGGGGGCCTCTTCCTTCATTCTCCATCCCTCCCTCCTGTCCTTCCCTCCTTCCTCCAGCATCTTGAGCAGGAGACCCAGGCCTCGGCTCGGTCAGGCTGGGCCAGGCGACCCCGCGGTGCTGATCCAGGTGGCAGCCAGCCATTTGCCAGGAGGCCAGGAGGGTGCTGGCTCTCCCGGGGCTGGGGCAGGACAGGGTCCCCAGACAGGGCCTGGGGAGAGGTGGGTGGGAGGCCGCCCATCGTCGCCCCACTGCCCGTCTGATGGGGCGGCCTCCCCAGCCCCGTCGCAGGTGGTGGTGATCCGGCAGGAGCGGGCGGGCCAGACCAGCGTGTCGCTGCTGTGGCAGGAGCCGGAGCAGCCCAACGGCATCATCCTGGAGTACGAGATCAAGTACTACGAGAAGGTACCTGCGGGCGGGGCGGGGGGACTGGGCAGGGGCGGGGGGGCCCGGCTGACCACCCTCCCCTGCAGGACAAGGAGATGCAGAGCTACTCCACCCTCAAGGCCGTCACCACCAGCGCCACCATCTCGGGCCTCAAGCCGGGCACGCGCTACGTGTTCCAGGTCCGAGCCCGCACCTCGGCAGGCTGTGGCCGCTTCAGCCAGGCCATGGAGGTGGAGACCGGGAAACCCCGTGAGTGCCGGGAGCGGGGAGGGCAGGGCGCGCACCCAGCCCAGGACGGGGCAGAGGAGGGACTAGTGCCCGCTGAGCTGGTGCCGGCCAGGACTTCCGCTCCGGTTGTCCTGCGGGGCTGTTGGCGGCATCGTTACAGGTGGCAAGCGGGGGCTCAGGGAGGGAGGTTACTTGCCAGGGTGCCAGAGCCGGCAATGCCCCGTCACCCGCTGGCTTTTGCCAGGCATCACCCCCAGGCCCCGATTCCCTTTGCAGCAGAATAGCCTCATGATCGTCCCAGAGACGACACTAGTGAGCGGTTTGTCCACGTCCCCAAATGAGGGTCGGAGCAGCAAAGTGATTTGCCCGAGGTTGCCCGGCAAAGCAAGATTTGAACCTGGTCAGTTTGGGGACAAATTCCAGGCCCCTTCTCCAGTGTCATCCTGTTCTTGGCCTTCAGGAGTTCTCAAAATGTGGCCTGGAGCCAGCGGCAGCCCCTGGGCACCCAACAGCAATGCTAATTCTCAGGCCCCGCCCTGGCCCTTGAGAAGTCCTGGGGCTGGGCTCCCAGCAATGTGGGGGAGCCCGAGGCACTTCCATATTTGGGAAACGCTGAGGCTGTCCCTGCTGCTCGCCCCTGCCCCGTCTCCAGCCAGTCAGGGTCCCATCTGTGTGTGGCACCCTCCACGTGCTGGTGCTGGGCAGATTATGGCCGCCCCGCCCAGCACCCCCTTGGCACCTGTGTCTCGAGTGCTCATAGGCCTGGTGCCACCTCGAGACTGCCCGGATGTGCCCCTCCAATCTCATTACTGTGTGGCTGTGGGTAAACTCCTTGAGTTCTCTGAGCCTGAAAACTGAAGGTAGCACTCGACCTCCCTGGAAGGGATGTGGGGAGGGTTCTTGGAGGCTTGAGTGTCCAGCTCTCAGCCTTGTCGCTGTCAGAGTAACAGGAAGGACAGGCATTTCTTTGCTCATCTGTGCTTGGCTCAGAAAAGTGACATGACTCTCTCCAGGTCACATGGTCCCAGCAAGCAGCGGCACAAGCGCTGGGAAGCCAGGCAGCCCAGGGCAGCAGGGTCTTGAGGGGGAAGATCAGTAGAGGGTAGGTAGGAGCAGGGCAGGAGGAGACCTGTGCCCTGACACTGGGCTGGCTCGTGGCTAAGGGGGCTGCCCACTGGGCCCCAGGGTGCCCAGACAGGCCAGTAGGGCTGCCAGACTCTGGGCCTGAGGCCAGAGCTAAGAGCCTGGTCCCCCCACCCTGGCTTCCCCCTGCAGGGCCCCGCTATGACACCCGGACCATCGTCTGGATCTGCCTGACACTCATCACGGGCCTGGTGGTGCTTTTGCTCCTGCTCATCTGTAAGAAGAGGTGGGTGGCCTGGCCCAGTCCCCCAACCCCCTGCGAGCGTGCTGTGCCTCCTGCCTGCCTCCAGCCCCACCGAGCCAGGAGTCCCCACGTGCCTGGGGCTGACTCATCTACAAACATACCATCTCATTTAACCTAATGACACTCCAGTGTTGTAGAGATTCTAACCTCCTTTTGCAGGAAAGTAAATTGGGGATCAGAGAGGTCAGGCCACTTGCCCAAGTCACACAGCTGACAGATGCCCAAGCTGGGACATGAACCCAGGTCTGTCAAACTGAAGACATGCTCAGTCACCTGCTCCTTTCCCATTCCATCCTGGAGGGAGGTGGAGACGGGCTAGTGTGCCGAGCTCCGGCTTAGGGTCCCAGACAGCGAGAATGGGAGGAGCATCCCACAGATGGGGAGACCAAGGCCTGGGGAAGGGAAGGAGCTTGCTGAGGTCACGAAGCGGAGCTGGCAGCAGCAGCCCCACCTCCCAAGCCCTCCCCCAGGGGTGGTTTCACGTAACACAGGGCTCATAGCTTTGCTGTGAGGATCAGGTGGACCTGAGGGCATTTCGTAGCTCACAAAATGCTTGTGACTGTCACGGCTGTCACAATGCAACTGGGCTGAGAGCCTGAGGCTGGGGACTCCCCTGCAGACTCCACGCAGGGCAGGAGCCGAGCTGTCGGGGAAGGGCAGTGGAAGGGAGGAGCCCTGACTCCCAGGGATGGGGCCAGGCTGGGGCTGGGGATGGCCTGGCCCCAGGCAGCACGGTGACCCCCTCCACAGGCACTGTGGCTACAGCAAGGCCTTCCAGGACTCAGACGAGGAAAAGATGCACTATCAGAATGGGCAGGGTGAGTGCAGGGCCCAGGGACCTGGGGGCAAAGCGGCGGTCAGCGTGGGACCCCGTGCTGGACTGGAGGTGGCGCAGGCGGGAAGGAGAAAGGTGCCCGCAGAAGAGACCAGAGCCCCAGAGACAGGATGTCCCCGGGCACCCAGTGCCCAGAGGGCAGTGCTGTCACCTTGCTTGGGCTCGCAGACCTCCCCGAGGATGCCAGAGACCCTCTCCCAGGGATGCACAAACGTGCACACTCACTCACATGTGCTCCGGGGCATTCATGTACTCGTGGACAAGGACTGCTACTGCAGAGAGTTTCAGGGTTCTGTAAAGACCACAGAAAACAAGGCATATCTGGGGGTGCCACCTCCACGTCCCAGTCCTGTGCCCAGGCCAGACGTCAGTGTCAGCCATGGGCCTGAGTGCAGCCTCACAATCCTTCTTAACACAGTCTTCCAGGGAACCGTATTCAGTCAGTCCAAGGGGACACTTTTAGTGAAAACTTTTTTTTGCCACATCCCCACCCCGAACAATGTAGAAAGATCTCAAGGACTCTAGAAGTGACCCCAGAAAATGACAGACATGCTCAGAACTCACTGGAGACTCCACAGCCCAATAGAGACCCCAGAGCTACTCCACAGAGACCCCACTTTCACTGGGCAAGCACTTATGGGGCACCGACTGTTTGCCACCACATCCAGACATTCCCAGAGACACCCATCCCCCTCCCCCAGACCCACCCCAGGCCCAGGGAATGCCGGGAGAGAGACAGTCCTCCCGGACCCCACTGAAGGCCCCTCTCCCTTGGCCCCAGCACCCTCTGTCTTCCTGCCCCTGCACCACCCCCCGGGGAAGCTGCCAGAGCCCCAGTTCTACGCGGAGCCCCACACCTACGAGGAGCCGGGCCGGGCGGGCCGCGGTTTCACCCGAGAGATCGAGGCCTCCAGGATCCACATCGAGAAAATCATCGGATCTGGTGAGCGCCGGGTGGTGAGGTGGGGACAGCACGGGGGGCACGGAGGGCACCTGGGGGGAGGAAGGGGAGACCGAGGGGCCCGGCAGGCCCAGCGTGGGGGTCTGGGGCGGGGAAGGAGGGTCCCACTGCCCTCCCCCGCCCGCCACTCTCGGGGTCTGCAGGAGAGTCCGGGGAAGTCTGCTACGGGCGGCTGCGGGTGCCGGGGCAGCGGGATGTGCCCGTGGCCATCAAGGCCCTCAAGGCTGGCTACACGGAGAGGCAGCGGCGGGACTTCCTGAGCGAGGCGTCCATCATGGGTCAGTTCGACCACCCCAATGTCATCCGCCTCGAGGGTGTCGTCACCCGCGGTAGGTGCCAGGCAAGGACAGCTTTACCCTGCAGGGCCCCTCCTGCCCGGACAGGGCTCTAGGACCATCCCCTGGTTCACTCTGCCCTGCTCTGGCCCTGTCTCCTTGGCTCAGGTGCCCGGGTGACTCTGGGGGTGCCCAGGGCCTGGAACCCAGTAGGAACCGTAGGCACCCTGGGGTCCTCAGTGCCAGCCCAGCTCCTGGGGTGGGGGCACATTCCTGGGGGGTCTGATCAGCAGCCCTGACCCGCACCAAGAGCCCGCTCTCCCCACACCCCTCCCCAGGCCGCCTGGCCATGATCGTGACCGAGTACATGGAGAACGGCTCTCTGGACGCCTTCCTGAGGGTGCGTGGCTGCCCGGCCTGTCACGTGGGCTGGGGGAGGGAAGTTTGGTCTGGGTGCTGGGAGACAGCCCGAAGCCCTCAGCCCCTGCCCAGCTTGGACCCAACAGGCCTGGGGAAGGGGGGCAGCAGGTCTAGGGAGGGGGTCTTCAGGACAGCCAGTCTGACTGCCTCGCAGCCTCTGCTCCACGGGGTCCTGCTGCCCTGCACACAGGCTAAGGGGGGCCTCTGTGGGGGTCCAGGCCCCACCTAGCCGGGAGCACGAGGCTGTGGCGGGAACAGCTGGATCCCCAGCTCCTGTCTGTGCTGGGTGCTCTCAGGCACAGCGCCTAACCTCCCGGGCCTCCATCTCTCCTTCCGCCCCGGGGCTGAGCGATCGTCGCTGCCCCACCTGCCTCCCAGGGTTGCTGTGAGTGTAAATGGGGCCAAGAGAATCAACCTTAGACTGCGAGGTGCTTCATGCGGGGGGAGCACTTTGCAAGTTGCCAAGGCCAGCTCAGCTCTCAAGCATCGCACGGATGGGAAGGGTCCTGTCCACAGACCAGGTGCCTCGCTGGGTGCCCTGAAGCCCAAGCTGTGTCCCTCTGCAGACCCACGACGGGCAGTTCACCATCATGCAGCTGGTGGGCATGCTCAGGGGCGTGGGCGCCGGCATGCGCTACCTCTCAGACCTGGGCTACATCCATCGCGACCTGGCCGCCCGCAACGTCCTGGTGGACAGCAACCTGGTCTGCAAGGTGTCTGACTTCGGGCTCTCGCGGGTGCTGGAGGACGACCCCGATGCCGCCTACACCACCACGGTGCGTGGCCCACACCCCTTCCCGCCAGGCTGGGGACAGGGGGCAAGGAGGCACCAGTGGGCCCCCCGACCCAGGGCTCTTGCTCAGGGAGTTGAGTGAAGCTGGCAGTCTCAGGGGTGCCCCCAACCTGGGGCACACCCGGTCTCCTCTCTCCACCCAAGTCCCTTCCTTGGGAAGTAAGAACAGCCTCACCTGCCGCTCTTGACCCCCGGTGGCCTGGGGGAGCCCCAAGGAGGGGCCCTACTGCCATTCGCTCCCTGGGGGACTTCGGGCAGGTTGGAATCTCTCTTAATCACACAGACTCCTCATCTGTCTCTAAAGTTTCGCTAAAAAACGGCCATTTTCAAACGTGTTCCATGCAGATCAGGGCTTCTCTAGGGGTCCCGTAGGGACTACCCCAAGGGCTCCGCCCCCTCCCCTGGCAGGCAGAGCCTCCCTCCGGGTCTGTCCCACTGAGCCTCTGAGGAAGGTGAGGAAGGTTTCACACAGAGGAAGGATTTTGTGGCCAAAAAAAAAAAAACAAGAGGAGGGAGAGTAGAGTTAGGAAACTACCCGTCCACGATCCCTGAGCTTCCGCCCCTGTGTGGGCACTGGCCTGCTGACGGCCACGTGCGGAGCAGCCCCGGTGTGCCAGGCACCCGCACCCTTCCCTCCAGTCCGCCTCCACGGCGGCTCTGTGGGGCGGGTGTCCCCACCGGAACAGGGGCTCCTGGAAGGGGAAACGGCCCCAGGCCACTCCCTGACTTGGGCTGGGGTCGGGGGGAGCCGGGCCCGGGTCCTGCGAGGCCTGGGCCGCCCCTCAACGCTTCCGCGGCCATCGCAGGGAGGGAAGATCCCCATCCGCTGGACGGCCCCCGAGGCCATTGCCTTCCGCACCTTCTCCTCGGCCAGCGACGTGTGGAGCTTCGGCGTGGTCATGTGGGAGGTGCTGGCCTTCGGGGAGCGGCCCTACTGGAACATGACCAACCGAGACGTGAGTGCGGGGCCTCGGCCGGGCAGCGGCGCGGTGGGGCCTCGCGGGGAGGGACACCGAGCCAGCGCTGCGCCTCCGCAGGTCATCAGCTCCGTGGAGGAGGGGTACCGCCTGCCGGCGCCCATGGGCTGCCCCCGTGCCCTGCACCAGCTCATGCTCGACTGCTGGCACAAGGACCGGGCCCAGCGGCCTCGCTTCCCCCAGATCGTCAGCGTCCTCGACGCACTGATCCGCAGCCCCGAGAGTCTCAGGGCCACGGCCACTGTCAGCAGGTGCCTTGCACCCACCCCAGCTCCCCTGAGGCCAGGCTGCCGTCCCAGCATTGCCCCAGACCAGCCCCTACCCCGGACATGGCCCGGACTTAATCCAGGCCCTGGGACGGCTCTGCCCTGACCCCTGGACCAGACCCCACCTGGCCCTTCCTCACCCCACTCCTTCCAAGGCTCTGGTCTCTCAGACCCCTGCTCTGCCTGCTGCCCGGTCTGGATGCCTGGACGGAGGCTGAGGGTGGCTAGTGCCAGAGTCCCCAAGGACGGCCACTCACCAAGAGCCCCTGTGCTTCAGGTGCCCAGCCCCTGCCTTCGCCCGCAGCTGCTTTGACCTCCGAGGGGGCGGTGGCAGCGGCGGGGGCCTCACTGTGGGGGACTGGCTGGACTCCATCCGCATGGGCCGATACCGAGACCACTTCGCTGCCGGCGGCTACTCCTCCCTGGGCATGGTGCTGCGCATGAACGCCCAGTGAGTGCGGGCAGCGGGTGGGCCCCCGGGGGCAGGGGCTCGGAGCCAGAGGCAGTTCCGGGGGAGGGCATGGCCCTGCCTCCCAGGCCCGCCTGGCCAGCGCCACCTTCCTCCACAGGGACGTGCGTGCACTGGGCATCACCCTCATGGGCCACCAGAAGAAGATCCTGGGCAGCATCCAGACCATGCGGGCCCAGCTGACCAGCACCCAGGGGCCCCACCGGCACCTCTGACCCGGGGAGCAGGGCCCGAGCAGCAACCGAGCCGGCCCCGGCTTGCGCTGGCTGTCAGAGGACTTGCAGGACTGGCCGGTGGCGGGGGAAGCCCCAGGCCTCTGCCCCTCCTCCTGGGCCACCCTCCTTGCAGGCGCTAGGGGGCTGAAGGCTCTGCCACGGGGCCCAGAGTCATCGGGGGTCAGCGCCCAGCGTGGCTGGGACACCTGTGCTCCACGCCACTGAGTCCAGCAGAGACTTCGTTCACCTGCCTGCGTGTGCGTGTGCGTGTGTGTGCGCGCTGTGGGGAGTGTGTTCTTGTGAGGTCCCAGAAGCCCATGTGAACAACGGGTGATCACACGTGTGTGTCCGCACAGGCCCCAGAATGAGTGTGTGCATATTATGA
>NW_012149075.1:1056218-1057959 GCF_000956105.1 Propithecus coquereli
CCCACAGCCAGCACAGCGACCCGCGGACACACCAGCACTGAGCCCCCCTCCCTCCCGCAATAATTCGGGGCGTCAGCCCCGCCCAGGTGCCGCGGCCAGCTCTCTCCACCTCTCAATATTATGTTTCTACATGGCCGAGCTGCTCTTCCTTCCTATGGAAGTCGGAAACGTGGTCAGGACACGATGGGGGGGACCCTGTCTTCCTCCCACCCACTCTCACCCAGTCTCTGGGCTCCGGATCCTCGCCGTCGTGGGGGCACGGTGGACTTGGCACTTGCAAAAGTGTGGCCCCTGCCCCCAGTGTGGGGTCCCTCTCGGGGTCCCCAGGGCCTGCCTCTCTGTGGTCTCCATCCTGAGTCTTGGACTTACCCACAATGAGAATAAATTCTGCCTCATCTTTGCCTGTGTTCCCCATTTTTTTCTCATCTCTACAACATTGACATCTCCTGGTGGAGAAGGAGCAACCAACCCTGTGCTGGGCACCTACTGTATGCATTCCATTGTTTTTTCCCTCTGTTTTTCTCACCTGTCCCCAGAGGTGGGATTCGTGTACCCATTTTACATATGGGGAAGCTGAGTCTCCTAGAGGTCAACTTGCAGAAAGTCAAGGATTGGGTGGGGGATGAGCTAGAGGTCAACTTGCAGAAAGTCAAGGATTGGGTGGGGGATGAGCCAGCAGCCGGGTCTATCTGACTCCAAAGCCCATGCTCTGCTAGGAGGCACCTGTAGGACCCAGATCCTCTCTTCTAAGAGGGGCAGACGGTCTTAACCCTGGGGCACGGTCCCTTGCAGCTGGGCACCGCCTCTGCCTTGCGTGCTCTTGGGAAAGAAACATACTGCCTGGAAGAGGAACACGTGAGGAAGGAACATCTCATGGGAACAACTTCCTCAGGACCCAGGGGTCCATTGGGAGACGTGGGCGCGGCAGGGCAGGGCAAGGAAGACAGGGTTCGAGCATCCTCCGTGGTTACGTCAGGGAGCTGAGGACCCACTGTGTGCTGGGCAGAGGGCACAGCAGTGGGAGCAGGGTGGGGGCATCAGAGGCTGGATGTGGGCAGGAGACCAAAGCAGGCAGAAGCCAACTGTGTCCATTTGAGCCAATGGCTCAGACATTTGGGGAAGACGCCCCTGGGGACTCAGAGATGAGGAAGCGAATGGTCTCCATCTGGGAGAAGGGGCTTCGTTCCTGCACCTCCCTCACATTAGGAAAGTGGGGACAGGGAGAAAGAACACCTTTTCTCCATCTCCCACATTGTCTCGCTAATAATCGCAACAGCCCTATGAAACTGGGAATGTCGTCTCCGTCTTACAGATGGGCAAAAGCAGCTCGGAGAGGCCAGTGTCCCACATGGCAGAGCCGCCATGTAAGTTCAGCCTGGCTGACTGCGTTTCCTGTGAGTCTCCAAACTCATCTCCAAGCCCTCTCCCCACGAATCCATTGTTTCCTACGAGGAAGAACCTATTATACATGTTCCTCTTCCCTTAGGGACAAATCGTCAGATCCTATTGAACACCTACTATGTGCTGGGTGCCACTGGGGATACAAAGATGAATGAGAGGCAGCCCTTTTCTCCAGGAGCTCAGAGACTAGGCCCCCTCAATAGATCCAGTGTGCTAAGTGACCAGGAAATGGGGCACATGGAAGAGTGAGAGGAAGTCAGAGAGAGCCAGAGGACTTCCTGGGGGAGGAAGCATTTAAGCTGGGCATTGAGGGATTTGGAGGTTCATTTCCTAGGCAGTC
>NW_012149075.1:1059189-1066727 GCF_000956105.1 Propithecus coquereli
ACATGACAAAAAAATGAATAGATTTGTTAAAGCCACGGGCTGGCAGCATATATTTGCAACCTGTGTAACCAAGAGAGAATTCGTCTACAAAAGAATTTTTTAAAAAAAACGAAACTACAAAGAATCGATTTACCAAAACATTTCAAAGCAATAGGAAAATGGGCAGAAGATGTGAACAGACAAATAACAGAGGAAGAAATCTGAAAGGGCAATAAAGATACAAAAAAAGTGTTAACATCAGTAGTCAACGTGGAAATGTGAATTAAAACAATGGGAGAGAGCAGATTACGCCGATCTGATTGGCAAGATTAGTGTAGAACCCCAGTATTGATGGAGGTGTGGGGGAAATATCAATGTTTATAAGCTGCTAATGGGAACGTGAATTTGCACAGCTGCTTTGGAGAGCAATTTGGAAATGCTTCGTAAACTTTGAGATGAACGAATCTACGACTCGGCCGACTTCACCGCGAATGCGCACCTGTCTTAGGTTCCGTTCCCTAAGTGGGGCCCGAGACAGGAATTCCTCTGCGGGTGATTTATTTTTTATTTTTTTTTTTTTTTTTGAGACAGAGTCTCACTGTGTTGCCCGGGCTAGAGTGAGTGCCGTGGCATCATCCTAGCTCACAGCAACCTCAAACTCCTGGGCTCAAGCGATCCTCCTGCCTCAGCCTCCCGAGTAGCTGGGACTACAGGCATGCGCCACCATGCCCGGCTAATTTTTTCTATGTATTTTTAGTTGTCCAATTAATTTCTTTCTAATTTTAGTAGAGACGGGGTCTCGCTCTTGCTCAGGCTGGTTTCGAACTCCTGAGCTCAAACAATCCACCCGCCTCGGCCTCCCAGAGAGCTAGGATTACAGGCGTGAGCCACCGTGCCCGGCCTTGTGGGTGATTGATTGAAGGAGAGCTCTCAGGCGAAAGGGAGAGAGGATGGCAGACAGGGCGGCAGGAAACGCTAAGCAATGACATGTTCTCCGTTGGAGATCAGCTTCCGTCTGATCCCAGGGGGAGCTCTGAACTATTAGTGACTTCACAGAGTTGACCCACCTCCAGGCAAGGGAACAGTATTTTGCACCCCCACGCCAGCCAGTCATTGGCTATGGCTACCCCACGGGACGGTACAGGGGTGGGATAAATTTGTGGGTGAGGAAGTTCTAAAGAAGGGGGCAGCTGTGAACCTTCAGCATCCACAGCAGGAGGGTGGGCTTGCCTGCAGGTAAAAGTCACTTGGATGGGACACAGAGAGTGTTTTCTGCAGTATCCTGTAGAAAACTCACACTCACGCAAAAGGACACATGTCCAGGGATATTCGTTGCGCCTTAGCATGTTATAGAAAAACAAAGAAGAGCCTAACTGCCTCTCAGCAGGAAAACAGAAAGATAAATTGCTTTATAAGAGCAATAAAATAATCTACCACAGTTAAAGTGCATAAACTACATCATTACGTATCAGTATGGATAAGTCTCCAAAACACAACATGGAGTGAAAAAATAAATAGCAAAGGAATATGTATAGTATTATGCAATTTATATAAACTTCTAAAACATGTGTAATGATAGAATATACAGGTTTTGAATGCAAAACTAGGTAAGGACAGTACAAAAACACACAGAGGACAGATAAACACCAGGTTCAACACAACTGTGTCATGTTTCATTGATTTTCTTTTTTAAAAAGAGAGGACACAGAAGCAAATATGGCAAAATGTTAATACCCATTTAATCCTAACGGTGAGCATATATGTATTTGTTACATGATTTCCTGATTTTCCTGTATGTCAAAATGTTCTATAATTAAAAATGAAAATATTAAAAAACACAAGGGAGACAGGGAGTATATGAGAATGTTCTGTACTCCCTGCTCAATTTTGCTGTGAATCTAAAACTGCTGTAAAAAATAAAGTTTATTAATTATTTTTTTAAAAAACCCACAAGAGAGGGGTTCTGTGGGCTGCCCCAGGAAGCTCAGTGTCTCAGAAGCGGGACAAGGCTCAAAGAACTGGCCTTCTGGAATGTGGGGGGCGGGGGCGGTGGGGAGTGGAAATGAGGGGGTTGCGCTGTCCATGGTGCTGGCCCCCGGTGGTGACGCTGGTTTCGCTGCAACAGAACAGCAGGTCTGGTCGGCTGCCACCCAAATGTACCCCAAATCTAACCACGCATCTCTGCCTGGTCCTGCCACCACCCCCTCTCCTCCTCGCTGGCCTCCCGACCTCCTCTCTCGCCCCCATAATCTGTTCTCCACAAGCAGCTAAAGGGATCTTTTAAAAACATAAACCAGATCATCCTACATCCGGGATTACTAGCCTGCAAATGCTTCCCATCAAGTTTACAATAACATCTAAAATCCTCCCCCAGCCTACAACACCCCACATAATCCGCTCCTGCTGGCCTCTCCATCCTCCCTCCGACCACCCTCCCCCTCACTCACGCGCTTCCTTGTATTTTTTTGGACTTGCCAGGCCTTCGCATTTGCTCTTCCCCTGCCTGGGATGTTCTTCCATATCCGCAAAAGGCTCAGCCTGCATGTGACCACCACACAGAGGGCTCCTACCTGAGGCATCCTGTCACCTGACGTTATTGTATTTGTAGCACGTCCCACGGTTGAAGTCCTAGCATTTAGTTGTTTATTTACTTGTTTACTTTCTGCCCCACTATTCAGTACACCCTAAAAAGGCAGGCACCTCCTCGAATTCACCCAGCGCTTTAGCCCCAGTACGCAGCTCAGTGATGGTCCACACTCGTCCTCAACAGGTATTTGTTGAACAAACGTGGGTATATTTACTGAGCCGCTCTGCTGAGCCGGGCCCTGCACTTGGCTCTGTGAATTCTGGAATAAATACGATCGTCTTTGCCCTCAAGATGCTCCCAAGCTGGAAAGAACAGAGAAGCCACATCACAGAATCCTAGACTGTTGGGATAATTCTCTTCGCTCTTATTATAGAATTAGGGGACTTTAAAGATATCCGATTTTTCATTCCCATCCTTGTTTCTTAAAGAAACCCAGCCTCACCCAGAGAGGGAAAAGGACTTGCTCAAGTTCACACATCAGAGGCACAGTCTGGTCTGAACGCAGGTCACCTAATTCCTCGTAGTGTGCATTAAAAGGAAGGTGTCCAAAAGCAGCTTTGGACCCTTTTCCACCTCCTGGCTCTTGGGTACCCTTGCAGGTGCCACCCACGGAGAGGCAGTAAAGTCCCCCGAGGAGTGGTTTGAGGAGCAAAAGGACATCCTCCGGCACAGGGCATCGTGCCCGTCAGTCAGACACCATGGCTGTGTTTTAACCATTAGGACCTCACCTCTTTGGAGCAAGCTTTGCCCCCTTTGGCCCCTGAGCAAATGCAGAAGCCTCCTGGGATGCTACGGGCCCCTCACTGCTGGCAAAATTGGCCAAACTTCTCCGCCCAGCAAGGGAGTTCACTGGGAGAGAACAGACAACACGCCTGCAGCGCAGAGGCAGGGAGAGAAGTGTCCGAGGCCCCAAGAAAACATTTTTGATCTGGCCCCACCCCCCTCTCCAGCTTCCTCTCCGGTCCTTCCTCCCCAGCAAACCCACAGGGGACCCTCCCGCCAGGAGGAAACACCTGCAGGCCCGTAAACCCCCTCAGCACTCTCCGCGGCTGTGCCTGGTGTGTTTTCTACTAGAATGTTCTTCCCCTCCCTCCTCCCCATGGCCAATTCTGACTCACACTGAAGATCTCAACCTCTGGTACCCTTCTAATTTCGGGTTAGATGCCTCCTTTCTCTGAGATCCCACAGACCCCTGGGCCTCCCCATTTAAGCACTCATGTTGCAGTATGGTACAGCTCTCACCTTCGTTGTGGACTGATTAAGGCTGGAACTGTCCCTATTCAGTGAGGGGACCCCAGTGCCTGGCCCAGGGCTGGCTCACGGTAGGAATTCAGCAAATGACAAGTGCACAGGCAAACAACCCTACTGGGGCCCCGGGTATCTGCGCTACAGCAGGGTCAGTTTCCTCGCCCTTCCCTTCTGTGTGACCTTGAGGACGTCACTTCTCTTTGAGCCTCATTTCGTCATCTGTAACATGGGGTCACTACTTGTATCTACCTCATAGGCTGGTCGTGAGGATTGAAGGGTAAGATGGGGATAAGATGCAAGGGACAGTGCCTGGTGTTTGTGACTACTGCTGGAGGGGGTGCCTGGGTGTCTCCGTGGAGGTGGGGAGAGCAAGGCTGTCGGTGAGCGTGCGTGAGGCTTTGGGAGCAGGAGGAGAGCAGCCCAAGCAGTCCAGGGTCCCGGCCCCCAGAGAAGCCCCCACTGTCACTCCTCTGTCTCTCACCCCACCCTGGCGTGGTGGCCCAGGCCCGTGGACCAGCCGCCTCTCTCACTGCGTCCCCATTGCCCAGGCACCTCATTAAGAGCCCCCCATAGCTCCCCCGCTAGGCGGCTGGGGAAGGATCAGCTGCTGGCACGAAATTCACAGTCCTTGGAGGGTTTGCATTTCCACGTCTCCTGTGTTGGGGATAGTGGACGGTGATGAATAAAAGATGGGGATGGGGGGAGCTCCCGTGGCTTTAAGAGAAATGTGATGAGCATTTAGAGTGGGGAGATTAGCGCAAGAACTTCCCTCTGAATATCAAAAACAAGGATTTCAGCATCCAATGCAAAATAAACCAAAACAAACCAGAAAGGCATCTTTCTGCTTTGAGGTGGCAGGAACCCAAGTGGGAGAAGGGGTCTGGGGGGGCCTTGGCTGGGGAGGCGGGGAGGGGATACAGACTCAGGTGAAGGAAGTCAGAGCTGTCGGGAAAGAAGTTCATGGAGACTTGGCCAAGGCAGCCCAAGGGCGGGAGCGGGGGTGGGGGTGGGGGTGGGGGCAGGAGCAGCCCCTCCCTCCCAGTGCTGACATCCTCTTTGGTGCTAAGAGTAACTATCCCCCCACAGGCACTCGCGTGGCAGGCGCTGAGAGAGGGCTGTCTGCATGGCCTCTAAGGGGCGCCTATGTGGACGGCTCATTGTTGCCAATAACATGAGTGACTATTTACTGCCCTGTTATCTGTGTGACACGCGGCACCAAGCGCTTTCCCCGCGTAGGCTTTTCAGTCCTCACAGCAGCCTTATGAGAGAACTGCTGTTGCAGTCCCCTCCTCACCAGTAAGGAAATTGAGGCAGAGGCAGGTTATGTAACTTGCTCCATGTTGCACAGCCGGTGAGTGGTGAACCAGGATCCGAACCCGGGTCAGCCTGGCTCCCTAGGAGAGGGGCCAAGGTGGTATGCGCTGGAGGGGATGCTTAGGGATGTGGGCCCTGACCTAAGCCCGGGTCACACCTGAATGTGTCTCCCGGACAGCTTCTCCTGCGGGAGAGCATCCCGGGACACTGGGCAGAGGGTGGAGTTGCCATGGAGTCGTGCTTAGTGTGAGGAGATGACTAAGAGGGCTGTGTAGACACGCTTGTGCGTGTGGTGGTGTGTGGCTGTGCAAAGGGGTCCACCTGGCATTATCTCCAAGTGTGTGGTGACTGTTGGGGTACCACTGTATACAGGTGTGCTCACAGGAGTGTGACTCTGATGGGGAAGCACATGCCATGAGTGTCAGCGTGGCTGAGGTTAGTCAATGGGTCTTCACGTGTAGAACCCGGTGACTGAACCATATGTAAAATACACAAGTGTGTGTGTGTGTGCGTGTGCGTGTGTGATTGGTGTAGGCATAGTATTGTACATATGATTGGAAGTGTGCATGTGTGTGGTGTGCATGTGTTTCCAGGACCGTGACAGGGGCCAGGGTGTGCCTGTGTGTGCAGGGCGGGGTGTGTGTATATGCCAAGCCAAGGCGGTCACTCTGATCCCCTCCCTGATCCCTGTCTCTCCTCCAGTGACAATTCTGTGTCTGTCAAGATGCTCGGAGTAGGAATCGTTTTGCCTCAGTGTGAGCGTCCCCACGGCGACATCCCAGACATGGATTGTCCAATTGCAGAAGCTCAGCAGATCCCCAGAGTCCTGCTTAACATGCGCATTTGGCTTCTTCCCCGAGATCCTCCCAGGGTCCCTCCCAGGCCAGGCAGATATTCTTGGCTCTATCATTAAGAAAAACCAAGTCTCAGAAGGATTGTGTACCAGGCACTTTTGATACATTATATAGTGCGTATCTTTCTTCCCATTTCACAGCTGGAGAAACTGAGGCTCAATTAAGGCTCAAGTTAAGACCTTGCCTCCAACTACAAGTCCCAATTGCTTTCCCTGAAGGCCCTTTAATTTTCTGAGTTTTTGCTCCATGATTTTTCCTTATTTTTGTCCCAACTAAAACCAAGACACTCAATCAGTCATTTGTTCAGCTGCTATGCAGCACTTTCACCCTGTGACCAACCTGGTCTGCCATCTTGTAACCAGCTCTCTCTCTCTGAGGATGCAGCCACCTTCCCCAGACTCCCCCAGGCTCAAACCCAGCAGGACATGCAGCAGAGCCACAGCTGCTGAGCTGTCCTTGGTGCTGAAGCGGTGTCTGCAGGCACCTGCCTCCAGGTCCTGGGCTGGGGCCAGCCACCTCCGGGTTTTTGCAGGCTATAAACATTGTTCACAAGAAGTCCCCAGACCTGGGGCTGGACTATCGGGAGTGGAGAGTCACGGTCAGGGAAGGTGATTTTCCCACCATGTTCCACGCTGGCCGGGAACATCCGGAGCCTTGCCTCTCTTCTGGCTTGAACACCTCTTACGGAGCTTCTCAGGGGCGGGGCAAGGCTGATGCAGCCCAGGAATTGGCTCAGTAATATTTGCTGGCCTGAGCTGAAGAGGCAGAATGTGGCCTCGGGTGTGTCCTGGGGAGGACATCATGAGTGGAGTCCGGGAGCCATGGCGAGAGATCGTGGCAAGACCCGGGTGAAAATGTGGGAGCATCTCCAATCATTATCTGTCTTCAGGTCCCTTGGGGGCCTGTCATGGGGAAGGGACCTAATTTAGTTCTTTCCAGAATCAGATGTTGGGGGTGTCAGGAAGACAGATTTCAGCTCTACTTAAGAAGCCGTTTCTTAGAGAGTTCCTCAGCGAGGAATCATTTTGCCTTGGGAAGAGGTGAGCTTCCCAACAGTGTGAAAAATAAAACATTCCATTTTTCTAGGGTCCTTATGAGAGCAGACCAGCCCACAGCCACGACAGCTGCCATTTACTGAACACTTACTTTGTGCTGGCCACAACCATAGGCACGTATAGCATTAGCCAGGTTACAGGTGAGGAAATTGAGGCTGAGAGAAGGGAAGCGATTTCTTCAAGGTCACACAGCTAGGAAGTAACTGGGCTGGAATCACACCCAGGTGTGTCTGACTCCAAACCTCTGTGTCAACCTCAGGGCTACAAAGGCTCCCTGAGCCACCCACGCCTAACCCCCACCCCACAGCCTTCTCTCAGCTCCCTTCCCTCTGCCTCCCCTTGGGTTGAGTTTTAAGGAAGAAATAGATGAAAAATGGATGAGGCACCCAACCCAGGATGTGGGATCTGATCCGATTAACGCTGATGTTTCTTTCATGAGGGATGGGACAGTGTTTCTCACCTGCAGCAGCCCAGGGCTTGGAGGAAGCTGTCTGTAAGTCA
>NW_012149075.1:1066907-1097981 GCF_000956105.1 Propithecus coquereli
GAGACAGCCTGGGGCAGCAGAACGAGCTCAGGCTTTGGAATCAGACTGGAGTCTAGATTCCGGCTCTGCCTCTTACGAAGAGGCATCAGAGAAGCCACGTAGCTTGGGCTTCCCCTCCAGTAAACTGGGGAGGACACCTGCTTCACAGAGTCACTGCGAGGTGTGAGCTAAGGTGTCCAGCACTTGGAACGTGGCTTACTTCTTCCTTAACACTCAACAAATGGCCATCGCTGCTACTGCTGCTGCTGCTACTGCTACCACTAGCATTATCTTGATGAATGGAAGCATTTGTTGTCCTGAGTTTTGATGACTCACCACCAAAAAGAGATGGATGAAAATCAAGGTGGTTGGAGCTGAGGCCCCGTTCGCTCCTCAGGGAAGTCCCAAATTTCTCCCCAACGTCGTGTTGGTGGCGGAGGTGGGCTATGAGCAACCAGGAGTCCGACTGGCCCGAACACGGATTGGCTCTCGATCTCCAGCTGCTGGGTTTGCCCTACCTGACTTTGCAGCCAACTGAGAGACAGATGGCAGCTCCTCGATGAAGACCAAAGGCATCGTGGTCACTGAAAAAGCTGGTGCTGAACAGCGCGGTTTGTGTCTGAGGATGTAGGCTTCCCACAGTGAGCTCCAGGGTCCGGCAGACTCGCCGCCCGGCCGCAGTGCCCTGGACCCAGCAGCCCCGAGACTGCAGCAGAGCAGGGCACGCGTGGGCTTCCTGCGAGCAGCCCGACTCCCAGAAGGAAAGGTTCCACCCCCTCAGGACGACACTGCCTGGCCTAAGCGCTTGCGCTCCCTGAGCCTCACTTTGCTGCTCTTTTAAATGGGGCAGTAACAGAATCTACCACACAGAGTCGTGGCCAGGGGCCGACGGTGCAAATGGGGCAGGGGGGATGGGGCAGAAGCCCAGCAGGCTCCCTTCCAGACTTCCCGAGCCCTCATTCCCCAGGGCTAGGACCCTCAACTGGGTCTAAACACCCCCCACACACAGACAACTGGGCGCACATGGGGGCCAGGCACTGCCCCCACTGCCCAACCTCGGAGCAGACGTCTCGCGGCGCCGAGCCTCCTTGCCTTGCGTGCCAGACGATGCACGTGGCTGTGAGGGGGAGGGGGAGGAGGAAGAAGCCGGGAAGCCTGGGGCCCAGGGGAGCACCCCGCACGCCAGTCTCCTCACGCAAGGGGCTTAACACGCAGGAGTCCACCGGCTCTCCCTCCGCTAAGCCGTCTAGGGGAGGCCCGGCCTCCCCTCCCAGCTGCCCCTCGTCTGCCCATGCAACTGCCCTCTGGGTGGACAGACCGGCTGCCGCCTCTCCCTGTGTCTGCTGCCTGGACCGTCTCTTCGCCCACCTGCCCGCGTTCCTGGCGGTCTGCCTGCGGGTTGCCAGGCTTCTGCGGGTCGGGCTGGCTGCCCACCTGCCTTTCCACTGTCTGTCTGTCTTCCTCGTCTGTGTGGCAGTCGGTCAGCCCTTCCACCCACCTGTCTGTCTGCCTGTCCATCTGTCGCCTGCTGGTCTGTCTCTGCCCACTCTCTTGCCCCCAGCAAGGCGGAGAAGGCAGCCCCGACCCCGGGCCCCTCGTTCCCCGCCAGGTGCCCTCCCCGGCCTCGTGGCACAGCTGCCGTCCTCCCCCAGCCCCCATCCTCCTCTCTCCAGCTCCGAGTGTTAGAGAAAGATTTAGCTGAAGGTATCTGGGGGAGAATAGGTTTAAATTAATGGCGAAAATAAGGTTTTATGATCCCATTTCAGGTTTATTCCTCGACTGATTTTCTCCACTACCACAGAGCAGCAGTTGAGGATGGCTGTTCTCCGCAGTATTTATGGTAATGCAGGTTAATGTCTGAGTTCGAGGAGCTCAATTAGCAAATTCATGGACAAGGGGGTCTGTGCGCGCTTCTCTTGTGAAGCTCGATGATTCGTTAGCCACAGGGAGGCTCCGGCTTCGTGTCCGCATACAAAACGCGGCCGCTGCTCTCCAGGACGGGTGCCTGGCTCCGGGCTGGTGCTCCAGGCGCCCAGGCGTCCTTGTTCCCTGCACCCATCGTCGTGCCTGGCACAGAGCAGCGCGCAACATGTGTTTGGCACTCAGCACAGGGCACATGGTAGGTGCCTCTAAACATTGAATAAATCAATTGATCACTTCATCTCCAGTGCCAGGCACAGAACCTGGAACAGAGAGGAGGTAATTAATGTTTGCTAAATAAATTGACACGCCCCCAGTACCTCGTGCCTAGCATGGGGCTGCCACATGGTAAAAGCTGGGTTGGTGTTTGTTGACTGACCAAATGATTGACAATGAATGAATGAATGCATGCATGAGTGAATGCTACTGGTCTCCAGCTGCAAGGCTGCCCAGATCCCCAGAATCCCACCCTGAGGGTAACTAGAAGAAACAGGATCTCAAGGAGGGGGTCCTAGTCCGGAGGGCCTGGGGCGGGAGAAGCCATGCTGAGCTCCTGCCCACACCTCAGGGCTAGACTTTAAAAGGTAGAGCAGCCATTTGCAGGTCTGTAACTTCGGGATATGCTGGGCCGGGCCATGTAGGCTGAGTAGAAGACCTGCAGGTGGCGCCCACCTGTCCTTTACTAGTTGCCCAGCCTTAATTCTCAGGGGAGGGAGGTGGGCAGGGGGAGGAACCCCGTTCTCCCACTGCCTTCCCAAGACTGGCTCACTGGAGGCTTGCGTCTTAGTGACACAGGTAGGGTGATTAGCCTCCTTTCGCAAATGTGGAAGCTGAAGCCCAGAGAGGGCAAGTGCCTTGCTCGAGGACACACAGCAAGTTAGTAGTTGAGCCATTTGAACAAAGATCTGCGTTCTCTCCTCTGCTTCTTGCCTCTGCCCAGCTCCACCCTTTGTCCTCTCTGGGCCTCTGATTTCCCCCACCCTCCCCCTGGCCCTCGTTCCTCCACTACTAGAATGTCAGCTCCACGAGGGCAGCAAGCTTTGTCTCTGTTCATAGCTGTCTCCCCCGTGCCTCGAACTAGGTTGGCAAATAGCAAGTGTGCAATATAATGCCTTACGGAATAGCGAGTGGATGAAGGAGTGTCACGTCCACACACGAGGGCAAGAGCGTAATGACATGCCTAGCATCTCCCACTCACGAGGTCACCATTCTCAGTTTCACCAGCTGCCATTGTTCCGGTTTTCCCGGTGGCCCTACGGGGAGAGCATTCACCCTGAGCATGTTTTCAGCTAAAGAGCCCATGTCTAGAGAGGTGACTTAACTTACCCCGAGTCACACGGCGAGTGAGTGACAGAGTCAGAGTCAGGCTCCCAACTCAGTTCATTGCAGCCAAGCCCTGAGCCCACGCCCACCAGGCACCTGCTCTCTGTACCACTTGCCGGAAGCTGAGCCCACCCACCTGCCCACCCGCCAGCTCCCGTTAAGGCCAGCCCTTAGACTGACAGTTCCCCAGCCCCTGTCGGGCAACCCAGGCAACCCATGGGGTCACCTTCCTGGGCTGCAGCCAGAACTGTGACAGGGAGACCAAGAAAGGCCAGGCTGGGCTGGTTGGGGGGCGAGGCCGGGCCCCGAGCCGCTCGCTGCCGGCCCCTCCTGCCAGAGTTCTCATCGGTATCAGCAGTGGCCTCTCAGTGAGATGAGGCTGACAGTTTCCGCACAGGGGCTGCCTGTCTCTCCCAGGAAAGGGCTCTGGAGGGAGGGGGTGGGTGTGAGAGGTGGCGATGTGACAGCCAGGCCTGGGAGAATGGCCTGATGTGTCCTCCTCCTCCTCCAAGAATTTGACGAAGAACACAGATGAGGCCCCCGCCCAGGCTGAGGACTGGCAGGAGCGACTGCTGGCGTTCACGGAGGCTCACGCGCGCCAGACACCGCGCTGGGTGCTTGACGTGCGTCCTGACCTTCACCCTCACAGCTACGCAAGAGGGAGGCATGAGGAATAGCCCCATTTTATAGCTAGGGAAACTGAGGCTCAGACACTTGAAATCAGTTCCCGCAGTCACATGAACAGAGTGGCAGATGCAGGACCGAGTTTTGTTTGACCCCAGAGCCCTCATCCTCAAACTCCACTGTTGAGAGTGTAAGTCACATAAAAATGGCCTCTGTTTTCTGGAAACTTCCTCCTACAGCTTCATGAGGCAGAAGAAAAAGCCCCTGGCTGGGGAGACAGAAGACACAGATTCAATAGTCCTGCTTTGACCATGGACTCCCTCACTGTGTGACCTTAGGCTAGTCACTCAGCCCCTCTGATCCTGAGCAGTGACACCCTCATAGTGGAGATTTTGAGCATCCGTGTCTGGAAGGGTTTGTCCTGCTCGCTGATCCCATGGGCCCCTCCCCTCCCTGCTCTGATTTTCTGCGCTTGATCTTCAGGGGAAACAAACAGCACAGTCTTCAAGAAGGTCCCACAGGGTGGAGTGGAGCAGGGCTGGCCGAACCCTCATCAGGGGACCTGACGACAGAGCGAAGGGACTTGCCCAAGGTCACACGACACATTAGCATCCGCGAGAGGATTCCCAGTCCAGAACCTTCCGCTGTGCGGCTGCCATGGCAGTAAAAACGTTCAAAGACGTTTAAGAGCTTTACCTTTGGCCCATGTATTTTTGTTTTTTGTTTTAAATCTCTGCTCCTTTTTCTTTGAAAAGAAAGAGCACATTGGGGTTCTTAGAAACTCCTTTTTTTTTTTTTTTTTGCCCTTTTAAACAAAAAATAAGCAAACTCGGTCTAGAAGACCCTGAAGACAGAAATGGCATCTCGGCTTCCTCCCGCCATTCCCCCCGGAGGCCTGGTGGCTGTCTCCCCGGGTCCCCAGCGGCTGGCACCGTCATGGAAAGGCCCGGCGGGGGGACTTGCCGGACCAGCTGCTGCATACACAGCGAGCAACTTCAGACAGACTGGAAAATCAGGCGCCACTTCGAAGGCGCAGTGACAGGCTGCAACGGCGGTGGGAGCGTGGAGGTGGCCTCCCCTGACGACCAGCCGGGAGCGGGAGGCTGGACCCGCTGCCGTGTTCTCAGTGAGAGACAGCCGAGGACCAGCCCCGCCTCCCCACCAGGACGAAGCTGTTGCAGTATCTGTCACCCGTGTGCCCTGGGGGGCTGATAAGCCACTTAGTGGGTGGCAGGGGTGGGGGGACAACAGAGCGCTGGCCCGGGGCTGGGACAGGCGGGCCTGGCCCTTCCCGAAGCCAGGCTTCACCTGCAGAGCTGCGGCCCCACGCAGAGGCCCTGCCGGCTCCCGCCCAGGCGCTGGGCCCCTTCTCTGTGCCAGGCAGTGGGGGCAGCAAGCCTTGGGGCAGGAGAGGGAAAGCCGGGCACACCGGCCCCAGTGAGGCAGCAGGAAGCTGTTCTGGAAAGGTCGGGGCAGAGCAAAAGTGTTAAGTATGTGCATGCGTGCGCATGCGTGTACGCGTGTGCATGTGTGTGTGTGCGTGTGTGCGTGTGTCCCCGTGTGCCGGCGTCTTCCAGCAGCGCCGCTTTCATGCTCACAACTTGCCAGGACTATTCCCAGCTTCCCAGGTCCCACCGGTGCCCCTGTCACCCACTAACTTCTGTCTTCTCCCCGCCTTCCCCTCCTCCTCCCAGTCCCCCTCAGAGGGACGTTAACCCGGCCCTCACTCCCGGCCAGTGTGGCCTTAGACGAGGGACTGCACCTCTCTGAGCCTCAGCTTCCCTGTCTGTACAATGGGATGCGTCGCTCCGCCTTCCCACAGAGGTGGAGGTGTGTAAGGCATCGAGCTCGTGCGGGTCACGCACGGGCTCTCGACATACACAGGCCCCTACCTCCCCCCTTCCCGCCACCCTCCATCCTCTTCTCCCCTCCCCTCTCCTTCGTTCCTTCCCACCCCCTCTCTGTGCCTCTGTTTCCTCACCTGTAAAATGGGAATCTCCGAGGCTGGTGGTGAAGATTAGGAAAGATGTGACTAAGCAGGGCCTGTGGCTGCCTCACTCACCAGCCACGTGATCGTCGTCATCCTGATGTCCCCGTGCCTGGCACAGTACTGAACAGGGAGGGGAGGTGCGTGTGTAACTATTTGCGCTAATCTTAAGCGCACATCAGCGTGGCTTTTTACACCCACGAAACCACCACTGGAATCAAAATGCAGAGCAGCACCTGCCCCCAGAACGTCCTCTCCCAGTCAACCCCTCCCCTCCCCCACCAGAGGCACCCACTCTCTGGCACTGACACAGCCAGAGTTTGGGTAGGAAAATGGACCTGGTGGGCAAAGGGGAGGCGGAGGACCTGGGTGAGGGTATCCGAGGCAGTGATGCTACAGCCAAGATTTTGGAGGGCACAGGCGGGATGATGCTGGCTGTCAGAGAAGGCCCCTGAGCTTGGGGTCTCAGGGGACCCCTTCTCTAGGAGCCTCCCGCTGCCTGAGGGAGAGGCAGGAATTGTGCCCTGTGGCTCACGGTCGCATGCATCTGGGGACTTTGGGCCGAGACTTGGGCAGCTGCCACCCCCGGCCCTTTGATGTGACAGAGATGGAGACACACACACGCCTGACAATTAATTAATTGTGACTTTCACCGCACAGCGGCCGCTTCCTATTGATCTCCGCCCATCTGGAGTGAGAGAGACAATTAGGAGGGAGCGCAGCAGCGGCAGCTAATTACCCACAGAATGAAAACCGTGCCTTCCAATTTATTAAACTTTTATCACGAAAATAACCTGGTCACTCCCTCCTGCTGAGAAGCAAAGGGGGGCGCTCTGGAGCGGCGCCCCCAGTTAGCCTTTCACAGATGCTGGAAGCCCCAGGAAGTCACGGCCACCATCTCATTGCCCAGGAAGACGCTGCGCACACCTGGGCTGGGGAAACGGGGCTGGGGAAGAAGGGCAGCCATGTCGTCTAGACCAGCCCTGAGGGAAACCAGGCAGAGGCCTTCAGGGAGTCCAGGGGCTTAGATGGAGGCCTGGGAGTGACCAAGCCAAGCAGCAAAGGCTCCTGCAGTGCCCCGGTCCAGCGCCTGGCCGACAGGTGTGCCACAGCCCCTGGCCCAAACCTCAGCAAGGCTTCCCGGGGTTGTTGCTGCCCACCGGCACTGAGCGCCAGAGAGAGAGAAGGAGAGACGCTCCCATTTTACAGATGTGGAAACCGAAGCCCAGACAGGTGATTGCTCAAGACCACACAGCACTATATGCTAACCCCTGGGGCAAGTGACGTCTCTCCTAGAGTCCTCCTTTTCCTTATCTGCACACTGGGGGTGCTGTATCTACCGTGTGGGACAGTTGTGAACATTTAGATAATTTTTTTTTAACTGCCTGCACGGGCCCGCGGTGTGGCTGAGTGGCTGCCATCAGCGACAGGGAAACCGAGACTCCGAGACAGGGTCGCTGTCTCACAGCCGGCCGTGGGCTGCAGAGGAAGCAGAGGACTTCTAGCCTCCCTCTCCCCGCGCCGTAAACCTCTCTGGCCACATCCAAACCCGGCTCCATCTCTTCCTGGGCGGCAGGGAGGGGTGCCCGAGTGAGTCGCCATGGGCAGGACTTCGATGCCCTCAGATTTGCCTGGCTTTGGGACGCTCCTTCTTGACCAGCATCATAGAGGAGCCTCCCCACAGTCCCCCGAGGCAGGCGGGGTGGCGCCTGTTAGAGAGGAAGGTATTGACGCCCTGGGAAAGACGGAGGAGGCTGAGGCAACGCAGGCCAAGCCGGGCCTAGAACCCGGGTCTCCGGCTCCCAAGCCAGTGCCCTCTCCGGGTGCCTGGGCGGAACTGCGGACCCTGGCTGGGCTCCAAGTCTTGGGGCCCAAACCCATCACCCCAGGCCAGGCCCAGAGTCCAACCCACAGGCCTTGGCCTCCTCTCATCCCTGCCAGGGTCACCCCAGCCTCCACAAAGCCCCTGCAGCTTCGGTCCCTGCCGGAAGTGGTGGGAACGGAGGGAGGATGGTTTATCCCACCAACCCCTGCCCCAAAAGGGCCACCAGGTCTCCCAGCAACTGCGTGTCTGCCTGGAGAAAGCATGAGAGTAGGGGCCCATGAGAGGGCTGCTTGGAGGAAGCCGCTTTCCCCGAGGAGGGACTAGCTGAGCTGAGGGCCGTTTGCTCTTGTGCCTTCCCCCCAGCCCCCCACTAATGCCCAGAGCAGCCAGTGGGGTAGGCAGCGGGCGCCGTGCTGCTCACTCAGTGCAGGGGGCTGAGCAGCTCCATCCAGGCCCCCCTGGGCATCTGCTCGCTTTGAATCCAAATCCGCTCTTTAGTCTCATCCTTCCCATTAATTTGTCAAAGATCCCCTGAGCGAGCACCATGTATTTCCTGAATAAATACTATCTGGTATTTGTGATCACTTGCTATAGCCTGGCATTACCCTACTGACCCCATTAATCCTCACTACAATGGTGTTAAGTGGCTTCTGTTATCATGCCCATTTCACAGATGGACACACTGAGGTGCAGAGAGGCGAAGTATTAATAACTTGCCCGATTGCACATGGCAGGGCCAGGATTTGAACCCAGGCTGTCTAAGATGCTTCTCTGGCAAGTGACTGCCTCATCTAGCTTGAAAAGAGTGTAGCAAGAGTCAGGACGCCAGGTTACCTCTAACTCACTGCACTGGCACAAGTGACCAGCTTTGGTCACATTCCAGAGGGAGGACTCTCATGTTTGCCTTTCTTCAAGTGGAGGTGATCCCAACAATATTCTGAAGGAAATGCCCTGTTCTGGAAGAGGGGGTAGCCACAGGTAACACTATCTGAGGTTTAAAGTCATCAGAGACCTAAGGACACAGGGTCTGGGCTCTAGAGGCAGGAGAGGGCATCGCGAGGGGAGAGAAGAGGGGATTGGACTGTGGCGACACCGGGCAGGCAAAGGCTCAGCGCCCAGGGGGCAGCAGGACAGGCTCTGGTCCTGCATCCTGGCAAAGCTCTGGGAGTGGCCCCCAAGGTGGTGGCAGCAGTGGGGTCTCCCGAAAGCAGGGACTTTGCACCTCCGTGTTCACTGTAGCATTTTTTGCAACAGCCAAAAGGCGGAAAAAACCCGAGTGCCCATCGCTGGACAGATGGATAAATGAAACATGGCAAATACATACAACGGAATATTATTCAGCTGTAAAAGGGAAGGAAATTCTGATACATGCTATAAGATGCATGAAGCCCGAAGACATCATGCAAAGTGAAATAAGCCAGTCACAAAAGGACAAGTAGTATATGATTCCACTTATGCAAGATGCTGGAACAGTCAAACTCGCAGAGACAGGAAGTGGAATAGTGACTGTCAGGTGCTGTGGGGAGAGGGCTTACAGTTTAAGGGGTATACAGTTTCAGTATGGAAAGATGAAAAAGCTCTGGAGACGGGTGGTGGTGATGGCTGCATAATGATGTGAATATTCTTAATGCCATGGAAACGTGCGCTTAAAATGGTAAATTTTATGTGTATGTTACTATAATAAAAAAATAGTTATCTCGAAGGTCAGGCTAGGGTTCAAGACACGAAAAGAGTGGGAGATGGGCCAGGCTGGAAGAAACAGGTGAGATCCAAGGCCTGAGCAAGGAAATCCTAACCCAGATGGCACAGTGAACAAAGACTGTGCCAGGCTAGCCCAGCTTCCCACTCAAGCTCAACCAGTTCTTAGCCATGTGGTTTTAGGCAAGTTGCCTGCCCTTTCTGAGCCTCAGTTTTCTCATCTGTAAAATGGAGATAATGCTAGTTCTATGCTCTCACAGGGTTGTTGCAAAGCCCAAATGAGGTCATACTAGCGACTGTTTATTGAGCAGTTACTACATGCCAGGCACTGAGTAGAGCACTTTACACATGTTAATTCACTTAACCATCACCACAGCCCTATGTGGATGTACTTTTATTGTCCTATTTTACAGATGAGAAAACTAAGGCTTTAGGAGAGAAGATGCCTACCCCGAGGTTATACAATGGGAAGCAGAGATACGGGGACTCAGACCTGAGTTGGGAGGAGAGCCTGTGAACGCCCAGGTGAGTCACTGTGGCCACCTCCTTCCTCCTCCTCTGAGAAGTCTCCCAAGGTTCCTGCTCTGGGGTGACTCTCGTCTTACCCACTGCTGGTTTCTGGGTGTCTCTGGTGTCCCAAGACCTGCTCAGTCCTGCAGTTATTTCTGTGTCGGCCTCACCCAGCAGGATGTAAGCTCTCTCCAAAGGCAGATCTGGGCGTTTTTCATTTCAGAATCCCGGGTGCTCAGCTCGGAGGGCGCAGAACTGATGAAAGTCTGGGCGAGGTGAAGAGCCCGGCCAAGGACAGGACCCTGGACAGCTCCGCAGGGATCAGCCCGGGATGGTGCAGCCAGAAAGCGTTTTGTGAGAATGTTGTCAGGGACAAAGATAGCCCTGAAAAAACGAAGAGGAAGAGGGAGGGTGATCAAGACAGTGTCAATGTCATGACCATTCTCCATTGGGCCAGCCTGTGCTGTGTAGGTCAGGACAAGCTCAGTTACGCTGCGGTAACAACTACACCTCAGTGACACATCCCTGCTGCAAAGCCCATCGTGGGTCCAGATGACCCTCCAGAGCAGCCGTCCATGCGACACTCGGCGAGCCAGGCTACTTGGATGCGGTGGCTCCAGCTGTGGCAACGCGAGGACTCCACGACCTCAGCAGTGAAGAGCACGCTGGAGAGTCTGCACCAGCAATGTCACTTCTGCTCAAGTGTCCTTGCACAGTACTGGTCTTGGACTCCACCTAATCGCTGGGATGGGTGGACGGGCTATGCAAATTTCCTGTGTCTCCAGATGTGCACGTTTGTAAGTGACGTTCACCTATCACATCTCACTTAACCTTCACGGCCATTCCTAAGCCCACACGATCCTGGGAGAGTCAGTAGAGTCCAATCTGGGTTCAAATTCCAGCTCCACCACCAAACAAGTGATGGCCTCTCTCCCTAGGGAGTGAGCTGCCCATCACAGGAGGTATACAAGCAGAAGCTGGATGACCACTTTGGATGTCATTATCACTGCACATTAGTGTGTGATCTCTCCCAGAAGATACCTACATTTTATTTTTCAGTTATGCTTTATGGAGGTAAAATTTACATACAATGAAATGTGTAGAAGTTAAATGTACCATTTGGTGAGTACAATGTATACAACCCATGAATACACCCATGTCACTGACACCCCAGCCAGAATAGAAACTAGTTCCCTTACCCCAGAAAATTGCCTCTTGTCCCGTTCCTATCCCCCAAGCCCTGCACTTTAAAGGAGACACAGGCTGATGGCAACATTTAACACCAAGAGGTGACTCTACAACGGCGGAACTTCAGCATGGCCAGGATAAGGATGGGGAGAGGGAGCACGTAGGGCACAAAATCTTAAAGAGAAACTCACTCCTCAGGGTCAATTCTACATCTGCACCATCATGAGAGTCAGCGCCCCCTTAAATTTTGCACCCTGGGAGCCTCAGTCTCCTCAGCTAGTCCAGGTCCCGAATTTCAGGCACGGCGGAAGAGATGGTGTAGCTGGGAGCAGGAGGGCCATTCCCGTAGCCTTTCCGGTCACGTATCGCATGGCTGAGAGCACCCCTGGAAGGCAGCCCTGGGGGGCTGGGCCTTGACTTGGCAGCACGCGGCCCACACGGGACGCTATGGGCCTGTCTTCATGCTTTCTAATGAGGGTTCCCACCCGCGCAACGCCTGCTAAGTGCAGACTGTGTTACAGCAGACACCTCACGCACCATCCAGCCCACAGTAAGCCTGAACAGGGTGTGTCATTATCCCCATCCCACAGGGAGAGGGCCGAGGCTCAAGAAGGTGAAGTGACTCACCCAAGGTCGCCCAGGCGGGGACAGTGGTGTTCAGACTCGGAGCCATTTCTCCAAGCCCTAAGCCCATTTCTCCCTCTGCCCTCCCCCGCCTCTGCCCGAGGACTGCAGGTGTGCTGGGGACCCTGAAGGTGAGCCCCGCCTCTGCTGCTACTCTGACTCCTCTGCCCCCTAAATCTGACAGGCCAGGCCCCCCGCAGCCGGGCCACAGGGCCCCGTTGCCAGAGCCTGTCCCTCTGCAACAGCCAGCGCTTCTGGCCCTGACAGCCTTTCCCAGGAGCAGGAGGGGCTCGTTTGCATACTACACGTTCATTTGCATACTACTTAGGAAAAGCCTTCGCTTTTCCCACCTGCAGCAAACTCCAGGCTGATTAGTTCTCCCCACATCGGAGAGTTAATTACTCTCCTACGCAGACCGGCTGTTTATTTGTAATCAGCAGAGGGCCGGGAAGAGGGGGAGGAGAGTGGGCAGAAGTAGCTGTCATTAGCCCAAACTCCAGCGCGGCTCTGCGGGTGGAACATGAGCGCAGCACAAGACCTGTGCCCGAATCCCAGCTCTGCCGCGCACACGGGCGCCCCTGGGCATGCCCTGGGCTCGGGGGAAGGGGGAGCGTTGATTAGATTTGGAGCTCGGGCAGCGTCGGACACAGGCCCACGGTGAGCTGCTGGCGGGACAGAGATGGAGGCTCAGAGCGTCACAACCAAAACGGCAGTGCTGGGACCCGGGACCCTGGGAAGGGGCTGGGACAGGACACCTTCCAGGACCATCCTAGGGCGGTGCTCGTGGCCTGGAGACTGGACCCACACTACTGTGTGACACAGGTAACTGACTGCCCTTTTTGAGCCTCAGTTTCCCCTCCAGTTCATTGGGGATGACACCAGTAACCTCCCCAGCTCCCTCATGGGGAATCACGTGAGCCAGGCAGGGGCTGTGAAAAGCATAAATCTCTGCTTATATGTAAGAAATATTTCCGAATCCCAAAGTTGGAAATGGTCTCAGCTCCTGGGGAGATTTGGTGACCTTTGCCGCCTCTTACCCCCACCCAACACACCTGGCCCTGACCCCGCCATTTCTAAACCCCCCAGTGCCTGCTCCCCTTGTCAGATGCCGCCAGGTCATGTCCAAAGATCCCAGGAAGGCCTAGCCAATGTGCCAAGGTAGGAAAGACCCTTCGTGGTTGTCAGAGCCCCTCAACGGTGCTGGGCTGCCTGCCTCAGATCACCCCAGCACCTGTTCCAAATGCATAAGCCCCACCCAGGGGCTCGAATGCCGTAGGGAGGGTGCAGTTTGGCAACAGTATTCTTTCTCTTTTCTCTCCTCTCCTCTCCTCCCCTCCCCTCCCTTCTCCTCTCTTCTTCTCTCACTCTGTCACCCAGGCTGGAGTACAGTGGCAGGACTATAGCTCACTTCAGCCTCAAACTCCTGGGCTGCAGCGATCCTCCTGCCTCAGCCTCCCGAGTAGCTGGGACTACAGGCATGGCCCAGCCAGCAATGTTATTCTTAACCA
Organism: Propithecus coquereli; assembly: GCF_000956105.1. Classification (NCBI taxonomy): domain Eukaryota; kingdom Metazoa; phylum Chordata; class Mammalia; order Primates; family Indriidae; genus Propithecus; species Propithecus coquereli. Next base: position 1,080,094 of record NW_012149075.1, read on the forward strand.
CTCCCCAGGTGACTCTGCTCCAAGGAAATCACTGCTGTGGTTCAACTCCCCTCCTATTTTCACAGATGGGGAGGCTGAGGCCTAGGGGGGTGACTCGTCTAAGGACACCCAGCTCTGGGAATAGGACCCAAGTCCCCTGCCTCTAGCCCACAACGGCCTCTCCTGATAAAAAGTCTGGGGCCGATGGGGCTTTCCCTGGCCACTCTCCTGTGACCCTCATGCCCATGCGAGTTCCCAGGAAGCTAGTGTTATCTCAGCCTTCTGGGGACCACACTCCCAGGCTGCAGGGTTCCCTCGGGCCCCAGGGCCCAGCCCTCCAAGGTGGCGGCAATACTCCCTTGTTGGCTCCCGAAGCCCCTCTGTTTGTTTTCCAAACTCTCTCCTAATCCTCATAATCTTTGTACTTCCCACCTGCTGCATGCCCGGTGGCTTCCGCTAGCTTTGCCTGTGGGGAACTTCTCCCGGAGCGGCTCCCCCCACCCCTACCAGCCTGGGCTCCTTCCCTGCCGGGCAACCAGGGCAGCTGGGACTGTGGGTTGGGGGGCTTGATTTCTCCCTATTTTTCTTCACCCTCCCCCAGAGAAATCACTTTTGCCTTGTTTTGTCTTCTGTTTACATTCCCCTCCTCCAAACTTCTCAAAGGTCCCCGTGCACCGGCCCTCTGCGTGGCAGGGAAGGGAAAAAGGAGATGGGAGCTTTTTGCTAAGGGCCTACCACATCCCGGAGACGAGCCACGCTGCTCTCCGGAAGCCTCACACGGTCTGAGGTCCGAGGTCAATGACCCTCAGTTTGTGGATGAAGCACCCGAGCCCCCCCATGCGGGAGATCGCCCCTGCACGATCACACAGCCACCGGGAGACAGTTGCTGAATTCGAACCCGCCCAGCCTCCATCTCTGCAACAAATGATTTGTTGTTTACAGTCCCCTCTGTGTTTCATAAAACAATCCCAAGAAGTGCTTTTATCTGCCGAGAGAAGCAAAGAATAAAGAATGTGGACGGAAGATGGGCGGCGGGCTCTCCCGCGACAGCTCCCTCCCCAGGTCCCCACGCCCGCCTCCACCACCACCCGGCACCACCGCTTGCCAACGAAACCCAGATCTTACTGGGTGTTGGGGACTGAGGATGGAGGGAGAGACCCACAGGCCCAGGAATAGGGTTTAGCAAGAAAGAGGAGGCTGAGACAGCCTCGCTCATAAAGAGCAGCAGGCAGGAGAGTGGTTCGGGCAGAGGGTCCAGGGGACATTCTGGCGGGGAGGGGAAGTTGAAGAGACAGGTCGGGGACAGTGGGCGTGAGAGAGCAAGGAGCATCGGTGTCAACTCTGTGCCCCCCTTGGCGGTAAAACGTACAGCAGAGAACCGAGTACGGATGTGCACAGGGCCGGGCGGGGCGGAGGGCTAGCACGAGAACGTTCTTAGCAGCTTCATTCATCGTAGCCCAAACTACCCACCAACAGGAGAATAAATACAGTGTGATATCGTGTGTGCAGACAATGGAATGTGACTCAGCAATCCCGTCTGAACTGGCACACACAACACGGGTGAACCTGTGCATGATGAACAAGCGTGTTCATCAAAAGAAGCCGAACACAGCAGAGCACATGCTGTACGATTCTACGACATGAAGTTCAAGAACAGGCAGAATCACTGGCTGCTTGCGGGGGGAGCGAGCACTGTCGACTGGGAGGGCAGGAGGCAGCTTGCTGGGGAGCTGGAAATGCGCGTTTTGATGCGGGTGTGCGCGTGCACGTGTGAGCCCCTGAACAGTGCACTCGAGGTGTGCGCTTTTTACTCTACGCAAATTCTGCCTCAATTTTCTTAAAGAGAGAAAAGAAATACAAGAACCTCAGAGTCGCATTATGTACCCCTTTGACTATCTGCACTTTGCCTAATAAGATTCAGAGAGAGAAAGAACTAGAAATAGCAATTTAAATAAGGTAGGGGGTGTTCCCTCCAGGAGCCTATTTCTGGAGTGTGCGGGCATGGAAGAGACCTGCCGGCCCCAAGCCTGCCTCAGCTCCTGTGAGCTCTTCTCGTGGTCTAAACACCTCACCAAGAGTGTGGCTCCATGTGTTTTTTATTTTTATTTTTTGGAGTGGCCCAATCATACCTCACTGTAACCTCCAGCTCCTGGGCTCAAGTAATCCCCCTGCCTCAGCCTCCTGAGTCAAGGGGCCTACAGGCATGCGCCACCACAGCCAGCTAATTTTTAAAAATTTTTTTTGTAGAGACAGGGTCTCACTGTGTTGCCCAGGCTAGTCTCAAACTCCTGGCCTCAAGCAATCCTCCTGCCTTGGGATTACAAACGTGAGCCACCGTGTCCAGCCGGCTCCAACTTTAAAGATCCAATTCCTTTGTGTGTGTGGCGGAGGGTGCTGGTTAGCATTAGCCGGCTGGTACTTACCTGAAATCTGCTCCGGCGTCAAAGCCAAAACTGACAGCATAAGACTATGGTGAAATGACAACGTGGTCTCCAACACGGCACTCTCCATAGATTTTTTTTTCCTACAATAACCTTGACCTTATACAATGTTTGCCCATTATTGCTGATTTTGGAACCGACCCTCAAATGAGACGTGACTCCACCCTAAAGAATTTGAGTAATTAAAAATTACTTTTTGGTTATTTCTTAGACTCTTGACCCCACTCTGAGACTGAACCTTGGAGACACAACTTTGGGAGTGTTACCAGGGATTTCCTCTCATCCCTACATCTCCCGCCTCCCCTCCAGGAGTCCGAGCTCACGAGAAACGAAAGAGTACGCCCACCCCATCTGACCAAAAGTGCCCCCCTTGTGACATTCACGGGACTATCGCTGACTCTGCTTCTCGCACTAACGATGTGTGTGTGACTATCGATGTCCTTTATTTCTCGGGAAGTGTTTATACTCTTGTAACAGCCTGATAAGTAAAATCATCCAACACCTGGAAATCAGGCAAATAGATACCTGGTGTCCTTTCAAAGTCGAACTAGAGCTGCATCTACGAGCCCTCCTAAGGGTCATCTGACACTCTCGGGGAATGTCACTTTGCTCGTGACTTATTATTTACTATCGATCAGGGCCCAGACTCTGTAAAGATAGCTGCTAACTGGTAGAAAACTGATAAGTTGCAAATTCTTTTTGTCTGGTAGAAATGCAAATGATTTTTTTCCAGTAGAGAAGATAACCCTGAAGTTATGATTTGATTGTCCTATGGAACATTTAACCAGTTTTGTATCTAACAATCTTATGAGTATTCCAGAATTCTTGTCATTGTTTTTATTGAATCTCTCTCCTCTCTCTCTCTCTAGGCGCATACCATTTTTTTTTCATATTCATTGAACTAGCTTTACCGCCCTGCTGGTTCTTTCATTAACAAGCTACAAAACAAAAATTGACATGTTCTCACTCTAGATTTCTGTAAGAATTGGGTATTTAATATTTTGAAAACTATAGTTTGCGAAGCTTTTCACAGTGTCCAATTTCTCCTCATGCCAACCCTGCCCCTCTCTGTGTAACCCTGGGCAGGTCTTTCTGTCTCTGGTCCTTTGTTTCTTCTGGAGTTAAATAGGGGAGATGGCTCTGACCGTATCACATTTCTTACACCTCTTGCAGGGAAACAAGACTGGTGCCTTCCAAGAAGACAGATGCTGGACAGGATGAGAGAGACCATTTGGGCCAAACTTCCTGCCTCCCACCCACTCTGTCATCTAGGTAGATGGAGAAAGTGAGGCTCAGAGAGGTTAGATAACTTGCCCAAGGTCACACAGTGAGTTATGTATGGGCTGAACTGGAAAGATTCTGGCTCTACTAACTTCCCGAGTCTGGGGCTCGAGGCAGAGGCTGGCAGGTGGAGCGCTGGGCCCCCACCCTTCAACCAAAGGGTCCCCGTTCGTATCCTTTGTATCTGTTTGATATATGTCGATGTCACACAAGATTACAAACGAAAGAGGAGTCCCCAAAGCTGGAAAACCCTGGCTCTAGACCATCCATCTGCCCATGTCCAACCACCTTCCCTTGTCTCCTCTCTCCTCTTCTTCTCTCCTCCCTCTGGCAAAATTCTCAGAAAACAAAAATACAGTCACGAAAAGAAGTAGAGAGATGTGGTCAGCTGAGGCCCGAACACATTTGTCCCCAGTCTGGGACAAACAGAGACACTTACTCCAAAGAAGAGTGTTCTCAGGATCCTAGCTACAATAATGAAGTGAACCATGCTGGCAGGTAATGAGCGCCCCGTCAGTGAGGATGAGTAAGGCCATATGATCCATTCAAACATTAACAGCAATTATCTCTAGATGGTAGAATTCACAGGCTTGTGTTGCTGTTTCTTAAAATGTTGATAAAAGCTATCGATTAAACATTCACCATATGCCGGGTCTTTTTATGTGTATGTCATTAAAATGTTATAATAATCTGATAAGGTAGAATCTGTCGTTCCCAATTTACAGATAAGAAAACTGAGGGCCCCAGAGGTCAAGTTATTTCTCAAAGTCATGCAGCTAGGAAGTGGCAAGTCGAGAAACAGATTGGCGTGCTGCTTTCTTCTACCAACGCACTGTTCTTTCTTCTTTGTGTTTTCCCAGCTTCTGGCAATGAACACGTATTGCTTCCATCATCATGAAAAAGTCCTACAAGTGACTGATTTTTAAAAAGATCCCTTCCGCTCTGATGTTCTGCGCTTCTCTGGTTCTCAGAGCCCCGCCCAGCACCCCGTCCGCGCCCCATCCTCGCAGACACCGCCTTGCCGCCCCGCCCCCACAGCAGCTGTTGCTGGGGTAGGACGCCCCACGGCCCAGTCTTGCTGAGGTCTGCTCAAAGTGTTCCTGGCAGACTTCTGGCCCCAGGGGAAGTTCAGGGGCAGGTCTGGAGAAGGAGAAGGGGAAGTGGGAAGGGATGTGAAACTTGGCCACAGCCTGGCGCCACTCCTGCTGGGTATCCCACAGGGCCCCGGGCGGAGGGCAGGAGCGTCCAGTTGGAGTTGACGACCGGAGGCAGGTGAGGCCAGAGCCCAAAAGGGAGGCGGCTGTGAAATTTGGGGGTCCAAGGGAGCTGGCCCAGGGGGCTGGACAACTGAGACAGGGAGAGAGGGAGACACAGATTGGGGGACACTAATTCATGACCCAGAATGGGTGAACGGAGGGAACTTAACTCTTTGGGCCAGAGCTTGGGGAGGGTGGGAGGTGGTGAGTTAGATCCACCACCTGGGGGGTCTTCTGCTTCAACCATGGTGCCTGGGTCCTGGCCCCCAAAACACAAGCAGCTGGGGAAAGGCTGCGGGCGCCAGAGCCAGCAGTGGGACCCAGCAGAGGGGGCCGTGGGGGCAGCCAGCTGCCCGTCCTCTGGCAGAGGCTGGGAAGAGCCAGGCACAGAGGAGTGAGCAGGTGCTGTGCCGGGTGTTTGTGAATTCCTGTGTGCACGCACAGCTCCACCATCTGGGCGAGAGGGTGCTAATTAAATAAGGAGCAGGCGCTCAATAAATATTTGTTCAATGAAATCGATCGTCTGTGGGAGCGTGTGAACATGTGTGTCCAGCTGAGTGAGGGATGGAGTCTATCTGGGTATCGGTTGCATGTCTGGGAGTGTGCAGTGGATTTTCGAGTTTCCATACCATGTTTCCTACATGCTTGGACGAGGCTGTGCTTGTGTGTCTGAGTGATGAGATGGGTGTGCTCAGTCGCATGTGTGTACCTGCCTGGGGTCCCTGGGGCTGGATTGGGAGCGGACATCGAGGGCCCTCGGGCTGTGTGTGCACTGGGGAGGGTGTGTATGTATCACATGTGTACGGGATTCGCGGGTCCGAGCTGCGTGTGTGTGAGCACGTCCAGCCCACCCAGGCCCTCCGGTGTCTCCGCAGTGCCGCCATGGAGGCCCCCCAGAGATGGCTGGTGGTCTGTGTCCTGGCCGTATCCCTGGCCTCGACGGTGACGCAGGATGTGTGCCGCGCACCAAACGGGAAGGATGGGGCTGCAGGAAAACCTGGCCGACCTGGACGGCCAGGCCTCAAGGGGGAGCAAGGGGAGCCCGGTAAGCACCTCCCTCTGGACCCAGCCCCTCCGACCTTGGCCCAGCCTCCAGGGTCGAGGCTTGAGGGTGGCACTGAGAAGCAGGAGTCCACCTGCCCCCACCCCATGAAGCATTTCCAGTTTGCACTTGGCCCCAGGGGCTGAGGGGGCCTAGCCTTCTCCCTGTGCCACGTCCAAAGGCTCCCAGGACCCCACATTCCCCTGACTGCCTGGATCTTCTTTCTCTGTCCTCACCTCCCTCCTCTGGAGAATGGGTGGTTTTGAGCAATGAGTGTGAAAGGTCTGGAAGCAATGCCCAGTCCTTGGTCATTGTCCAGTTACCAGATGATTAGGCCCCAGATTTTAGACTCAGGAGCCTGTGCCTTGCTGTGTGACCTCAGGCAAGTTACTGACCCTCTCTGAGCTAAGTTTCATCTACAAAATGGAGAAGTAACCCTGCCTGGCACATAGAAGGGACCAATTGACTGCAACTATCCTTTTTGCTTCCTTCCAGCAGCCCCAACTCTGCCCCTGCTTCCCTCTCCGCAGCCCCTTCAGGCTCCAGAAACTCTCATGTTCTAGAAAAATAAAAGGCTGGGGGTGATGGAAAGTGGAGGCTGTCATGACCAGAGTGGAAAAGGAAAGTCTCATGTAATCCCCCTGAGCCTCCCAGTCCGTGGCAGACCAGAAGGATTGCATAGACGCTTGCACTAATCTGCATCTGGGCATCCTACATGTGGTCCCCAAACCTGAAGAAATAGGGTCAATGGCCTGGAGGGGTGTGGAGGGCACAGCCATGGGCAGGAGCACAGCGGAGCAGCCAGAATGTCCTGCATTTCCCAGAACTTGACGCTTTCCCAAATGCCTGTTCACACTTCTCTCCATTTCACAGATGAAGGGGAGGCTCAGAGAGGTTAAGACACTTGCCCAAGGTCACACAGCCAGTCAGAATCGATGTCTTGAAGGCCCAGGCACTTCCTTGCCCTCCATCCCACAGACGCAGGGGTTCCAGGCCTCTCCCTGCTGACTGGTGGGCACTGGGCTCTTGCTCTCGATCTGGTATTTCTCCCCACAGGGGCCCCTGGCATCCGGACAGGCATCCGGGGCCTTAAAGGAGACCAGGGGGAATCTGGGTCCCCTGGAGCCCCCGGCAAGGTGGGCTACCCAGGGCCCAGTGGCCCCCTGGGGGACCGTGGTGTCCCAGGATCGAAGGGCATCAAAGGCAACCCAGGAAACATCAAGGACCAGCCGCGGCCAGCCTTCTCGGCCATCAGGCGGAATCCACCGACGGGGGGCAACGTGGTCATCTTTGATATGGTCATCACCAACCAGGAAGGCCGGTACCAGAACAACTCGGGCCGGTTCGTCTGCGCTGTGCCCGGCTACTACTACTTCACCTTCCAGGTGGTGTCCAAGTGGGACATCTGCCTGTCCATTGTGTCCTCCTTGAGGGGCCAGGTCCGGCGCTCCCTGGGCTTCTGTGACACCAACAGCAAGGGGCTCTTCCAGGTGGTGTCGGGGGGCACAGTGCTCCAGCTACAACAAGGCGACCAGGTCTGGATCGAAAGAGACCCCCTCAAGGGCCGCATTTACCAGGGCTCCGAGGCCGACAGCGTCTTCAGCGGCTTCCTCATCTTCCCGTCTGCCTGAGCCAGGGCAGGCCCCCGCCCCGGCCTGGCCTCGCCCGCTTCCCACTGCGTGACCTGGCCCCCTCATCCCAGCTCTCTGGCTTCTACGTGCCGCTCTGTAAAATGGGGGTGCGCTTCCTTTAGCCGCCTGAAGGGAGGGGGCTGGCTCCGAGAGCCCCTAGGACTTGCTGCCCCACTGCTCGCTCTAAGAAGATCGTCTCTTAGAACTCTTCCCGCAATAAACGTCTGAATCTGTGCCCGCTGGACTCAAGGCGTGGTTGCCACTCTGAGCACGGGGAGGGCGGGCGAGGGTGGTAGTAATCACCGAGTGCGGAAGAGGCAGGCTCATCTTCAGCGTTTCCCATGATGTGTTCAGCAGGTCCTAGCAGCCTCGCCTGCCCAGGTTCAAATCCTGACGCCGCCACTTACTAGCTGTCTGATCGTGTGCGTGTTGCATGAGTTCTGTTTCCTTATCTGTAAGGGGGGACTACAGGAGCACCCACCTCAAACGATGGTTGGAAGCGTTAAATGACTTACTATATGAAAATTGTAGAGCAGTTCCTGGTTCATAAGAGCTTTGGGGTTTCAGCTATTATTATATTCTGTTTAATCTTTATGATCAAGCCCTGAGGTGGGTACAAGGACCCCACTTTACAGATGATGACACTGGGGCGGGGGCGAGGGGAGTGTGAAGTCCCAAGTCAGTATCTAAGGGGAGGATCTGGGACTTGAACCTGCGTCTTACTGAGGCCCGAGCCTGTATGTTTAACCACCACCCTCGCTGGCCTCCCCAGCCTCTACAGCTGCACTCGACAAATCACACAGGTGCTTTGCCAAGCCTGTACTAGGAAGGCGGCGCAGGAATCGGAGCGGGGCACCCAGCAGTCCTCCTCAAAGCTAGGTTTCCTGTGTCCGGCCCTGGGCTTCCGCCCTGGCAAGCCCGGAGGCTGGGGCTGCTGCCTCTGCTGCCTGCTGGGCCTCCCGCCTGGGCTGGCGGCCCGGATGACCTCGAAAGTTCACGGTGCGTTCCCAGGGTCCAGCTCAGCCCACCTGGGAGCTGCTCTGAGGCAACAAACCACCATGTCCTTCGTATGTGAGGAAATCGGGGGCTCAGTCCTGAACATGTCCAATGCTCTATGAGTTTTCCCAAAGGACGCCGGTTTTATCTGTGTGCTGTACACACACACACACACACACACACACACACACAATCACACACATGCACACCACACACGTGCACACACAGACCTCCCTTGAGACGCAGGTGGACCCACATTCCCGGACCGAGACTCATCCGCTCCCCCAGGCGATGCCCTCCCCAGAACACACCCTGCACGCCCTTGGACATGCACACTAGCTACCCCTCCACACCCACGAGACACACTCCGGGAGGCAGGAGCTGTCGTTCCGCACGGCCCTGGGCTCTTCCCTCCCGGGGCCAGCTCTGCCCCCGCCCACCCACGGGCTGGGGAAAGAGACAGATCTCTGGGCACCGACTGCGTGCTGGACATCCCAGAGCCACTGATGCCTTTAGTCCCAGCAGAATGGATGAGGACACTGGGGCTCAGAGAAAGGAGCCGCCGACCCAGGGTCACACAGCCAGAAAAGGGCAGGGCCTAGGTCTGAACCAGGTCTGCCTGGCCCCAAAGCGTGCCTTCTTTCATGGCAATGGGCCTCGAGGAAAATGTCAGGGCTGGAAGCCCGTAGGAGCAGAGGAGGCCAGGCTAGAGGTTGGTGGGTGCAGGGAGTGCCCAGCTGCCTCCTCACCCAGACGCTACCCACACCTCCTTCCAGCCCCCTCACCAAGGCAAAGCTCTGGTCCCTGCAGGAAGGCACAGAGCCAGAGCTGGGCCAGGCGGGAGGGGCTAAGGAGGGCTGAGTGTGGGCTGAGGCTGCCACCTGCTGGACAAGCCAGGCCAGGCGCAGACGAGGTGAGAAGGGAGCACGGAGCCACGCGTGCCAGCAGGCTGGGGAGCCCCCACCCCCATACTGTTCTTCCCAGGACTCCGAGGGCCAGCGTGTTCATGACCTTGACCTTGACAGCCCCTCACCAGCCGCACGGGCTCCAAGCCCAGAGGCAGGGGGTGCCAGGATGCAGGTGAGCAGGGGTGATGGCAGGGAAGGTGGGACCATCGTCAAAGGAAGAGGCACCAACCCTCGAAGCCAGGCCCACAGCGTACGGGAGGGGAGACCGAGGCCCAGGGCCAGGGCTGTGCTGAAGATCTCGGGAGAAGGAGTGGCAGGGCCAGAAGGAGAAGCCAGGCCTGACTGTGCAGCCAGGGCGGCCCGAGCACTGTGGCAGCTGCGGCCATCAAAGCCGGGCCATCCTGGGGGTCCTCCAAGTGTGGCCACTGGGATGGCGCATGTGGAAGTTTCTAGAACAAGCCCTGCCACTTGACAAGTGTGTGTGAGCCTTGTTTCTGGGGGCAGCTGAGCAGAGAGGTCAGAGCAAAGCTTTGGACACCAAGAGACCACTCAGTGTGTGTGGCTTTGAGCAAGGGCTCACACTTCCCTGAGCCTCAGTTTTCTCATCTATAAAAGGGGGATAATAATGTCCTCCCAGGGATGCTGCGAGGAAACTGAGTCTCAGACACAGCGAATGCCAACATCGGGCATTAGATGGGCTGGACCTGATTCTGGGGGACGACTGTGCCCTGGGGGCTTGTGTTCAACACGCACACACAGACACACACACACACACACACACACTCCCTTAACCAGATGCCGGGCAGTCAGCGGACATTTCCTCATTTCACACACTCCTGACTGGGAGGGGGCTGTGGACAGGGCTGTCACTGTGGTCAGCCTGGCTCAGCACCCAGAAGAAAGTGTCACGTCAGGGAATCTGTGGGAAAGGGGATGTGGGATTGGGGGAGGGCAGAGGGGAGGGGGCCCAGCCCTCTCTGGGCAATCCCAGCTCCGTCCACTCCGACGCGGCGGTGTCCTTCTGCCCGGGAGAGGGGAGGCAGGTCTGAGGACCTCTCTGTGACCAGGCCAGAACCGCCACCCCCAGCGAGGCCAGGACCCCTGCCCAGGTAAGGGCAGACGGCAGTTTTTCCCCTGCCACCTTCCTGACACATGGTGCCAGGGACCACTTGGTTTGTGAGAGGGAGGAGCGTCCCCACTCCCTACTGGGCCCGGGGTCCCCCATCCGGCCATGGGAGGGACAGGCAGCTGGGCTCCTGAGGGCTGAGGAGCCCGGGAAGCGAGGGGCAGGGAGGGGGAGGGGCGGGGGGGCCAGCCCAGCTCTCTCCCACCCTGCTCCTTCCCCAGGACGGACATGGGGCCCAGCTGCCGGCCCCACCTTGGACTAAACCTGCTGCTGCTCCTCCTGGCCCTGCCCGCCGGGGGCCAGGCTGACACAGGCTGCTACGGGACTCCAGGGATGCCAGGCCTGCCTGGGGCCCCGGGGAAGGACGGGCATGACGGGCTGCCGGGGCCCAAGGGGGAACCAGGTGAGTCTGCTGGCCTGCTTGGGGTTGGGGTCTGGGGTGACCTGGGGGCAGGGCAGGGGCAGCAACTTGACAGCGGAAGTGCGTGCCCTGATGCCTCACCCGTCCCCAGGGCAGAGTCTGAGTCCCACCGTGGGGCTGGCTCCCCCTCCACAGAGCTCAGGCCTCAGGCCTCCCCCAGGCGACCTTGGGACCCTCCCCCAGGCGACCTTGGACTTGGACCCATGCCCCTCTGGGCTCCTCATTCTCTTTAGCTGACAATGGGGATAACAGTGGGGCACACGGGGCACTGCCCGGCAGTGGCAGGAGGATCCCAGCAGACAGGGCCGGAAAGCCTTTGGCAGACTCGCTGGTGTTTGGCTGTGACTTCGTGACCACGCCCCCACCACCTGCCCTGCGCGACACCTGGGAAGGTGGGCCCACGCGGTGAACGTAGCCCTCTGCGTGAACCCGTGCAAGTTACTTAACCTTGCAGGGCCTCGGTGTCCCTGTCGATACAGTGGGGAGATGGCCGTACCTACTTCACAGGGCGCTGCGAGGACTGAGTTTAAGCACAAAACCATTCTGAGCACACGGCGGATAAGGGCGTAGGCCATTGCTGTTGCTTTGATCAGAGGCCTGTGCTCACCTCCCTCCCCAGGCTCGAGCGTAGTGAGAGAGTGGGCAGTGGGAAGCCAGGATCATAGTCTCGGAGTCTTTGGGCGAAACCCGCGGGTGAGCCCTTGCACGGCAGAAGGGGGTTGAGGACAGGAACGGGAGGCTGGTGCTGAGGCCAGAGCTGGAGGCCAGGGGTGTGTGTGCCTTACCTGTGAGTGAGACCCACCGTCTGGAGCCCGCCTGGGTGAGCCTGGGTGGGGCAGGGCAGAGGTGCCGGGGGTGGCAGAGGCAGGTGGAAGAGGGAGGCCAGTGGAGCAGAACGTCTTTAGCAGTTTGCCACCGTCACCTTCCCCCCCGGCAATAGAAAGGGACTTTACCAGCATTCTGGAAGGAATTCTTCAATTCAGCGTGAGCCGAATGAGGCCCCCAGGTCTGCACTTTTAGCGACCCTGTACTGCACAGCTGCCTCTGGCCGTCTCACTGCCCAGGGTGGCTGATGGCCACCAATCACCCCCGAGTACCAGGCACAGTCTCAGGCTTACAAATGAGAAAACCGAGGCCACAATCCTTTGAACACGTGACTGACTCCCGCTTTGCAAACGTCAAAGCTGACGTTCAGAGAGATCGAGCGACTCGCCCAAAGGCACGCGGTGGAGCCCTGTCCAGCTCCAGAGCCCCCCACTCCTCTGAGACCCCTCCCCACTGCTGAAGATGTCACGAAGGATGAGACACTGCTCTGCTTAGCATCAGTGACAGCCACCTCCAGGACCTGACGTTCCTGAACACGCTTCCTGTGCCGTGCCCTGCACTGCGCTCAGCCCTCTGCACACGTCCGCCCACCCTGCTCTGGCAACGGCATTCTGGGACCGGTTCTAGCACACCCTTCTCTCGGCTGAGCCAACACAGGCTCGGGGAGCAGAGGCCACCCGCCCGGGTCACACAGCCTGGAGCCCAGGTCTGCTGGGTCCTGATCCTACAGTCCTAACTCTGGGACCTACCAGGTCACAGCCATAGAGAATCTGTCATGAATGGGTCTGCACAGACACCCAGCCCTGTGGAAATGGGATGAGGAAAGGAAACATGAGGGCTGGCAGGGGTGGTCAAGGAGGGCTTCCTGGAAGAGGCAACTGGAGTCGAACCTTAAAAGATGGGTGTGGTTTAGACGAGGGGAGAAGGATCTCACAGGGCCTCAGATCATCAGGGCTGAAACAGAATCAGGTGCTCCGACTGGCATTCAGCCAGACTCGCGTTCGAGTCCTGACTCCACCTCATGCTGGCTGCGTGGCCTTGGGCAAGTCTCTGACCTCAGTTTCCTCATCTGTACCACGAGGGAAGTGGAACGCGCCAGCTGTCGCAGGGCTGAAGGGGGTCAAGTGGGGCTGGGGCGAGCTGGAAAGAACAGCCCCCTTCCTGGGGCAGCGTCTATTCCACTCCGTCCAGAGGTTCCCACGTGCTAACGCCGGCCTGGGTGGCGCCATCTCAGGAACGGATATAGGCTTTGTGGGACTCTGATGCTTATACGCTGTCGAGGGTCCCCTTTAAGAAAAATAATGCAAGATGATAGATACACCTGATTGCACGGGTGGTAGTTACAAAAATCTACACATGTGACAAAATTATATTAGAACCCCCCCCCACATGCACACACACACACGTAAAACTGGTGACAGCAGCACAAGCTCTGTGCAGATCACACATGTCAATTTCCCGGTTTTGATATTACACTTCGGTTATGCAAGATGTGCCCTTGGGGAAAACCAGGTGAAGGGTACATGGGACCTCTCTGTTCCTTTTTTCCTTTTTTTTTTCAACTTTCTGTGACTCTATAATTATTGCAAAATAAAAAGCTGAAAAAAATATAAATACAAAATTAGGCAAAAGGCTTTGAAGGGGCTAAGGCTCAAGCTTTATCAGCTTCCAAGGAAATCTCCCTCTGACCAATCTTCTGATTTTCAACAAGAAGGAAGGAGAATCTAGACTTTCAGGTGAGTTCTGAATTTGTTAATGTGGGGCTCTAACTAAAAAACTTAAAGACATTGTGCAGCTGTCTGTGGCCACAGGCCATCTGTGCCGGGGCTGGCAGTCCCAGCCATCAGCCCACTCTCTGAGATCCCATCCAGCTCTGACACCTGCTGGTGCTGTCTAGTCCTCCCTTCTCTGTCGCAAATGTGGAAACTGAGGCCAAGAGGCAGGGTGGTGCCTTAGACAAGGTCAGAGGGCAAGTCCGTGGAGAGGCAGGACTCGAACTAGGCTCTCCCTCCCCTCCGGCCAGAGCCTTGCTCTGCGCACTGCTCCCAGGTCCGTCTGTGGGAAGGAGATTCTACGGACCAAACAGCAGTGGTACGTCCCCTGGAGGACACCCCCAGGGTCCCTCTTCCCTGTCCCCTGCCCCATCTCTTTCTTCCTGCCTGCTCTATCTCCAGGAATCCCAGCCATTCCCGGGACACGAGGACCCAAGGGGCAGAAGGGAGAACCCGGCACACCTGGCTATCCCGGGAAAAATGGCCCCATGGGACCCCCTGGGATGCCGGGGGTTCCCGGCCGCATGGGGCCCCCCGGGGAGCCCGGCGAGGAGGGCAGATACAAGCAGAAGCACCAGTCGGTGTTCACCGTCACTCGGCAGACAGCCCAGTACCCGGCGTCCAACGGGCTGGTGAAGTTCAACTCGGTCGTCACCAACCCGCAGGGGGATTACGACACGAGCACGGGCAAGTTCACCTGCAAAGTCCCCGGCCTCTACTACTTTGTGTACCACACATCGCAGACGGCCAACCTGTGCGTGCACCTGTACCGCAGCAACGTCAAGGTGACCACCTTCTGCGACCACATGTCCAACAGCAAGCAGGTCAGCTCGGGCGGCGTGCTGCTGCGGCTGCAGGTGGGCGAGGAGGTGTGGCTGGCCGTCAACGACTACAACGGCATGGTGGGCACCGAGGGCTCCGACAGCGTCTTCTCCGGCTTCCTGCTCTTCCCCGACTAGGGCGGGCGGGCAGGCCCCGGCCCCCCAGGCCGTCCTCCCCCTGCTTCCCTCCAGGACCCACTGTGCTGGCCACTCTCTGCACCCTTGCTCAGGGCCCTCTCGCCGCCTGATGGACTCCTCCTCCAGGAAGCCCGCCCAGCCCCCACCCGTGAGCTCTCTCCCTCCTTCACGAGTCACTGCTTACACTATCCCTTTGACACGTAACCAACACCTTCTGGTACTGTTATTAGGGCTTTTTTCAGGTCTTGGAAGAGGTGGGGAGATACATAAATAAAAAATTAAATCAACAAATATGCACGGCTCGGATTCCTCACTGCGCATTCCTTGAACTTTACATCTTCGACGTTGCCTCTGCCCCGGCTGTTCTGTGGGCGCTGGACTCGGGGCAGCTAGTCGGTGCCCAGTAAAGCTTGACTGCCAATACCTGAGACACTCGGCGCCATTTGTCCCGGTGGGAGAGAGATGTTCGAGGGCGGTTACAGGCCGCCAGTGGTCCCCAAGGGGTCGTCTGCTGTCACTTGTTTGGGGACGAGGCACTGCTGTCATTACAGGTAACAGGAGTGAGTCTGAATTCCTGGGCCTGTGCTGAATCTTGGGAGCTCTTGCCACCCGAGGGCTGTGGGCTCAGGTGAGCCCAGTGCAGGCAAAGACGAGCTGTGCAATGAATTTGTGCTGAATGAAGGAGGGAATTGGGGTGAATTAATGAATGCGTAAGTGGGGAAATGAATGACTAAAACCAGAGCAAATGAATGAATGGATAAAACATCATAATGCTAATGTTTATTGAGGGCCTACTATGCACCAGGCATTATGCTAAGTCTTTACATGCATCGACTCATTTAGTGTTCATCTCAGTGAGTGAGATGTGAGGGAGAGAATTGGCCCCCCAATGTCTGACCCACCCTGAATAACTCATAGACTCTGGGACCCCCCTGCCCAGGAGATTATCTAAAACTACTGCTGCCCACAAGCTGTTAAGTTTCCACGGTGACATTATTGATGGTTGGACTCAGCCGCTGTGATCCTTGTGGATAACCAGGGAGGCCCAGTGTTTGATGTTTCAGGTGTAAAAAGATAAAAAGTGTAACTTTCCCATGCAGACTTCAGGTCCAGGCTCAGAGCCCACTGAGACCCAAGGCTCACTCAGGCCTGGGAGGACCTGGCCTATCCTGGCTGCCATCACAACTTGGTTTCACAAAGCCCCACGGAGTCACCAGCCGACTGAGGCGGGCTGCAAGAGCAGCTGCCCAAGCTGAGATCTGCAACCACCTCCATCCACTTTGGCTCTTCTGTTTGGGAAAGGGGCTGTGTCACACCTCCCTGCCTTTGCCCATACTGTCCCTTCATCCCGTAGAGCCCCCAACCCACTCACACAAATCCCCCATCCACCTGGCTAACACACTCAACTGCCAGGAGTCAACGCAAAGATCACCTCCTCCAGGAAGCCCTCCCTGATTCTCCCCTTTGTGTCTCCAAAGCACCCTCCATAGATTTGACCACAAATTCTTACCTCTTTAGAGCCCAAATCTGGTGGTGAATAAAATTAACCCACCGACTCATTTAAAATAAAACAAAACAAACAAAACCAGATTTCTGGATGCAAGGCTGTTTTATAACAGTTTGGCAAAGACGAGCCTGTGGGTGAGTGGGCAGTTTGCAGGGGAATCTGATGCACACGGCCCACCTGCTGGCTGCTGTGCACTTATCTGCTTACAGGTCTGCGTCCCCACCGCACTGCGAGCATCCTTGGGGGTAGGGCCCCTTGGATACATGCCCGGCACATGGTAGCGGCGTGAGAAATGTATAAGATGGGAAGGGGGAGACATGGAGACACACACACACACACACACACACACACACACACACACACACACACGGAGGGAGCGCGGGAGGCAAGGGCCAAGGGTGTGCGGAGTCCGGGTGTCCCGGGTCACCAGCCACCCGCAGCAGCATTCACAGTTCTCCTCTGCCCGCCACTTAGCGGTCCTCCCGGCAACACCACGAGTGATACATCTGTCTTCTCGTTTCTCTTTTGTTTAAAAAATCAATCACCGTTTATGTGGGCCACAGTGTCAGATCAGAAACCCGTACTTTGGAAACGACAGTTTCTGTGCCGTTTTTATTTTCCACAATTGTTTCCTTGTTGTTCTCTCTTCATCGGGAGAGGCAGGCGTTTGAAAATGCCATGCCCGGCTGCTGTGCCGCGGGGAGGTGGGCGAGAGTCACGTAGAGCAGGAGAGCGGGGTGGGGTGCGGCAGGGACCAGAACAAGACACCCCAAACTGGCCAGGAATCTCTTTCAGACCATGAGGAGCTGAGGGATTTGGGTTTCTTTCTCTACTCTTTGTAGGGACCCTCTGTCTATCAGAGAGGCAAGCCAGCAACTCTATGGGTACAGAGACCAGCTGACTCCCACTCGGGCGGGGGTCAAGGCCCAGGGACCCCTCAGCTCCTGATCCCTGGGTCCAGCCTCCCCGCTCCTCTGCTCCGAGACTGCAGGATTCCATCATATAAATAACACTGGGCGCCTGGCAAGGGCTGGGCCCTGGATGTGCGGGGTTGCCTCACTGGCCCCACCGCAGCCCCGGGAGATCAGTGCTCAGGCCTCCCACTGACTGAGTGTAGACCAGGAAATAGGGCAGGAGATGTGCCTGAGGCAGCGTGGCCAGGAAGAGGCAGAGCTGGGAGTCAAACCTCAAATTTCCAAAGCGCAAGGTTTTAACCCTCCTCTCTGCCACTGCCTGTTCTGTCTCACTGCTTCTACCCCGAGTTCAAGCTGATCTTTTCCCATTGCCATCGGCCACTAGGAATTAGAGGCCCAGGCCCAAGCGGCCTTGGGAGCCCTCAGCTGGACCCCTGGACCTGCGACCGACTAACTCCCTTCTCCTGCCTTGGAACCCACCGCTGTCTCCTCTGCACCTGGCCTGGTCCCTTTGGGGCTATAGTTGGCTGAGCCCAGAGATCTTCCGGTTTTATAAACTCGTCTTTTCCTCCCCTATCACCCACTGCAGTGAACTCATAATGTCCACCTGTCCGCACCCACAAGGATCTCCTACCTCCAAGCAAGGGTGTGAAGAGGGGCCCTCCAGCTCCCGGGGCTTGCAGGCAGCCCTCCGCAAGGGGCGTCACACTGCCCGGTGGCAGCCACAGAGGCAGGGCCGATATTCAGTGCCAGGAACGCCCGGCTTTGAGTCCTGCATTGGCCACTTACACGAGGTGGGCTCCAGCTGTCACTGCTTTCTGTGACATTTA
>NW_012149075.1:1098719-1145150 GCF_000956105.1 Propithecus coquereli
AACTCCTGAGCTCAAACAATCCGCCCGCCTCGGCCTCCCAGAGTGCTAGGATTACAGGCGTGAGCCACCGCGCCCAGCCTAGATTATTTTCTAAGAACAGGGAAAGAGCAAGGGTACAGAGGGGAAGGAAGCAGAAGAGATGAGCCCAGAAAGGGAAGCCTGGGACGTGAAGTGATATGAACAATTATAATAGCATGTGCAGAGCACTTTACAGTTTACCCCCCCCCACACACACACACCCTTTCTCCTCCATCATCCCATCCACTATCCTCCCAGTGGCCCGTGAGATCTGTAGAGCAGGCAGGCACAATTACGGTCCCATCGCATAGCCGAGGAAATTGGGGCTCCCCTGGGTTCCCTTGGCTGGGGACATTTAGCCCGTAAGTAGCAGAGTCAGAATACGCATCGAGGTCTCTGACTCCAATCCCGAGCTCAGGCACCAGGCCGGCCACGATCAGGAGGCCAGAGGGCCTTGGCGGGCAGGCTGCCAGCCGTGGATGTCCCCCCAGGACAGCCTGTCCTCCCCCCAGTTGCTGAGTCGGCGGAACCAGACTCACCGCCCACCCCTCCCGTTTACAGTAAACCCCTCTGGGCTGCAGAAATGGGACCTGAAACTGCCTGAGGGCAGCAGGGTGGGGAGACGGGGGTGAGGGGGAGGGGACGTCAGGGGAAAGGCCTTCCCGCCGCTGGAGAAGAGAACTTCCGCTTGGGACGGAGGGCAGCTCCCCCGGCTCCTGTCCCCACTGCTGGCCGGGCCCACAGCATCAGAGGACGCTGCTCCCCAGGTAAGGACGGGGCTTGGAGCCTGGGGACTGGCTGGCAGGGCCAACGTGGCGGAGGGTGGAGACTCCCTGAGTGTCGGCATCGCGTCCCCTGCCCCAGAGCCACCTGGGGTGTCTGACAGCGCAGATAGCTGGGCCCAATCCCACGCCCAAGGGATCAGGCTTGGGGGGGCACTGCGGGGTTGCGGCTGCTACCCAGGGCCCAGGGGATGGGCAGGCAGCCTGGAACGGGGGCCTGCAGCACGGGCCTTCGGGAGCTCACACACCCGAGCTGAGCCCGACTCCCGCCTTAGTGCTGGTCGTCTTGCGCAAGTCACCTGAGCTCTCAGCCTCAGGCCCCTTTCCGTACAACAGAACCTTTCAGGAGCGCTGGGGGCCCTCCAGGTCCGGGAGATCGAGCTCACCGAGCACTCAGCGCATTTCCTGGCTCAAAATCTGTCAGTAAAGCAGAGGCAGAGGCGGGATTAGAGCCCAGGTCCCCTCTACCCAGCCCAGCGCTCCGCCAACACCTGCTTCTCTTATTTCCTCGCGTCTGTTGAGAAAGCCCAGCTTGACCCTTCTAAGGAAATAGTGTGACGTGCAGGCGGGGCTGCGATTGGTTATCAGGTGGCGCTGCGTGGATGCGGGGACAGGGCCCTGCGCCAGGGAACTTACTCCTCCGTGTGCCACCTCATCTAATCCTCCCGGCAGCCCTGCCAGGCTGAAACCAACATCCCCAAGAGGCTCAGAGAGGTTAAGGCACTTGCCTGAGGTCGCACAGCCAGAAAGCAGCGGAGGGGGACTTCAAGGCCAAGCTGGCCTGACTGCAGGCTGCGGGAGAAGGGACTGCCGGGGCTGGAAGGCGCTGGAAGGTGGGAGATTGGGGGCGCAGACGTGAGAAACAAGGCTGATGGAGATAGTGGGTTGGCGAAAGCAGCGGGTACTCAGGCCGGATGAGTTTTATGTCCTACTCCAAGTTTGAGACTCACCGGCCCCTGAAATGGGCTAGAAATGAGATCTTTCTCTCCCTCACCCCACCTCCGCCACAAGCCTGAGTCCCATCTGGACCTGCTCCTACCCCACTTCTACCCCCAGCTGGTTGGAGCTCTGCACCCCTGGGCCACCTCGACTGACAGGGTCCCTCCCCCTGAGCCCCGTCTCCCAAAGGGGCTGAATCCTTTTTCACTTCTCTAACCATCTTCCCTCCTGTCTAAAGACTCAGGAACTCTTGGATGATGGTGATAACGATAAAATAGCTAATGTTCATTCAGCATTTCCAACATGCCAGGCTGTGTTGCAAACCACAACTCATCTGTCCTTGCACCAGCCCTACAATAGAGAGATTAGCATTGTCCCCATTTTACAGAAGGGTAAACTGTGGCCAGAGAGCAGAGGTGATTTTCCTAAGTCCCTTGGCTAAGAAGTGGCAGAGGCCTGATTTGAACCCCGGCAGTGTTTATTTCCTTGTGACACTACAGGCCTCCACCACCAAGCCAATGTCTGCCGCGTAACAGCAGCAACAGTAATCACGATGAGGGCCACCTTCACCGAGCACTGACCATGTAGCCAGAGCTACTCTTAGCATGCCCATGCCTTAGTCCTTTTACCAGGCTGCATGCTCCAAAGCCACATTGAAACCAGCAGGTATAGTGGCCTCTTAACATAACATGAGTTTCAAGATCTAGGGGATGTGGGTTTGACCCCTAACCACACAGGAGCTGTGTGACCTCTATTGAGGTTCTTGCCCTCTCTGATCCCCAGTTTCCTTCTCTGTAAAATGAGAGAATAAGAGAGTTTTATCAAGAGGCTGTGGTGAGAATCAAATTAGATGAGATAATGACACAGAAAGCATTTGGCCCAGAGCCTGGCCTGTAAGTGCCCAACTTCCTAACGTTGTCAGATTGTCATTATGTAAAACCTCCAGCAAGAGTGAGAACTGATGCTGATTCAAAGATAAGCAGGGTCGCGCCCTGAGCCACCCTCTCTTCAGATGACAGAGCCTAAACTGGTCACCCGCAAACACAGGTCACACTCATCTTTATGGTTTCCTTTCCTTGGTGCCCAGCATGGGGTCTGGGCTTTAAGTTGAACTCAGGGGTGTAAGCAATGCGTTGGCCAGGACTAGGCAGAGGCTGAGGCTGATTTTCAGAGCATATGAGCCAAATATCAGCAGGTTTTTATGGCCCCAGGGAGCCCTCCTCGTGCCAGATTCTAAGGTCAGCACGGCCAGCAGGAGGCAGAGAGGGCAGGGGTTTGGCCACAGCCCTGCCATTAACTCAGTGGGTGGCTTCGGGTAGGTTCTCATTTACGAGCCTCAGTTTCCTCGTCTGCAAGATGGGAAATTCATCACAACCCACTTGCCCAGGGTGTCGGGAGGATCCGACAACAGCAGCAATCGAGAAGCAGCAGCAGCGAAAAGTGCAAACAAGTGCTTCATGATTCTTTCCCATCCTTGAAGGATGGAAACCATGTGGATCTGGGCAAAGGTGGAATGGGCTGCCTCGATTGGTAATGAGCTGCCCATCGCTGAAATGATGCAAGCCCTGGGCGGAAGAGCCCTCAGCAGAGATGTTATTGAGGAGACTTAAGAATAGGCTGGAGGTCCTGGAAAAGTCAAACACAGAATTACACAAGCCTGGTAATTGCACTCCTAGACATACACCTGGAAGAATCAAAAACAGGGTCTCAAATCCCTGGGCCCGCTCGTTCACTGCAGCACTAGTCACAACCGCGAGAAGGTGGAAACTTCCCAAATGTCCGTCCGTGATGAGCAGATAAATAAACTGCGGTATATTCTGTGAGTGGAAAAACACAAACTGTGTTTTCCTCTGCTCTCACATCGCAACGCTCCACACAGAAATCCTCCGTGACCAAACGCGCGTGGGGTGTTCCCCACCAACAAGCACGCGATGAATTCCGCCACCGACACCAGCCACCTGGAGGGAGCGCGGGTCCCGCAGGTGGGGGGCTCAGTCGCACAAGACTGCCCCAGACACCAGCTGTAAGCTCAGGCCCCCGAACTTCTGACCGACTGACGTCAAAGTTGGGGGTTCTCATGGCCTCCGCTTTGGGTTCGGTTCATTTGCAAAAGCATCTTCTGTAACTCAGGAAACGCGTTTACTGGTTTGTTATAAACGATATCACAAAGGACACAGATGAAGAGACGCACAGGGCCGGGTATAGGAGAAGGGGCACGGAGCTTCCCCGCCCTCCCTGGGCCGACCACCCTCCAGCCCCCTCCACGCGTTCGGCCATCCCAAAAGCTCTCCAAACCCAGTCCTTTGGGGGTTTTATGGAGGAGGCTGCATGACATAGGCATGACTGATTAACCACTGGCCACTGCTGAGCAACTTAACCTCCTGCTCTCTCCCCTCCCCAGAGGTTGGGGGTGGGGTTGAAAATCCCAGCCCTCCAATTCGGCCTTGGCCTTTCCCGTGAGCAGCCCCATCCTGAAGCTGCCTGCGGGCTCCCAGCCACCAGTCAACTTACTGGCATTAAAAAAGACATCACTTTGGAGATTCTAAGGACTTTAGGAGTTGTGTGCCAGGAAACAGGTCGAAAACCAAACATGTATGTTACAATATCACGTATATCCATACAATGAACTATTATTCGCCCATAAAAAGGAATGAAGGACCGATACAGTCCGCGGCATGGATGACCCTGGAAGACCTTACGCTAAATAAGTCAGGCACGAAAGGTCACACGTTGTAGGATTCCATTTATATGCAACATGCAGGAGAGGTAAAGCCATGGAGACAGAAAGCAGATTTGTGCTTGTCAGGCGCTGGGGGAAGGGGGATGGAGGAGAACTGCTTAATGGGTAGAGGGTTGTATTTTGTAGCCATGAAAACGTTTCGGAAGTAGACAGATGTGGCGGTGGCGCAACACTGTGAATGTATTAAATGCCACTAAAATGGTCAATTTCATGTTACGTGAATGTGGTCTCAATTCAAAAAAAAATAAACAACAGGCGGAGGGCTGGACTGGATGAGTTTTCAGGCACCTTCTGTCCTGAGAATTAATGCCATGGGACGCTGGATCGAGACAGCCGCCGGCTCCTTCCTGTTCTCTGGGATCGAGCAGGGGCCAGCGCTGCCCTCTCACCAGAGCCGCGGCTCTTGGCGGGAACTGAGAATATTCCAGGAGCAGAGATGGCCTGGTGCGCTGGCAGGGACGTTGGCTTCATTCCTTCCTGTGTGACCTGAAGCGAGTGACTTGGCCTCCCTGAGCCTCAGTGTCCTCTTTGGTGTAGAAATCACAGCCGCTGCCACGCAGGGCTGCCCCGAGGAGGCAAAGCGGCCACCGCGTGAGCAGCGCCCTGGATTCAGAGGCTCTGATGGACAAGAGCACCTGGAATAAAACCCAAACCTCACAGCGGCCCCGCACCTGCCCCTCCAGTCTTACCCCCGTCACCTTGGCCCCCCACTCCCCTCTGTCCACCCCTCAGTCTCCTCTACTGTTCCTTCCTCCTGGAAAGTTCTCGCCCAGCCCTTGCTGAACCTCCAGGTCGCAGCCTGAACGTCACTTCCTAGAGAGGCCTTGCCGGTGAGAAAACTTTCTCGGTGGCAGGACTTCCCTGCCAAAACCAGCCACCTGCCACCTCCGGCCCAGCCACTCTGCCTCCCAGCGTCCTCTCCTTGCTTTCAGAGCCCAATCACCATCTACACGTATGTCTGTTTACTTGTATGTCGACCTGTTTGTCATCTGTTTTGCCCGAAGGGGCACAGGACCAGGAGGGCAGGGACGTATCTGTCTTATTCATCACTGAATCACCAGCACCTCGGAAGGGGTCTGGTGACAGCAGACAAGCCGCGAACACGCGGATGAATGCAGGAGGGACGGAGGGAGAGAGGGAGGGAAGGGTGGATGGTCAGAGGGACGGAGGGCTGGATGGGTGGCAGGAGTAGCCGTGGGGTCACCTCCCACCCTGCCTTCTCCCCACAGGAGGCAGGGACACAGCGTGGTGATGAAGACGCTGCGGGGCGGAGTCCCGGCGCTGCTGCCGCTGCTGCTCCTGGGGCTGCTCGATGTCTCCCGGGCCCAGAGCAGCTGCCCCGGGCACCCGACCATCCCTGGCATTCCAGGCATCCCTGGCATACCCGGCTCCGATGGCCAGCCTGGGACCCCAGGGATAAAGGGAGAGAAAGGTATTGCGGGCTTTGGGGACACGCTAGTATCACTGCCCAAGGCCGCATCTCCTGCCTCCCTTCGAGATTGCAAAGGCACTTGCAAATCCATCAGCTTGTGGCGCCCTCGGCGCCCTCACGGTATCTTTGCCAGGAGGGAATTCCGATTCCCATCTTACAGTCAGGGAGACTGACGTCCAGAAAGGCTGCTGCCTCACCCAAGGTAACCCAGCAAACGAGGCTGAGACCAGGCCGTGGATGTCTTACCATTAGATCCAGGGGGAGAGGGCACCCCTGTGCTCACACAGCCCTGGGTTTGAATTTGCCTCCAGGGTAAGTGGCTTCACCTCTCTGAATTGCTATTTCCTCACCTGTAAAATGGGACGACGATACTTTTGTGGGGTTCGAATGAGAGTCCCCGCCATGAAAAAGTCTCTGTCAAACGTGGTTTATTTGTTCATTTCACCTGGCTATAGAGCAACCCTCTGTGCCAGCCACTCCCCTCGCATAGCCTCAGTGAATCCTCGAAATCCCACAAAGTGCCACCCTCCCCATTTTATGGGTGAAGAAGCTGAGCCTCAGAGAATGTGACTTAGTCAAGGGGACAGAACTAATAATGGCAGACGTGATCTGAGAAGCACATCTGTCTGTCCCCAGAGCCCACGTTCTCAGGCCCTGTACTCTGCCACTCTACCGGAAAGTAAGCGTCACCCTGTGCTGTGCCAAACCAGGGGCTGCTTGGGGTGCGCTTGCAGGTGCAGCGAGAATGAATGCCATGATCGATTAGGGGTGTCTGCTGTGGAGAGGGAGCAGAGAGGGACAGCACTCGCTGGCCCTGCCCCAGCCTGACCAAGGATGCCCGGCACCTTCCTCGGGGAGGGGCCGCCCCCTCCCCACGGGCATCTGACCCATCACTGTCAAGCATATCACAGACTCGACTCGGAGCTCTCTCTGGCACCCTGTGTCTTACAGATGGGAGGCTCAGGCCCTGCCCAAGGTCCCCATCCAGGGCTCCTTCCTTTGGTCCCAGTGACCTCTGGTCTCCTTGCTTTTCTTGTCTCTCCTCTTCCAGGGCTTCCAGGGCTAGCTGGAGACCATGGCGAGTTTGGAGAGAAGGGGGACCCAGGGGTCCCCGGGAATCCAGGAAAAGTTGGCCCCAAGGGCCCTGCTGGCCCGAAAGGTGCCCCAGGGCCCCCGGGAGCCCCCGGCCCCAAAGGTGAATCAGGAGACTACAAGGCCACCCAGAAAATCGCCTTCTCTGCCACAAGAACCGTCCACAGTCCCCTGCGCCGGGACATGGCCATCCGCTTCGACAACGTCATCACCAACGTGAACAACAACTACGAGCCCCGCAGCGGCAAGTTCACCTGCAGGGTGCCCGGCCTCTACTACTTCACCTACCACGCCAGCTCTCGAGGGAACCTGTGTGTGAACCTCGTCCGGGGCCGGGAGCGCGTGCAGAAGGTGGTCACCTTCTGCGACTACGTCTACAACACCTTCCAGGTCACCACGGGTGGTGTGGTCCTCAAGCTGGACCAGGGCGAGAGTGTCTTCCTGCAAGCCACCGACAAGAACTCCCTGGTGGGCATGGAGGGTGCCAACAGCATCTTCTCCGGGTTCCTGCTCTTCCCGGATGCGGAGGCATGACCCGTGGGGCCGAGCCACACCCACCCCGCCCTCCCCAGCCAGCAGTGCTCACTGCCCCCCAACACCACCCCCTGCCCGGCCAAAGCGCACAGTAGAGCTCATGAAGTTTGCTGAATGAATGAGTAAATAAACTTTTCAAGGCCAAGGGACAGCAGTCTGATTCAACTCTGTGTCCCAGCACCTGGCACACAGTAAGTGCCATGCTCAGAAATGCTTGTTGAATGAATGATGAACAATGGCTGAATGAATGAATGACCTCTGAAAGCAGAAACTCCATGTAGCTGGAGGTGACTGGAAGGCCACACTCTGGCAGGCTCTGTGCAGCCGCACAGTGGGAGGTGGGGTGGGAACACCTGCCGGGTTCCAGGCACTGGGCTACACCCCTTCCTCATTCTCTCATTCATCCTCAAACGCCTCCGGGGAGACAGGTTTGCACTGTGCCCAGTTTACGGAGGAGGAAACCGAGGGTCGGAGGGATGAAGGGATTGTGCACAACCCCACAGCAGAGCTGAGATTCAAGGGTAGGTCTGCACACCGATGACCTGAGACCTCTTTTAAGGCAACATGTTAGGCCAGGCCCTGAAGAGGCTTCACATTACCCCACCAAGGGATCAAGGGGCCCCCTCCACAGCCTTCACTGCCCTTGGAACAGGAGCATTCCCCTTCGGATTCTCCCCACATGCCCTCCCTCCCTGTATCTTCCCAGCCTAACACAAGCTCAGTCATCCAGTTAGAATAAGTGTCACTCCCCTGCTCAAAAACCTTCAGTGGCTCCCCACTGCCCACTGGATATAGTCCCAGCCCAGGAGCCTGGACGTTCGGCCTCCTTCCATGGGAGTTTTCCCACCTCAGTGCCCTTCCGCTCACCGTTCCCCACCTAGACCTTCCACTCTACCTATCTAACCATCCTTTAAAACCTCATTCAAGCCACACCTCCTCCCTGAAGCTGGACGGCTGCAGCTCTCCCACGCTCCCTCCTCTGACCTCCACTCTCTGCATTTCCCACTTGTTCAGGTCTGAGCGTGCACGGCCTGCATCTGGCTTCTTGTGCATGCCCACCGCGCCCACCCCGTCTCGGCAGCTGGGCTGTGAGCTCCCTGCCCTGCCCATCTCTGAACCCCCACAGAGCCCAGGATGCACAGCAGCCACTCAGTGAAGATCATCACCTGATTGGTTGAGACTACGGGACTAGGACTGGAGTCCCACCCAGCCCTGCACCTGCTCTCCTCAGCCTCTCCCACTAGCCCCACCCCATCAAGACCCTCAACCAATCCCGGCCTGAGGGAGGAGGGATTTAAGCATTCTGGCCTCTCTCATAGGGCCACAGCCCCAGTCCAGCCTCCTGTTTGGCTGGCCCATCTCTGAGGACTCCATTCATTGGGCAGCTGCTGTCCCAACTCCTGGGCCTCGGGCCTGGCCTTGGTGACCTGCTCCAGCCTCAGACTCTCCAGCTGAGACCTGGAATCTTTTCTCCAGGAGCTGGATCTTCTTTCAGCTGCTCAACTCTTTCAATACAAACTGCCTGGAGTTTGAGTCTGGTAATAATAGCTATAATAATAATCACACACCATGATTGATTACTGTGCATCTGGTGCTTTATGTACATCAGCTCCTTTAATCCCCAACACAACCACTAGGCGGTACATAGTATTGTCTTCATTTTACAGATAAGTAAACTAAGCTCAGGGAGGGCAAGCAATTTGCCCAGAGTCACACAGCTGACAGGAGCCTGCTGTTTGTCTCAAAGTTCTTGCGAAACCTGTGGACGTACTGCCTCCTTGCCATGCCCACCTATTGGAATCCCTTCTGCAGCCCTCCCCCCACCCTGCAGTCCCCTGGCCTCTCAGCTGAACCCATCAGACCTCAGGAGTCCACGTTCTCAAGCCTCTGTAGTTGGGTCCATCTGTGCTGGGCTATACCGCACCCCAGGGGCAGATCTGGCTGCTGGTGTCGAATATGTACAGAGCAGCCCATCTCTCTGCCTGGACCCAGGCAGAGCCGGCCTCAGCCAGGAAGTCAGAGCTCCCCGCTCCTGCCTGCTTGTCTCAGGGACTGTCAGGCCGCCTGGGGGACCAACGTTCCTCTGACCCTTGACCCATAAACCCTGATCCTGCTTCTTGTCCTCCACCAGACCCCGCAGTGAGGACACTCCTAACAGTTCCCCTTTTGTGCCCTCCCACGAGCTTCCAGACCTGCCGGAAAACCGGGGCTCTATGTGTCCAGCCACATTACAGTCCTACCTCCCCTCCCTGCACAGACATTCGGATGTCTGAACTCTTCACCTTCAGGGTGGCTCTTCCCTCTGACCTCTCTTCTCCATGCTGCTCTCTGCAGAACGGCCGTCCTGACTGTTAAGGCAAGTAGATGCCCCCAAATGACACCTCGACCCCAAAGTTAGCCCCATCCCTCACAGAGGTGACAAGGAGTCCAACGTCTCCAATTCCCACCTCCCAGGAGAGGGGACCTGACCGGCCCCGCTTGGAAGACGGATACTCCTGGCCCGCTCAGCTGAGGCCAGGGAGGAGCAGCGCCCGGAACAGTAACAGCTGCTCACGGTTCTCGAGCTAAACGCCTGGCTCTCCTTTAAGGCTCACACAGAGCAGTAGATGTTCCAATCCAGTGGTTCTCAAACTTAATCACCAGGAGGGCTTGATGGAATTTGTATTTCCTAACAGTTCCCACGGGCAGACGCTGTTGCTGCTGCCTTGGAGACCACACATTAAGAACCAGGGCCCTCCTCTTCTTGCTCCCATTCTATAGGGAAGAATATCGAGACTCGGGGAGAGGGAGTTACTTGCCCATGTCACACAGAGGATCCAGGATTTAGATCCAGGTCTATTTAATCCATGCGTCAAAGGTCTGTTGCACCATTGCCTGGAGTGCAGGGCCCAGCCCCAGCCCCATGGGTGGCGGCAGTTCTCAGAACGGCAAGGGCAGGCCCCGTCAGACATCGACCACTGGCCAACCACAGTGCTGAGTCCTGGCTCCTCCGCCTTCAGCCCAGCTGATGCCGGCCAGCATGCCCCGCAGTGACCCCAGTGCTTCGAGCCAGTCAAGAGAGGAAAGGAGGGGAGGGGGGAAAGAAGGAAGGCGGAGGCTTAATAAATAACAGCACCAGCAGCTCCCACCGTGCAGCTCTAAGTACTTCCTGTTAGCCATGCAACATTTGCGTGGTCCCCCTTTACAGATGGGAATGCTGAGGCACAGCGTGTTAAGTGACTTGTCCAAACGTCACACAACTAGTAAGTATGAGAACCAGAGTCAATGCCAGGCAACCCCGCTCTAGAGTCAATGCTTCGTGCGGCAGTTGAGGGGACTGACGCTGGAATCAGACAGACTCAGTCCGAATCCCGCCTGGCCTTCTCACCAGCTGTGTGACTCCAGTCGGGTGGCTTTGCCTGGTCCCCTGTTACACCCTCTTACAAACAAACGCTGCGGCCGTGATGTCCTGGTACAGGTCCTTGATTCCTTCTTTGGGTTAAATTCCTAGGCGTGGACTCCCTGGGTGAAAGGATGTGCAAACTTCGAAGGCTTTGAAGTGCGTTTCCAAATGGAGGGATGGGGATGGCCGCCACCAGGGGGGAGCAGATACCAGGAGAAGGGTGCCCGGAAGAGGGACCAGTGGTGACCGGTGGTGACGTGGAGAAGCGGGAGCTCCTCCCTCCTCACTCTCTTCGCCCCCAGCCCTTCCCACTCTCTGGGTGGGCTACGAACTTGCAGGGTGGGGCTATGGGTCAGCTTTGAAGACCCAGGTTCCTCTCAACCCATGTCCTCAAAGTGCGGTGCCAGCATCAGCATCACCTGGGAACACGTTAGAAATGCAGATTCCCAGGCCCCGTCCCAGACCAGCTGAACCAGAGAAGCCGGGGCAGGGCCCAGCCATCTGTGTTTTAACACGCTCTCCCGGTGATTCTGACGCAGCTAAGGTTTGAGAACCTGCTGTTGTAGGCCAGGGGTTGCCAAGCTTTTCCTGTAGAGAACCGGGAAATGTTTTAGGCCTCACGGGCCATGCAGTCTCTGTTACAATTACTCACCCCTCTTTCCATAGCATGAGAACAGCCCTAAGCGATATATAAATAAATGAGCGTGGCTATGTTCCCATAAGTCTTTACGGACACTGAAATTTGAATTTTACATAATTTACACATGTCACGAAATATTTTTCTTTTGGTTTTTTTCCAACTATTTAAAAATATGAAAACCGTTTTTAGCCGGCAGGCTGCACACAGCAGGCTGCGGGCCAGAGCTAGCCAGGCCGCACGCAGCGTGCCAGCCTGCCCTGCACCCAGGTGCTGCTCCAGACTCAGAGCAGAAGCGCCCAGGACAGGGAGCCCGGAACCGCCTGGCTCCCAAGCCAGTGCTCCTTCCCCTAAGCTGCTCGGCCAGAGTCCAACCTTGGGACATCGACAGAAAAACTCTCTGGGCCTCGGTGCTCAGTCGAGTGGGCGTTGCAGTCCCTGTCCTGCGTGATCTGAAGCACGGGGACTCCAACATTAGGGGGCAACAAAATCCCCTGGAAACCAGCTGGTGTCCGTGCCCCATCCCAGAAGTTCTGATTCCACGAGATCAGACAGGATCTGTAGGGGGCTGGGAATCTGCACTTTTCTCAAACTGCCCCCCCAACCCCCTACCCCTGTGATTCCAATACAGGTGGCCTCCACCCCCAGCCAGACGCTGAGCTCATGAGCGTGAAAACTGTGAATAGTAGTAGACCCGGCTCTTCCCTCCGAAGTCCAGTGGCTATACAGGGTGAGGAAAAGGGAGACAGACATCTTGGCTGTCAACACTTATACAAGATGAGAAATGCAGTGAGGGAAGAAAGCCTAGGGGCCTCCGAGAATCTGGGTTCAAATCCCACCTCTACCACTTATAATAAGCTGTGCATTCTCAGGGTAATTACTAAACCTCTCTGGGCTATAATTTCTTCGACTGTCACATAGGGGTGATAATCATGCCCACTCCAGAAAGCTGATGAGGGTTAAATGGGATGCTGCATTTAAAGCCCCCAGCACACAGAAAGGTCTCCACAAGTATTAGCCGTAGTTACAGTGTTACTGGAATTGGGGTGCTGTGGTGGGGCAGGGCTCCTCAAATTTTAATGCGCACAAAAACCACCTGGGGTCTTGCTAAAATGCAGATTCAAATTCAGTAGGTCTGGGGCGGGGGCCTGAGAATTGGCTTTTCTAACAAGCTGGGAGGCGTTGATGCAGCTGAGCTGGGACCACACTCTGAATAGCCCGGGTTACGAGTGGGGTTCAGCGTTCTGATCCACTGTGGAGTTGATTCTCTCATCCATGGGCAGTGGTTAGCCCAGGGGCTGGCGGGCAGCAAGCGCTTGGCAATTAACCGATTGCTGGCATTGTTGCTGTGTGGTCACTGATTATGTTCTGATGGTGGGGGCCAGGGAGTTCAGGGGCAAGCCAAGGAAAGGACAAAACGTGGCTCATCCATCTCCCCAAAGCTGAGCACGCTGGTCTCCCTCCTGTCCCTCCTCCGTATGTCGCCGTTCTGGTCTCCTGCTAGCAGCGCAGCACCGGTGCCTGCCCTAAACCCCATACCCAACACACACGCGAACACATGCCCTCCTTTCAGAGCGAGCCGTGAGCTGCGTTTATTCTTGCACACAGCCAGGAGGCATTCTCACAGACAACCCTGTCGGCCAGGTGCAAGAGCAAAGGGGTGTTTGTTCAAGAAATCCAGCAGGGCCCACCCAGGGAGGGACACCCACAGCCAGGGGACATGGTAGAGCAGGAAGCACCCTGGATGGGAAGTCACGAGCTCCCAGTTCTAAGCTGGCCTCGGAGCCTGACTTCCTGTGTGACCTCAGACAACTTGCTACCCCTCTCTGAGCCTCAGACTGCCCCACAGGAGGAGAAGGTTGAACTAGATCAGTTGCATGGGACTCACCGGGGTAGCCTGTGACAGAAACAGATTCTCAGGCCCACGCCAAGTATACAGATGAGGAACTAGGGGAGGTTGCAGCCTGGTGATATCCACAGAAAAAGGGCAAAGAGTTATCACAGGAGTCACCGCCCAGTGAGGAAGCAGCGGCCGAGTCTCCTGATCACACGTCACCTACACAGAACACAGCCAGGACCCAGAAGGGAACAGAGAAGTCCAGAAGCTGACATTTCACATCCCAGACAACCTAGGAGATTCTTGTTTTTATCAAATGAATGAATGAATGCACGGATATGTTAGTTAGTTAATTGATTGATTGATTAATCTTTCTTACTCCAGAGAGCACAGGGCCTGGAGACAGATATACATAATATATGCTCAGTGAATAGCTGTCAAACAGAAGGAAGAAAGGCAAGATGGAAGGAATTTCAAAATTATGTCCCACCTGGAAAGGTAGGGCCTGCGATCACGTTTCCTAGGCCCTTGGGACGATTCCCACAGGAAGGCTGGGCGTTGAAGGAAACAAAGGCAGGGAGGGAGGAACTTAGCTGGGCATCATGACGTTTTCCCTTCGCTTCCACAGATTCTTCTCGTTTGTGCATCTTGTCACATATTTATCCCTATAAGCTGCCTTAGAGCATCTGTGCAGCAAGGGAGGTTGTAAACAAGCCGACCGGCAGAGAGACGGCAGGAGAAGCAAAGGGCGGTGGACAGAGCGCCTACGACCCACCGGGCGCTGTGCCAGACGCCTTGTGACAGACCCGCACTGGCTTCTCACTAGAGCCCCACCAAGTTCATTCCAGCTTTGCCACTGCCTAGCTGGGCGACCTTGGCGAGGAAGTCGCCTCAGCTCTGGGTGTTTGTTTCCTTGGCTGCCATTGTCAGGAGCACTACATGAGCTGACGTCTAGAATGCCTACCTGGCACATAGTAGGCACACAATGAAGAATGGCTTTCATAAAGAACTACAGGCCCTACCGGACACATAGTAGGTCCTCAACAAACATCAGCATCCCCATCTGTACCATGAGACTGTTGGTGGTTGTGAGGTTTCAATGAGCTGCAAGAGACAAAAAGATTTTGCAAACTGAAAAATCCTGTGCCCACCTGGGGACAAATTTTCCTTTCTCCCTCCATCCTGGGTTTCGGGCACCCGAGCAAACCGAGGGATCTGCTGGGCTTGCTGCAGGGGCGTATGGGCCGTGCCACGGCGCTGGCCTGTCTGCAGACTCCAGCTCCTGAGCTAGCACCTCTGGGGCTCACCACCCCTGCGAGCACAGGCACCTACGGGAGCGACAGCTGGGCCCTTGCTAACAAGGTGTCTGCAGACCTTGTTTGGAATACGTCAGCTACTGTGATTAAAGACGGCACATAAATGTCAGCCTCGCCGGGACACAGCCCCAGCTGGTTTCCGGGGAAGGAAACCTGAAAAATATGTCTTCATTCCTTCCGTTTTACGGCTTAGGCCATCCAAGGCTTGTGCAGAGTGAGTTCATGGGGGTGAAGGGCTGACAGGACCTGCCGGGAGTGGGGAGGGGGACTTCGAGTGTGGGGGTGAGGATGGAAAAGAGACAGGTGTACAGTTTGCCAGTGTGCTCTCAACCAGGCCGGATAATCGTGTGACCTGGAGTCACTCCTCCCCTTGGAGCCTCAGTTTCCTCATCTATAAGATGGGGCCAATACTATATGTGCCATGGGTTGTTAAGAAGATAACAACAACATTTGTAAGGTACCAGGCTAGTGCTTTGCACAGAGCAGACTCTCGCTGCAACCAGTTCGCTGTGGGGAGTTGAGCTGCAAACCTTGTATACATAGGTGTTCAATGAATGTCCCTTTAATTGGGTCCAAGCTGGCAGAGACTGTGAAGCCTCAGTGAAATAACATTAAAAATAGGTAGTTGGAGGCAGAGTATGATTCAGGAGCACTGGTCCCAGAATCATCCACTCACCGCATGACCCCAGATAAGTGACTCGACTCCACTCTCCTGAACTCGGTTTCTTCATCTGCAAAATGGGAGGCTAATCCCTGGTCGGGAGCACTGTGATGAGGCCAAAGACTGGCCTTCCCGGGCCTTCGCTGGCCTTCCCTGGGGCACAGGAGCATAGAGCTTGCTCAGATTCTGGTGCTCCCAGGCCCAGGGTTGGATCCTGCACCCCGCTGGCTGTAGGACTGTGGCCAACCCCCTCACATCTCTGGGTCACCACATCCTTGCCAGTGGGATCGGGCACTTGTTGTGTAGAGAAGGATCATCGAGCCTGGTGCAGAGAAGGAACACCAGGCTGGGAGTCAGAAGACCTGGGCTCGAGTCCTCCCCTGAGCCTATGGCTTGGGAACCGCCCTCCCCATCTTGAGTCTCGGTTTCCCAATCTGTACAATGAAGACACTGGACCAGGTGATCTCTGCGTGACCTCAGCTCAGGCACGTAGGACTTCTTCCAGGAAATGAACCAATGGTTAGGGCCAGGCTGTGGGGAGAGGGAGGTTTGATTCAGCAAACGGGCTGAATCCCAGGGCAGGAGGAGCCACTGATGCTGTTGGAGTCCCCCAGGGAGGCTGAAAGATAAACCCAGAGCGGGGAGCAAGCTGATCATGCTACAACCCGAGCCCCGGATAAAGGTGGCATGGGATGCGGGGGGGCAGGGAATGGAGATGCCTTTTCACAAATTGCTTCTTAATCCCAGAAGAAGAGAAAAATAGCAGCTAACATTGACTGAGCTCCTCTGTTGTTCCAGGCGCTGTTCTAAACACTTGGTAAATGTCTTAACTCATTTAATCCCCATGATGTAGAGGTGCCATTATTATGCCCATTTCACAGATATGGAAACTGAGGGAGCAGGGAGGCTAAGTCACTTGGCCAAAGCCTCCAGCTAGTACAAAGCAGAACTGGAATGTGGACTAGCACAGTCCGGCACCCACGCCGCTCTCTTGAAGTCTCAACAATGAAGAGCACCATTTAATGAGCACCTACTATGTCAGAAGGCTCTGAACTAGTGTCCTTACAGAATGATCTTTGTTAAAGCAACAGCATCCCTACGAGGAAGGTGTTTTGTTATTCATGTTTCACAGATAAGGAAACAAAGTCCCAGATAGATGAGATGCCTGCCCCCAGCCACATAGCTGGAATGGAATGAGGCTGAGCTGGGATTCTGACCCGGGACCCAAGCTCCTCCATGCCAGCAGGCTGGACAGGACCCCTCCCCAGAAACCCTGAGTGGGAGCTAAAGCAAATGTCAGGAGACAGGACGCAGTGACGCTTGTGTAGAGGGTGACAGAAGTCCGTCAGGCCTCCACTCCAGGACGTAGCTGTAGGGAGACATCACAAAGGACGTTTGGGGCTTCGAAGGGCTGCTGTGAGGTCCACACAGCGTCAGAGTCATGAGGGCATGTCCTTTAGTCGAGTGCCTGCCGTGTCCTAGGCACCACACCAAGTGCTTCGTGTTCATCGTCGCTGAATTCTTACCTGTGACGTAGGTGCCGTTATTATCATCCCCATTTCATAGATAAGGAAACTGAGGTTCAGACAGGCGGAGTCGCTAGTCCAGGGTCACACACTTAGCAGGAGCCAAGCTCAGGTCCCTGTGTCTCAAAGCCAGTGCACCAACGGGCCACCCGTTCCCTCCCAGGGCCAAAGTGTTCAAGCCCTCCAGACCCTGTGGCTCAGGACCTGGCGCAGAGCTCTGTCGTGGCGCCCTTCAAGGGTTAACTCCCCCGTGGCCCCTGGCGCATCCCTGTCAGTGCCCCAGCCTCGCCCCTGCGTTATGAGGACCAGACCAGCTCCTTGCTCCAGGCGGCTGGCGGGTTCTCTGCTCAGTGGTTCGCGCTCCAGATATTAAATTACTCATAAAATATTTGGCCTGTCCCCAAAGTGGCTGCCGCCGCCTCCCTGTGCCCACCGCTCACTTCCCAACATAAGGTCACGCTCCTCAGTGGGGGAGGGGACTCGGAAAATGAACCAAACTTCATCTTGGGGGATCCGGGAGCCCAGGAAGGAGGAGGCTCTGGTGGGGCCGGGATCTTCCACGGGAGAGGATCCCGTCTGCAACCCCCCATTCTGGGGCCCCAGGCCTGGCCCGAGCTGAGGAATATTCTCCCACATCCCAGTGCTGCAGGGTAGGAAGAGCCCAAGACTACTCCGGCCCCGCGTCCCTCAGGATAAGGCCAAGGGTGACCTGGAATAGGTTCACATTGTCTGAGGGGCCAGTGGTCTCTCTTCTCCTCCTCCCGCCCCTACTCGGTTGTCATGGCAACCACAGTGGGGGGTGGGAGGCTGGACCGCTCAGCTCCTGGCCAGGCTACCCAGCATGCTCTGCTTTCACCCAGTTTTCTCCCTCGCTGCCCCTTGGCACGCGGGGGGTGGGGCGGATCCTGCCCTTTTACCAGTCCGCAGCGGGTTCACACACAAGGGTCGTCACCTCCAGTCCCCTGCCTTCAGGTAGGAGGTTGCCTGCACGGCCCCCAGGAACGGGACTTTTATGAACGTGGTTTATCAGAGAATGCTGGAGGGGGGGCTCTGTCTCAAGCCCCCTGGAGTTAATGAAGTCAGTTAAGCCCTGGGATTAGAAGGTCGGGGTCATGGGTACAGCCCTTGTTTGCAGAGTAACACCCCACCCCACCCCGAGCTCCCACCAGCTGTTTCAGAAATGCCTAATGCTGGTCGTCTAGGGAACTGATGAGAGAGTCTGGACAGGACGTGGCAACCTCAGCCTGAGTAGCCACGATGACGTCCCTCGGAGCATGCATCCTGCAGCCTGGGCGTCGGGGGCCTCGATTCCCTCTTCCTGTCCGGTAGAGGACGTGCTTTATAATAGTAGTGCCTGTACTGGTGAGTCCTTCTCACCCTGGCCTGGAGTTTCATAAATTGAACACTGGAAGAAACTGGGTTTAGCCTTTGTCACAGCTCAGCTTGGGGCACACTGCCACCAGGTGGCGGCAGTCACGCCTAGGTACAGGGTTTTCCTGAGATTCCAGAGACGATTTTCCAGTTTACATCCCACCATCACGACCTATAAAAGGCCATCGCTTTTTGCCTTTTAAGATTACAGGACTTTATAAACAGCCAAAGGTAAGCAGGCGTTAGACAGACTCTGCATTTTGGCGCATAGCACAGCAGACAGCACAGACGCTGGGGCCAAACTGCCTGAGTTCAAATCCTGCCTCGGCCACCTGCTAGCTGTTTAGCTTTTGGCAAGTTACTCTCTCTGTGCCTCAGTTTCTTTCTCTGCAACATGGAGAGGGTATAAACTGTCTGCCCCATAGGCTTGTTTGGAGGACATAATGAGTTAAAGCACATGCAGCGTTCAGAACAGTGGCTGGCACACAGCAGTCAGCTCTTTAAAAATGCTGCTTATCAATATTTAAAGATGAGGCATAAGAGCAAAGTTTCAAAAATAATTTGCATTCTGAGGTTCACAGACATCTCCTTCTCCACGCGGTCTTTTATCTGGTGTTTCTAATTTGTTTCAGGGCTGCACTGCCAGACGCACATCACCTGTCCAGATGCCTCCTCCGGCTCCCTCAGCCCCACACTCAAGGCCGTGGCCTAGCGCCGTCACCTCCTAGTGTCTGTGGGATCATCCCCCGCACTCCGCGTGCACTGCCACCCTGATCGTGTTCCTGAACTGCCGCAACTGTCCCCTGCCTCCTCTGCTCCCCTCTGACCCAATCCCCCGTAGCCACAGCGATTTTTCTAAAAGAAAAATATGCCTCTGCTCAAATGCCCTCCATGGCTCCCCAGTACCCCTAGTATCAAGTCCAGGCTCTTCCTCTGGATCTGTCTCCCAGCCTCCCACTCCAGCCTCATCTCTCTTCCAGCCGCTGTCAAATGCTGTGCTCCTGTCCCAGCTGCCTCCTTGCAGCTCCCCCAAAGCCGTGGGCTCTCTCAGGCTCTGCAGCCTGTGCAGGGGCTACTTCCTCTGCCTGCCTAGCTCCTGCCTGCTCAGCCTCAAGATTTGGTGGCTGCCTCCCCTCCCCTGGGAAGCACTTCCTGATCCCTCCGCGCCTCCAAACAGGGTGCAGACCCTCCTTGGCCTGCCCCGAGCCCTTTGCACGCGGGAAGCGACCCGTCTTAGTCCACCTGTATGCCCAGAGATGCCCCGCACACAGCAGGCCCCCAGAGAGTCTCTGGGAAATGAACCCAGGATGCCCGTTTCACCCTGATGGGCCTACGATGTCCTCTTTCCCACGTGCTCTGTCCCGGTATAGCTGCTTCTAGGCCTAGCTCAAATGTCACCTCTTCCAGGAGCCCCTTGGCAACCCTCGCCCCCATGTCATCCCTGCCTGGGATATTTCACGCTCCCCTCAAGGAGGCAAATGCAACAGGCATGAACTTGGCATATCAAGTCCACGGCTGTATCCCCGGCCCTCAAACAGTGCCCAGCACACGCTCGGAGCTCACAGAGATGTGCTGAATGAATGAACAAATGACCAGCATTTGTCCAGACCAGTGGTTCTCAATCGGGTGATTTGGGCAATGTCTGGAGACATTTTTAGGTCACAGCCGCAGGGGGGACTCTGAGATCAGGCAGTAGAGGCCAAGGATGCTGTACACGTCCTACAATGCACAGGACGACTCCCCCCAACAGGGAGTTACCTGCCCCGAAATGTCACCGGTGGAGGTTGAGAAACCCTGGTGCAGAGCTTGCAGCACACAGCTGCAGAGGCCCCCCGGGCGGACCTTGATCTTATTTCTGTTTCCTCAGTACCCACCAGCGGGTAGGCACTCGATCGACAATGTTTTTAATTATTATTATATTATAACTCCCGCCCTTTTCCTCCCCCCCCGCTTCCACCTCTCACGCGGCACCTGGCCTCAAACCATGTTGTCCGATGCCCTGCGGGCCGTTCCTGGGTCCCGAGCCTTCAGCTTGCCAGGCGCCTCCACTTTCCGCCGGCCCCCACCCTCCTTTTCCCGGATTCTCCTGGTCCCCACGGCTACGTGGAATAAATAGGCAGGAAAGAGAAACCACATTTCCAAGGTCATGGGGAGCTTTGCTGGGTGTTGGGGACCCTGGGAGTGAGTCCTGGTCAGCCACTAACTTGCTGTGTGACTTGGCCAAGTTATAGCCCTCTCTGAGCCACCAGCTCTCAGCAAGGTGACGGGGGGGGGGTGGGGGGTGGGGGGGTGTAGACAGGCCCTCTCTGGGCCTGGCCCCTGCACTCCAGAGTGCTTCCGGGGACATCCCAGGAGGTCGGGAGCAGCCCAGGACTTCCCGTCCTTCCCCAGCCTGGGTGCTCCGGCTACTCCAGGTGCTCCCAGCTCCCTTGCTCACTGGGGTGCCGCCGTCTCCAAGGGCGCTGCTGTCAGCTGTGACCCCTGCGCCCCCAGAGGCGGCCAAACAAGCGGCCTTTGTGGTCTGCGCGTAGGCGGCCCTCGGGGAGTGGCACAAAGGGTGGGAAGAAAGGCCGCCAATCCTCTTAGGGACAGCCGCCGTGCTTTCCCGCTGTGGCCCATCTGCTCCCGGGGAGCGGGCGTAGCTGCCGCCTGGCCCCACGGCCGCCTAAAGCAAGCAAAAGCTGCCCGGGAATGAAAGGCAGGGCCGGGGCGGCCCAGATCCCCACAGCAAACACAGGCCCGGCCGGGAGCCTGGGAGGGGGCAGGGCTGATCCCCGGGGAGACCATGGTTAAAAGCACCGCCCCAGGAGGGGGACCCAGGGCTAATCCCCGGCGGCTGCCCTGCGCCTTCCCTTCCCACACCCCTGCAAGGGACAGGACAGAGTGGGGGAAGGGCCGGGGTCAAAGGTCCTCCCTCCTGTGCCAGGGCTCAGGGGGCCCTGTATAGGCCCCTCTATCTTTCCCTGGCAGCACCCCATTTTACGAACGGGCTCAGCAAGCCCAAGTCACTTGCCCAAGTCACCCAGCTGCTATGTGGCAGAGCAGGACCTCAGCTCGGGGCTGAATCCAAATTCATTCATCCATGCAACCGAGGTTTGCTGAGCCTCCCTATGCCAGGGGCTCTGCAACCATCTCTGTTTCTTACAGACGGGGAAATCGAGGCCCATAGGCAGAAGTAATATGCCCAAGGTCACAGACCCGATAAAGTCCTGGCTCTACCACTGCGCTGTGTCCTGGTCCCAGCCCCCATAACTTGTGTGCTACCTTGGGCTCTCCCGTCTCCCGGCTGGGGGTCCACAGGCCGTCACCTCCCCCGGGAGCCTCGATTTCCTCACATATACAGTGGGATCTGTGAAGAGTGTAGTTCTGAGGGTTTGGTGAGAGGATCTATGAAAGACTTTAGCTCCAGGCCCGGTACACAGTAAGTGCCCAGTAATGGCAGCTGCTATTGGTATTAACTGGCCCAGAGCAGGATGGATCCCAGAACGGGAAGAGAAGGAAACAAACAACGATTTTCTGCTTGTTCATGGCTGGCCCCAAACACTCCTATTTTTCTGTGGTTGGGGTTTGTCTGGCAGAGTAAGGAAGGAGCTGGAGCCAGGGGAAGGGACGCAGCAGCGGGGGGCCGGGCCAAAGCCACCAGGGAGGGGGCTGGGGACAGCTGCCCCCTCCCACCCACGTGAGGCCCAGAACATCAGAGCCCAAATGCTGTCTCCTACACACACACACACACACACACACACACACACACACAGACACACATACACACACACATACACACACACAAAGCAGTGCATAAGCACACACACGGCCCCAACTCCAGCCATTTTACAGATTTGAAAACTGAGGCTCAGGAAAGGGGCTGTGACTCGCCGAAGATCACTCAGCTCCTGCTCATAGTCCGGGCCCCAGTCACCGTCTCCTGTCCCTCCATGGGGTCCGGTCCTGACTCCCACCAGCCTCCCTCCGAGATGCCTTGTCCACCAAGGGACACCCCGGACGAGGGCGGGGACGAGGAGGCTGGGTTTCCTGCTCCTGTCAAACCGTCTGTGTGAGCCACTCTGCCCCTGCATCCCCCTCCATCTGGAAATGGGTTCTGCTCAGAAAACGGAAATGAATCCATTACCCCCTTCTCTTTACCTCCCTCCCTCCCTCCCTTCTGTCCTTTCTCCCTGCCTGCTCTGTTTCCCTGTCCTGTTTCTCTCTTGATGTCTCTTATACTCTCCCTCACACTTGTCCCTCCTCCAACCCTGGCCCTGGGACACACTTTCCCCAGGAATCCTGCCTGTGTGACATTGTGCCTGTCCCTGTCCCCTCCTACGTACCAAGGCTCTGCAGATGGTGGACCCCTCTGGGGCACAGGGGTGCAGTCAGTGCAGGGCGGCTCATGGCCTGGGGCCAGTTCCAGCCCCAACACCAACCCCAGGTGACTCCTTTCCCCTCTCCAAGTCTCCCCTCTTCCCTGTGCGCGAGGTGGGTGCACACCAAGGGCGTAGCCTCCTCGACTCTTCCTGTGCCCCCGAACCAGGGCCACTGGGTGATTTGAAGAATTGTGTAACAACTGTACTGACCTTTGAAAACGGTCCCCCTCCAAACCCTGGTGCCCGACCTCCTGCCCCAAGCTCTCAGACTGTCCCCTCCTAGAGCAGAGCAGAGCAGGCCTGTGGGTCCTCACTTGGAGTTACCCCAAGATGGCACCTGACCGCAACGTTCCCAGTTACCCTTGGCCTTGGGGCGGTGGTCACAGGAACGAATGAGACCAGGAGTCAGAGCAACCTGGGTTCAAATCCCCCTGTCCCACTCCGGGCTGCGGGTGTTAGACAAGTTACCTTACCTCTCCTGGCCTCATTGTTCCTCACCAGGGAACCGGGGGTGATCGCTGATGTGTCATTGAAATTTAAGAAAAGGAAGTTACGAAAGGAGCCGGGGGCTAAGGTGGCACTTCACTGAATTCATGGGTTGCCTAATGTACGTACCACAGAACACCTGCTCTACCCAGGCCGTTTGTACTCAGGGGGAAACTGAGGCTGGGAGAGGGAGGCAGCCTGCGCAGGGTCTGGCAGCTAGTGGCAGCAGTGCCCAGACTTGAATTCCAGCCCAACTCTCAGCAGCCCTCCACGCAGGCTATCAAAGACAGCGATTCCGGAAGGGAGATCAAAGGCCTGCCTCCTTATTCACAAAGAGAAATCCTCATTAAAACACGGCCAATGGCCGAGGCGGCGGGGGAGACGGGCCACGTACGCACAGAAAGAGAATTCGGGACCCCAGACAGACCCGGCGAGCGGCAAGGGAGCCGTTCAGAGAGTCCGTGTTGGGGGATAGGGGCCGGGGCGGGGTGGTCAGGGAGGGCTTCCTGCAGGAGGACGGGACTCAGGCCAGCCTCACAGGGAAGACAACACGTCGCGAGGAGGGTTGACTATGGCTACCATTTATTGAGCACCTACTGCATCCCAGGCGCTGAGAGCACCTCTGAAAGGCTGGGGACCCCGCCCCCCTTGCCAGAGGAGGAAACTACCGCCACAGTGATGCCGCAGGGTACACCAGAGCCCCACTGGGACCAGGCTGGGTCCCCACGGGACAGTCTGAGCTTGTGTGTCTGGGGGAGATACAGGGCTGGGAACATGGTCTGTCCACAGAGCAATTTGTCAAAAGCGAAATGTCTGGGAAGTGGGCTGGGCGGCCCGAGGGGGGCCTGGCTGGAACGGGCGCCGGACCACACAGGTCCCTGGAGAATTGTGGGCCGAGGGGTTCTCGCGCACTGTCATTCAGATACTTTGTGAACATCTACCATGCAACGGCAACTGTTCCAGACACTAGGGACGCAGCAGTGACAAAAACAGCTGGTACCTGGCCTCATAAAGCGGATCCCTTGGGGAGAAGGATGGAGAATAAATACATAAATAAACAAGATCATCTCTCATTTCAGGTGGCGTATTAGTCTTCTAGAGCTGCCGCGACGAAGTACCACAAACCAGGTGGCTCAAAATGAGAGAAACGTGTGTCTCACAGTTCTGGAGGCTAGAAGTCTAGAATCGAGGTGTGGCAGGGCCACGCCTCCTCCGAGGACGCTGGGGAAGCATCTGTCCTTGCCTCTTCCAGCTGCTGGCCGCCCCTGGCATTCTTTGCCTTGTGGCCGAATAGCTCATATATAATAACACCCCTGCCCCTGTCTTCACATGGCCTCTTCTCTGTGTCCTGTCCTTGTCTTAGAAGACTCACCCCATTTTACGGAGGAGGAAATTGAGGCTCAGAAAGGAGAAATAATCCCCCCGAGGTCCCCCAGCCAGGGAGTGGGAAGCCGAGATGGAAAGCCGAGTCTAACTGGTCCCCAAGTGCTATGTGGGTACCCAGGCTCTGCACTACATGGGAGGGAAGTTTGGACACCCATTCCTCCCAGGCAAGGAGGGATCTCAGCCCCGGGAGCATCAGCCCTGAGGGGACAGCTCTCACCTGCCAGGGCCCAGCCCCTTCCCCTGGCAGCAGCCTGCTCCCCACTCACTATCTGTGCAATTTGGGAGGGGCTGACACTGTGCTCCCAATCCCCCCCACTCCAAGAGTGGGCACACGGCCTGGCCCATTGACATATTCCATTCTCCTCTGGCCATGGTGACTGTTCAACAACGGGCATGTGACTCATGTCAGGCCAACGAAAGTCTATCCAGGAGTTTTGTGGGAGAGTATTGAAAAAAAGGAGCCCTCTTTTTACTGAGCTTTCTATGCAGAAAGTCC
Source organism: Propithecus coquereli (assembly GCF_000956105.1). Taxonomy (NCBI): domain Eukaryota; kingdom Metazoa; phylum Chordata; class Mammalia; order Primates; family Indriidae; genus Propithecus; species Propithecus coquereli. Next base: position 1,123,716 of record NW_012149075.1, read on the forward strand.
TCTTGTCAATACATGGGGAGAGAATGCCTGGGGACAAAGCCCTTGGAGAAGAAAAGAGAGGTGAGAGATGGGTGACAGATGACTTCACTTGAGCAACTAGATCCAGCCATGCCTGAAGTTCACTCCTGGTCTTTTCAGTGAGCTGCATCTGTAAACTTCTTTGGTTTCCTCAAGCTAGCCTGGCGTCCTGACTTAGACCAAACTCTGAGGAGGATGGTGTGAGCCACCCCTCCGATGACAAGTGCACATCTGCATGCCTTCCCCATCTTCCCTCCTGGACCAATAACCTTCACGCCAGTTCTAGGCATCATTAGGCCAGTAATAAAGAACCCTTAAATATGTACTCCTCTTCCCACGATTCTCTGCCTAAGAAACTCCTATTCATCCCTCAAGATCCAGCAAGTAATGTCACCCCTACTTTAAGAAATCCCCTGAAAGTTTGCTGCTCCCTCCTCTGCCTCCCACAACACCCCCTCCTGTGCCGCTCTCCCATCATGGGATGGGGCTTAGCCCTCTGCCTTGTGAGATCTGTCTTGGAGCCTCCGAGCTCCTCTGGAGCAGGCACCATGATTCGTTCATTCATCCATTCAACAAACGTTACTGCGTCTCTGCTAAGCACAGGGCTCCATGCTATGTGCTGGGAGAGAGACAGGCCTTCCCTCCACACAGCTTCCCATCTAGAGAGACCAACAAGAAAACAGTAAAATCACACGTGACGCGATGATGGGGGAAGTACAGGGACCGTGGAAACGCAGGAGCCGAAAAGGTGTGGCTACACGCTCATGTGTTGTCGGCGAGAGGGCCCAGGGACAGGTTTCCAGGTAGAACGTGCAAAGGCCCGGAGGCAGCAGGTGCGTGGCGCTTCCATGAAAGTGGAAGAAACCCAGACGGCCTGGATCACGGAGGGCGGGTGGGGCGGGCAGGCAGGGCTGGATGGGGCCAGGGAGCTTGCACTTCATCTTGCAAGCCTTGGGCACCGCTGCAGGCTGTGAGTAGGGGAGAGATGCGGTGGAGACCACGTTAGTTCCAACATGGAGTTGGAGGAGCCAAACCTGAGCAAAGGCCAGTCAGAGCCCGCGGCAGGGCCCAGGCTTTCTGAGGCTCAGAAAGGAGAATTAATTCCCCCAAGGTCACCCAGCCAGGGAGTGGGAAGCCAAGATGGGAAGTTGAGTCTAACTGGTCCCCAAGTTGCAGGTGGCAAAGGCAGTGGCTTGGACTGCGGGGTGGCAGAGACGAACGGGGGTGGGGTGGCAGGTGCAGATGATTGGTTGGAAAGAGTGGGATATGGAGGAGAAGACTCCAAGGTGACATTTGGGTTTCCATCTTTTGTAACCAGGAGGTTGGTGGGACCAGCCCTGAGAGAGGACACGAGGGCACAAGCCGGGCAGGGGGCCAGGAGCAGGCAATGGCTGTGGCTTGGACACGCTGAGTTTGAGGAGCCCGGGCGACCTCCGGATCGAGATGTAGAGCCTTCCCTATTTTCACACTTTTCTGGGCTCCATGCAGCCCTCCTGCTGGGCAAGTCCCCCCACTCCGCAGCCTCCTCGCTGTCCTGGGGCCCCGGGCCCTCGCCTCTCCGTGCCCTCCTCGCCTCTCCGTGCCAACCACAGGGAACGCCCGGCAGCTCTCCGAGGGAGCCACGCTCTCTCTGTCCTCCTCCTGGCCTTCGCATATGCCGTTTCCTCTACTTAGAACACCCTTCCTGCTTTGACCCCCTTTGCCTGGCTAATTCTTGTGCTATGTGTCGCCTTCTCCAGGAAGCCTTCCTGATGTCCCCCAGCTGGGAGAATGCACACCTCAGAGCCTCCTCAGCGCTCTCTGTGGCCACCGTCACAGGGCTTTCCTGGTCTCCGGGGCACTCTCCAGCCGTGCCGGTGGTTAAGCACTGTGCTCCCGCACACGGGCTGGCTGTGCTCCGACTCCAGAGAAAGCTGCTCGGCCTTCTTGCCCCTCGGTTCTTCATCCTTAAAATGGGGATAACAATAGTCCTTATCTCTCGGGATTTGTTGGGAGATCTAAGCGAGTTAGTTCACAGCAGGAACGGTGCCTGGTATTTAGTAAGTGCTCAATATTAGCTACTGTCACGGCCTCTCTGCTTGTCTCTCCCAAGAGTCTGGGAGGTCCTCATGCCACTCCACCCCCAGCAAAGAGTGTGGGCCAGCACGAGGGCAGAGCCACCCGACTGCCTGGGGAAGGACCAGGGCAGTCTGGGATTGGCTTTCCTACACCCACATCAAACATACGAGACTGCACAGAACAGTGTCAGAGCCAGGGTCAGGCTCATGGCTTGGTGCTGGAGGGACCCACATTGGGGTCATCTGGACTATCACCTGCTTCAGCCTGGCAAGCTGTTGAATTCTCAAAGCACAGCCGAGATTCAAAGATGGAGAAACTCCCTCTGGTCCCTTTCCCACTGAGGCCCCTGCACACGCTCCTCCCCTGAGTACCCCACCCCTAGCCGGGCACCTTGCGCACCCCCAGGACCCCCTCCCAGCTCTGGGGCTTCCATCCCATCCCTCATTCCCTGTCCCCAGTTCCCCTCCAGGCTGAGCCCTGGCCGGGCCCCTCTTTGGCTGTTCCTCCCTGGAGCTGGCTTGGATCATGCAGTGTTTGCTCAGCAAGGCGGGAAGGAGACAGACCCTCACTCCCTCCCGTGGCCACCTCTGCCTGGCTGGTGCACAGCCCCCAGGCCACACACCCCTCCCCATCCCCCTTGAGGACCTTCCCTCTGGGCCCTGACAGCTCTGTCCAGAGACACCCTCCCTCCCACATAGACTCATCCCCTCCTTGGCCCAGGCCCATCTCTGGGCACTGCACGTGGGAGTCCCCAGACACTTCAAACCCAACACGTTCCAAACACAATTCATCATCTCCTCCCCCAACCTGTCGCCCGATGGTAGCACTGCCTTGGCAGCCAGCACCCAGGCTGGAGTCCCGCCCCTACAGTCCACGTGTGCCCGGGCCCCTGCCTCCCAGCCACCCGCACCTCCCAGACCTGTCCCCGCTCTCCTGCGCCTGCTCAGCGGCCGCCCCCTCCTTAAAAGCTGCCTCCAGGATTGTACCTGCTCAGAGTGTGGCCCGGGGCTCCCCAAGGGAGTTTTGAGAGGTCAAGCTTTTTTCAAAATCTTAAGCCAGACATTTAAAAAAAATCTGCCAAAAATGTAAAACAATGCCACTTTGCTCAGTAAATACTTTAATTTTGGAAAATACAGTTATTTTTCATAAAAAGATACTGTTTATTTTAACATATAATAGGTTTATTATTGTTATCTGGAAATGAATTAATAAAAATGTTGACTTTCCATAGCCTTAATTTCTAATACAAGTAAATATTGTATTAATAGATTGCATCAATAATCCACGTAAACGACTGTTATTCATCAAAAAGCTTTGAAGAGCGTAAAGGGACCTTGACTCCAAAAAGTGTGAAAACTGCTGTTCTAGGTTTGATGACCAGATGTCTAGGTTGTGAGGACAAGGGTCTTGTCTGTCTTATTCTCAGTCAGGACCTAGCGCTGCGCCTGGCACTCGACACGTGCTTGTTGAACAAATATATTAATGATGTCCCTCCACCCGCCAAACCCTTCATTGACTCCTCACTGCCTAGTGGTTGAGTCCAAGTCCCGTGGCCTTTTTAAAATTCCCTGAAGGTGCAGTTCCCTCCTTCTCTCTAGATCTCTACCCACACCGTCCCTCTGTCCCAAATACCTTCCTTGTCCTCCCCTATTGCCTGCTCCCTCTTCAAGATGAGAATCAGGCATCACTTCCTCCAGGAAGCCTGCCTGGATGCTTCTCATCTGAGCTGGATGCCGCTCTGAGCTTCCACCACGCTCATGCTGCCCTCTGTCAAAGCACTTCAGAGCACCTCTCACTCTCTATCGAAATGGTCTTTTTTGGTGTGACTCCCCCAGAAGACTGCACGTTCCCACACAGAGCCTGGCACAGCCTGGCTCGGTGGATTCTGGAGCTGAGTGAATAGGCTGTCTCTGGTGGGTAGGTAGTGGTGGGTCCAGAATTTCTGTATTATAGAGGAGCTTCAAGGCAGCTATCTTGCTGGAAGGTTTGCTGGAGGATGACTAAAGGATTTGCCTGACGTTGTAGTGGCTCACACAGGTTAAGCCATTTGAACTCTCTGAGCCTCAGTTTGCTTATTTGTGAGATAAGATTAATGACAATACTTTTCCTTGGCTTCACAGAATTTTTTGCAAACTGTGAAGTGCTGTGTCCATGCAAGATTTTCATTATAACTATCAGAGGCGGGAAGGGAGTTGGAGGCGGAAGCACAGCCTTAGAACGAGAAAGACCTGAGCTGATGATTTCATTCAACCCCCCTCATTTCACAGGTGAAAAAAATTGAGGCTCAGGCAGACGTCTAATGTCACTTGTCTAAGGTCACACAATGACATGGAACACAGGAGGGGTATTTTCCATCCTTGGTTCACAACCCGGTACCTGAACTCAAGGGACCCCAAAATCATGGAGAAACATCCTCATCTGGACATCAGAAAACCTGGTGTCCAATCTGGCCTGTCCCTAACTCACTGGAAGAAGGAGCTCCTCACCTCTGTGCCTGTTTTTACAGCTGTCAAAAAATAAAAAGCTGGGTGGATAAGCTCCAAAATCTGTTTCAGTATAATTGACCAGTAAGTACAAGGAAAATCTGTCTAACATCCCCCAAAGAAATGCAAGTTAAAACAACAATGAAGTAAAAAGTGATAATACCCAGTGTTGGCAGGCATGAGCTGAAATGGCACTCTTGATATTTTTGAAGGCGGTGTTAGAACTGTCGAATCCTGTAGCCAAAGTCTTTTAAATATGGTATGCACATCCTTTGGCCTAGAAACTCCACCTCTAGGATTTTATTCTAAGGAAACAATGAAAAGATTGACTACAGGAATGTCGTTTTTTATTCAAAACAGCGAGAGAGAGAAAGAGAAAATAAATGTCCAGTCAATCAAAGGATACTGTTCCTGTCAGTTATCAAATATATACACAGTGGAATACTCTACAGCCACTAAAACTGCTGATGTAGCGGTGCATTTAGAAAAACGTTCACGATATAGTGTCGAATGGAAAAACGGGTTATAAACAGAAAAGGCAGCACATTCCTGTTATTCTTGTTGTTCTTGCTGTTTTTAAAAATGTATGAAAGAAAATGGGCGAGATACAGGTTGAATATCCTTTATCCTAAATGCTTGGGATCAGAAGTATTTTGGATTTCAGATTTTCAGATTTGGGATAGTCAACCAGTATTCACTAAAATAATATATGTACCAATAGTCAGCATTGGCTATTGGGATTATAGGTGAGATATATATATATATATTTTGGGGTTGTTTTGCAGTAAATGTGTATTATTGTGAAATAAGAGAAACAATAGAATCGAGTCCCTCCCAGCTCTGAAATTCTAGAATGTGGCCCCCGCTTGGTTGCATCCTCATTAGCATCAACTCATCTCTTCCAGCCCTGTGTGACTCACGGAAACAGGAGTGACACTCAGCCAAAGAGGAATGCGGGTCTAGCAGGGTAACGCCGCGAACCTTTGCCCAGGACGCAAGCAGTGGAAGGAGCCGGCATGTGTCATCCATGAAGTCCCCTCTGTGACGGCAGAGGCAGGAAACCAGGTGTCGGCAGAGACAAAGGAGTCCTTGGCGCGTGAAATGGGACTTGGAGCAGGGCCCGCCGGGAGGAGACGGAGGGCGGCTGTCCAGCCAGACGGTCCCGACTCGGGGAATTCAATGACCACAGCATCTCCAGGTGATACGGCTGCGAGGCCTTAGAGCATCGCCATTCAATCACCCCTTTTTACACCAGGGGAAACTGAGGCCCAGGGAAGTAAATCACAAATGTTTTCCGACCTGCCTGAGCAAGACGGACCGGCTGTGTTTGGGAGCAGCGCTTCTCAAACTGTCCATGACAAAGGACCATTTTGCTTTTTAAATGTCCCCTCTGTTGCAGACTGATACTTTCATAAAAGACGGTAACAATGAATTCATAATGGGGCATCTAAAGTATTCAAATGTATAGAAACAGAAAGTAGAGTGGTGGTCACAGGGCCGGGGGCGGGGGAAACGGGGAGTTGTTTAAAGGCGTTTGTGAGATGAAAAAGCTCTGGAGATCTGTTTCACAGCGTCGGACCGTGCTTCACACTACAGAACTGTACACTTTACAAACGGCTAAGATGGCAAATTTTATGTGATGTGCTTTTCTACCACGATGAAAAAATGTTTCATAACTTGCAGTGATATAAATGCCAATATACAATGTGCTATTTTGGAATGACAGTCAATGCTTCATAAAGCAATGGTACTAAAATTACAGGAAATGAGAGAAACATGTTATATCTGTCTTAGAACACTTTGTAAAATAATTATTTAAAAAATGAACTACTAGAAAAGTGAACACGAGCTTGGATGTAGCAGCAAAGCACTGTTGCTATGAATGTTTTTAAACACTTATTCAGCTCACAGCCAGCCCCCGTCCACAGACCACACAGAGACCCGCGTATCACAAACACAAGCAACTTATTAAAGAGCATGCGGAGCCTTGGCCACTTGGTCCGGCACCTCCTGTCACCCTCGACGTCCGCTCTCGTGACTGACACTGCTCAGGCCCCAGGAGGCGGAAGGCGTTCGCTTCTCCTCTTTTCTTGCTCTATGTCCTCGTCACAAAGGATGGCTGCGTCCAAATGTCACAAAGGCTTGTGGGTTGTGTAGCTGCCGACATCGCAGACGGACGCTGCTTTGGGGCACAGGGAGCCTCTGAGCAGTGCAAGAAAAGTTTTTGCTCTTAGGTAAGAGAAAAGACAAATTAATTAACTTGTTAACTCTTTCCGCCAAGACAGCACAAATACAGTAAGTTCCTACTAGTACCAAGCAGGCGTTTCCTCGCTTTTTGTCCTGTTGCAAGTCATGGTTCCAGAGGTGCTCAAAAAAGGACATGGTATCCACTAGCGTTGCACAGGGCAGCTCAGGAACATTTTGCAATATTAAATAATTCAGATTACTCTTAAATTTGTAGGTCCAGACATAACATGCTTAAAGTGTGACATCAATTACTTACATGGCTGTTGGATCCAGATATTGCTTTGGGAGACAGTAAAAAACAAGATATACATGATGTGATTTACAGGAAGAATTTAAATAGCTTATAATATTTTCTACAATAATCATCATTTATCACATGCAACCCCATTATAACATGTAAGCTCGCTATATAAAATTCATGGCTCATTTCCTAATCTAAATATTGCCTTAAGAATTTTATTGACAAATTGTTGCTACATCCTCAATAGACCAAGTGTTTCCAAATTGAAATTAATTAAAAACTAAGAAATACAATGACTTGAGAAAGGTTGTCTAATTTCGCATTGCTGTCAACAGAACAGAAATTATGGGAAGATCTTGATTATGAAATGCAATTACTGATTTTGCTGAAATAAAGGCAAGAAAAACAAAACTGATAGAATAAATATATAATATGAATCATGTATGTTTTTATTTTATTACTCATGCAAACATCATCAGCCCACCAAGAGACTACCCAGACACGCACAGCAACCATTCCATCGGGTCAGCTTCGTACTGTGCTAACTTTCAGCCAGATAAAACCCGAAGCTTACGCATATTTTGTATTTTGTTATAATGAAGGCATAGTTGCTGTATTTTATTTAACTGTTTACTAGTTTGACTTATAACTTTCAAATATTGAGACATATGGGATATGGAACTCCATGTACACCTTGCCCTGGACCCCACAAATGTTTGAATAGGCTTGGCCAAGGAATCTGGACCACACACGATCCAAATGCTTTAGCTCTCATTCAAACATGCATTTAATGAGCACCTACTGGTTGCTAGGCATTGGGAATTAGGTCAAGATGTACAGTTTATAGCCCCTGTTCTTGGCAAGCACCAGCTCATAGTGGTGCCCAGGTAGGTCTATATTCAGCCATCAGAACCTCTCTAGGAGGTGGGATGGCAGAGTGGTCACGCATACGCCAGCTTTTAATTCACATGGGCCAGGCCTGAGGTCTTGAGTCCACCATATCTTTACGGTGGACTTTACTGAGTGGCCTTAGGCAAGTGTCTTCTCTTCTTTGAGCCTTGGTTCTCTCATCTGTAAAATGGGCATAACAACATTACGTACATCACTATGTTATGAGAATTAAATAAGATGATGCATGTGTTTCAGTTCTATATTACTGTGTAACAAATCATCCCCAAAATTTAGTGGCTTAAAACAACAAATGTTTATTATTTACGGTTTCTATGGATCAGAAATTCAGGAGTGGCTTTGCTGGGTGGCTCGGGCTCCGGGTCGCTCATGAGGTTACAGTCAGAGTGTCGGCAGGGGCTGCAGTCATCTGAAGTTTTGCCTAGGGCTGGGGTCCACTTCCCCGGGGGGCTCACTCCCATGGCTGTTGGCAGGAGGGCTCAGTTCCTTGCTGGCTACTTGCAGGTGGCCTTCGTCCTCACCTCCTGGGCCTCCCGACATGAGCCTGAGGGTCCTCAGGACGTGGCAGCTAACTTCCCCTGGAAGGAGCAATCCGAGACAGCAAGAGGAGACAGCCACAGCACCTTCTTATAACCTGGCCTCCAAAGTCACATGTCGTCACTTCTACTTTACTCTATTAGTTGGAAGCAAGTCACTAAGTCCAGACCACCCTCTAGGGAAGGGAATTGGGCTCCACCTCTTGAAGGGAGGAGGGTCTAAGAATTTGGGGACATATTTTAAAGCCACTACAATAGAGTCATGCAGACAGTTAGTTGGTGGCAGCACTGGGGCAGGGACCCAGCCTGTTGTCAGCCCAATAGGACAACAGGAAGCCGGGCCGCTTCTGGTATTGCTTCCTCTTGAGATGGGAGTTCAAGTTTGTGCTAAAGTACTCAGGGGAGTCTGGAAAGCCATAGAAATCTAGCAGGCCACAGGCAAGGGACAGGAAGCAAGGGGCCTGGAGAGCACGTGGGAGGGATGGGGCGAGACTGGGTGTGGCTGGCGCAGAGGGGCCACCACTCAGGCATGCAGTGCTGAGAGACAAAGGCGGGGAGGGGGTGACAGCATCTGGGGACAGACAAGGGCAAGCCGCCACAGCACGGGGTTCCAGCAAGGTGACCGGGAGGCTGGGTGGGCTCTGGGGTGGGTGGTACAGGCCAGTGATAGACTCGCAGGGGCCCCTTGGAGACAGGACCCCAGCAGAGGAGGCAGCAAATCTGGAGAACAAGCCAAGGGCCTGGAGTGAGGCTCACCTGGCGTCAAAGCCTGACTCACCACCTCCCAGCTGTGCGCCCCTGAGTAATCCCTGAACCTCTCTGAGTCTACGGTGAGGACAGTGGAATGCACTGGGCCCCTCCTTGTGCCCCTACACCCAGCGAAAACCCAGCTATCGGACGCCTGTAGCGCACTGTGGTGCTCATCTGCCTCCACAAAGCAGAAAAGCCCAGCTGTCCGCAGCTGTCCAATCCACCAGCCACTGGCCACACATGGCCACTTACGCTCCAATGTAAATGAATTAAAGTGAAAGAAAATTAAAGCTGCACTTGCTCAGTCACCCTAGTCACATTTCAAGTGCTCGATAGCCACGTGTGACCTGGTGGCCACCCTACTGAACCGTGCAGAATGGAACATTCCATCCCCGCAGAAAGTTCTATCGGACAGCGCTGGTCTACAGCCACACCGTCCAACAAAAACGTGAGGCAGCCATACGTGGAATGTTAAATGTTCTAGTAGCCACATTTAAAAAAGTAAAAAGAAACAGGTCGATTAATTGTAATAATACATTTTATTTAACTCAATATATCCCAAATATTATTTCAACATTTCACCAATTAAAAAAAAATCTTTTAATGAGATGTTTTATATTTCTTTTTTTTTCGTACTAAGCCTTTGAAGTCCAGTGTGTAATTTACCTTTAGGGCATGTCTCGATTCAGACGGGGCACCCTTCAAGTGCTCAATAGCCACATGCAGCCAGAGGCCACTGCCCTGGACAGAGTAGTCGTAGAACAGGCCCAGAGACCTGCAGAATTGAGTGTGAATTCTGCCTCCTTCACCTGCTGTAGTGCTGTGTGACCTCAGGCAAGTTATTTAGTCTCTCTGAGCCTTAATGTATTGTCTGTAAAATGGCTGTGATATTCTATATGTGATATTATTATACACGTGATACTATTATAATCTACATGTGATATTATTACGTGACTATATCACTATCTGATATATTATTATTATACTAGCCGGTGATTGTTGTGAAGATTAATGAGAACAGCATAGACCCTGTAGTGCGGTGTATGCTACAGGGTAACTCTTGGTAAGTGCTGCTTGCAGCAGCTGTTACTGTCACAGGTCTGACTGCCCCACCAGACTGTGAGTGCTTAAAGGGTGTGTTCCTCTCTGCCCTTCCCCTCTGCTCCCTGCCCCGTACGGCACCCCCTGCTCCCAGCACCCGACCCAGAGCCCCCCTCCTTGTCTGGGCTTCCTTCTGTGGTCAGACAGGTGTGAAGTTATTCCGCTTTCGTGCCCGTCCCTACCCCCTGGGCCCAGCTCCGAGCTCATGACTCAGGCCTAGCAAACATTTTCAGCCCATGAGGCAGTTGGTGGCTCAGAAATCAATTCTCCCATGGCAGATGGGGGCAGAGAGAAAAGAAAGCTCTGGGCTGGGAGACAGGAGACCTGGTGATAACTCCATCTGCTACCTTGGGTGGGTTACTTTTCCCTCTCTGGGCCTCAGTATCCCAACAGTAAAATGGGCACATCCAACCTGGCGAATGTCAGGGCCCTTCTGTGGCATCTACACTGCTGGTGATGAAGGCCCCTGACCAGCCAGATCTGCTCAGAGGTCGGAGGACAACAGCTGCATCCCTCCCGAACACAAACTCCTCCATAAAATGGGTGTATTAGAACTTACCTCTACCACAGGGCTGCTGTGAGCCTTCAGTGAGCTGCTGTGTGAAGAGCTCAGAGCAGTTCTCAGCTCCTGCCGTAGGCAGCCTCCAAGCATGCGCTGTCATATTATTTTTTGCTGTTATATTATAATATATATGTATATATAATTTGCTTTTATATTATTCATATTAATATTATTATATTACATGAATAATTGTTATGTTTATTCCACATGAAGCAAGTGGAAGAGGCAGCTTCGGTCCTATTGAGCTGAGTCCCAGGCATCTGACAGACTTTATCTCATTCAATCCTCACATCAACCCTATGAGGGTGCAATCATCACCCCCCCATTTCACAGATGAGGAGACTGAGGCTTGAGGGGTAAAGTGACTCACCCAACCCAGGGCCACACAGCCAGCACATGGCAGAGCCGGGACTTAAACCCAAGTCTGACTCTGAAACCCTCCCCCTTTCTCCCGTGCCCCACTGCCTGCTTGGAGAGGAAGAACTAAACCCTACATTCTATAGCTGAGCTCCTTCCAGGGTGACCGGTCCTAACTCCCCTCTGCTGGGAAAACTGATCCCCGTGCTCCCTCTAGAAGGTCTAGCCTCAGACTGGACCCTGTTACATCAGGGTGGCTCCAACTGCCTTCCCGACAGCCTTAGACCCAAGGAAGGAAACAGTCCTAGCTGCAGCCTCGGTAGGTTATTTTCTGGACAGGTTTTTACAGCAGCAAGAACCACCAGGAGCTCAGAAATCTCCCTCGTCCACAGTCTCATTTGCATAATCCCCACAATCCAATGCAGGCCCAGCTTCCCTTTGTGATATTAATTAAGTGGAGGAAAATGTCATGGGCAAGGAGAACTGGCTCCTGTTTTTCAACCATCGTCCCTTCATGCCACCCCTTATTGCTTCATCCTCCCCAAATAGATCACGGGTGTGGTGCGGAATCGGAATTCAAAAGCCGAAGGTTGAACCCTCTGCCCCTGTGTCCCCCACTCCTGTGTTCGCCAAGGGCTGCCTGGGCCCCTCGAACCGCTGGAGGAAGGCCTGCCCCACTCAGAGACCAGGGGGTGCTAAGTGTTCAAATGTGTGATAAAATGGAGCATTTGCATTTAAAAATTAATCCTAGAGGAAAATAATAGACTATTAGTTAATAGGTGGAATTGACAAGCTGGCGGCTTTCCAATTCCATCTCAGACAGTCACGGTGCTGAGCTCTGCCCGGCCTTCGAGATGGTCCTAGAAAAATTGAGAACTACCCGCCTTGTCTCCTTGGACTCCCCTTGGGCTCCCTGCCCCAGCCTCGTAGTGGGAAGTTTGAGGCCAATTGCCAATTCCATTGCACAACCCAGAGAACATCTCACTGTTCGAGCTGTTGCCCGCTACCCTGCTGTGTGACCTTGAGTAAGTTACTTTCCTTCTCTGAGACTCAGTTTCTTCATTTATAAAACAAGAAGAGTAGAGAAGCTGATGCCAGGCTCTTCCGAATCTAAAAATTCCTGGGTCTGTCATCACCGACATCAAACACTTGTGTTGAAGATCTGCTGTGGGCGCAGCTCACCTTAACATTTTGAGGCCCCCTTCCCAGGAATAGAGTCTGCCCAAGGGACCTCCGTGAGGCTGAGAACTTAGGCCCGCTACCCTCACAGCTCCTCCTCCTTTCCTCTTCTCACATCTTCCCCTGGCCCCCAGATCCTGTTCCCATCTGGGTGCAGAAATAGAAAGTGCCAGGAGATCCTGACACTGCTGCAACCCACCGTGAGACTCTGGGCAGGGCCGTTCCCTCTCGCATGAGACCCAAAGTCAGCAGGACTTGGACTGGCCAGGGGCCCACGCGGTGGCATGGAAGCTCTGCCCACGCTGGGCTGACGTGCCGACTGGGCCAATCCCAGACTCTCCCGACAGGCAGGAAAGAAGCAAGCAGACACGGTGGGCACCAAGGGGAACAAACTGCAGAGAACAACCTCCCTGGGCACGGAGCCTCAGGCGAGCACCCTGAGAGAATCTGCGGGGAGTGAATGAGCACCCCCGGCAGCTATTGTTTTTATCATCAGCATCTCAGTGCTTACAGGTGCCTTAGATTCTGAATAATCACAAATGTTGTTCAGGCCTCCAGAGGCTTTTGCTGGGTTCCACCAAGTCCTGATCACAAAGTAGAGATTCCTGGTTTTTGATCGCCAGATGTGTCCTTCCAAAAACTCCTAAGTTCATTTCTTGCAATCCAGAGAATCATCGTGGCTCATGTGTCACCACCTCCTGGAAGCCTGCCTGCCTGTCATCATCCTCCCTCCTTTCATCCACCCATGCACCCATCCGGCCACACATGCACCCATCCGTCCACACATGCACCCATCCGTCCACACATGCACCCATTTGGCAAATACTTCCAGAACACCCCCTTTGTGCTTGTCCTATTTAATTGAACCAGCTGTAATCTTTGCCCTTCTGAAGCTCTACTCTTAGGCCAGAACCTTTCCAGAGAGCTCAGCTACGCCTAGTTCTAGGACTTTCTCTTATCATGCACAAGAGTCTTTAAAGAACGGGACCTGCACCCTACCCTTCTGTGTGGTCCCCAGCCCCGTGCCCAGCCTAGTCTGCATCTTTTCTGTGATGCCCCTGCATGGGGGGCAGCTCTCCCCGCCTTTGGTGCCTCCACACCCAGCTCATCAGCCCAGCTCCCCCGCCCTGCTGCACCCCTGTTGCCAGGTACCCATCAAAACAGCTCTTCCAAACTCCAGGAGGGAGGCAGGTTGGGAAACGGTCAGCCAGGCGAACAGCCATAAACGCTGTGTATTCCTGCGGGGCGCAAAGATCAAAGCATCCCGTATCAGGTTGGTGCACAACCGTAACAACCTTTTACCTGGATACGGCACTCCACAGTTTACAGAGGCGTTTCCATCTCCTGGTTCCTTTCATCTTCCAGCGGGGCCCCTGCCGCAAGGAAATTGAGGCTCAGAAAGCTGTGCAACCACCCAAAGCCATGTAGAAAGTAAACGGCCGAATTGGGATTTGAACTCAGGTCTCCTAACATTAAATCCAGTGCCTTTGCAATCGGATCACAGCTACAAGCTTCAGAAGGGCCTTGACCAGGGGACTGGGAGGCCTGGCCTCCAGCCCGGCATTCATAGGTCTGCTGAGTGACCTTAGCTAAGTCACTTCCTCTCCTGACTGCAGTTTCCTCCACCATGAAGTGAGAGGGCTGCCAGGCTCTCGAGGTTGTTGTGAGGATCAAAGCAGATGACGGGTGGGAACAGACCGTGGAGACAGGCTGCCTGCTGCAAGCCAGATGCCCACCCACTCCCACCGGGACCCTCGGCTACGAGCTGGACCATTCAGGCCCCCCCAGCTCCCAGGAGGAAGTGAGTCTTTGACCCCACGTGGTAATTCCCATGGCTCACAGATACCGGGCAGCATTTTACCCCCTGCTTCCCACGCCAAGACGGTTCTTTCTGCTGGTGGGAGACAAGCTTCAATGCACTACAGCAAGCACTTTGTCGGCACTCGTGAGCCAGGCCCTTTACTGGACTCAGACTCAGAGGGGAACAGGATGCAGTCCGAGCCAGAGCGGTTCCCATCTAGAGGGGCGTTAACAGCAGGGAAAGGAAGCCAGCGTTTCACAGGTATTCTCCAGTGGCACGTGGTTGTGTGTGTCACCTCCCTCTATACTCACTGCAAGTGTGTAAGGATCAGGCCCATTTTACAGCCAAAGATGCCGAGGCTTAACAGCGTTAAGTGTCCTCCTTCCCACTCAAGATCACACAGGATTCGACACACACCTCCCCTGGCTCCAAAGCCCACTCCACGAGCCTGCTTCGCGAGAACACAAGACCAAGGCAGCCGAGGTGGGTGCCGTCCGATGCCGGGAAGGTTTAGGGAGGGGGAGTTGGTCTTTGGCAGGATTCCTGAGGAGCTGGTGTGTGACGAGAGCCTTGGCAGAGAAGCAGATTTCTGGAAGACAGGAGGAGGAGGACATGGTCCAGGGAGAAGCTGAGCACGAGAAGAGTTCGGAGGTGGGAAAATGGAGGATGTTTCTGGACTGCTGAGGACAACGGTTTGGCTGGAGCGGAGGGTGTCTGGAGGTGAATGGTGAGAGGTGAGACTGGGAGGGTGGGCAGGGCCCCACCCCTGAGGGCCTTGAATGCCAGGCTAGGGAGTTTGTGTTTATTGCAGGGGACACCGAGAGCCATTGAAGACTTTTGAGCAGGAAAGTAGCTCAATCACAGATTTAGGGTTTTAGGAAAACCCCCCAGGGGCTTGAGGGTTAAGAGCAGAGAACTGGAGAAAGAGGATGAGATTAAATGAGACTCATCCCCTGTACATTGCATTCAGTTTCCCTCCGACATCAAATAATTTAAAACATCGAGCACTTACTGTGGACAAGGCCCAGTGCTAAGCATTGCATGAATTATCTCATTTCAGCTTCACAACTCCAGGGGGATAGACACCATTATTAGCCCATTTTACAGATAAGGAAACCGAGATACAGAAAAGCAGAGTGGCCCAAGGACACAAGACTCACAAAAGGTGGAGCTGGATTTGAACCCGGGCAGTCCTGCTCCCCAAGCTATGGACCTTTAGAACGAGAGCAGAAGAGAAGCCCTTCTCCAGAATGAAAAGTCATATGACTCCCACGCCAGAAGGCTGGTCATGGAGTGGGGTGCGGGCCTAGGGGTCAAAAGCGGAAACCCAGCACCCCCTGCCTCCCGCCACCTCCGCTCAAATGGTACTCTGGGAGGGCGCGTTCACTTCCACGACCACCAGGTGGCAGTCGAGAGACTGGCCGCTGGGAGCCGCAGCCCAGCCCAGCCTCCTCCAGCTCCGAGTCACAAAGACCCAGGGCCAGCACTGGTTGCCCTTGTCCGTTTTCCCTGCAGCCTCTGTGCTCAGAGGGGCATCCAAAGTGGAGCTGGGTTCGCAGGAGCCTTCAGGTGAAGGGAAAAGCACACAAGAGTTGCTGGCTTTACGGCCTGTCACTTGCCCGGAATAGTTCTGCCTCTAGTTAGCTGTGTACCCTCAGAAAGGCAGTGGTTGGCAATAATGTTTACAGAGAGTTTTTAACAACCCAGGGGAGTGCTAGCTCCACAGTACTAGGTGGGAAAAATAGGGCACGGCACTGTATATGCAGCAAGGTTATAGTTACGTGCAAAACACTCCTGCCTAAAAAAGTGCCTGGAAGGAAACATCAAAATATTGATAGTGACTCTCAGGCTGGGGAGACTGGGACAGTTTTTGTTTCCTTCTTAACATCTTCTTCATTCTTAACAATGAGTATATGTTACTTGTATCGTAAGGTACAAAGAAATTTTCTTGAGAGGGGGAAGAAAAATATTAGCTGTCAGCCTTCCCACCTTCTCCAGGCAGAAATAGTGACTCCAGGCCAGGTGCACTGGCTCACGCCTGTGATCCTAGCACTCTGGGAGGCCGAGGTGGGAGGATCTCTTGAGGCCAAGGGTTCAAGACCAGCCTGAGCAAGAGTGAGACCGCGTCTCTACTAAAAACGGAAAAAATTAGCCAGGAGTGTACCTGTAGTCCCAGCTACTTGGGAGGCTGAGGCAGGAGGATCCCTTAAGCCCAGGAGTTTGAGGTTGCCGTGAGCTATGATGACACCACTGCACTCTACCCAGGGCAATAGAGCAAGACTCTGTCTCAAAAAAATAAAAACAAAAAATAAAAAAGAAATAGTGACTTCCTCCTCTGTGCCTCTGGAGGGCTTGGACAACGTCTTTTAAAGAGCACTTCTCACCCCTTAGGGTAACGATTGCTGTCGTGTCTGCATCCATGCTATCCAATATGGTAGCCACCAGCCACCGGTCACACGTGGCCATTGAACACTTGAAATGTGGCCAGTGCGAATAGAGCGATATGCTGAAATATAAAATACATACTACATTTCAAAGACTTAGTATGAAAAACAGAATGTAAAGTAGTTCATTAAGTACATGTTGAAATGATAATATTTTGGCCATATTAGGTTAATAAATATATTAAAATTAACTCCACCTGTTTCTTTTTCCTTTTTTAATGTGGCTACTAGAAAATTTAAAACTTGAAATGTGGCCAGTGCGAATAGAGCGATATGCTGAAATATAAAATACATACTACATTTCAAAGACTTAGTATGAAAAAAAGAATGTAAAGTAGTTCATTAAGTACATGTTGAAATGATAATATTTTGGCCATATTGGGTTAATAAATATATTAAAATTAACTCCACCTGTTTCTTTTTCCTTTTTTAATGTGGCTACTAGAAAATTTAAAACTACACATGGGGCTTGTATTATATTTCTGTTGGACAGTGCTGGTTCGTGAGCTTCATGGGGGTAAATCTGGGACTCTCCCAGCGCAGGCCCAGAGAGGGGAAGGGCCCTGTCTGAGGGTACACAGCTAACTAGAGGCAGAACTGGAACTTGAGCCATGCTTCTGTACTAAGAAACTGCCCCCAGCCTGGCACTGGCTGTAGGAGTGGTCTGACCCCCAACTGGCAGTGTTCCCCCATTAGTCCTATCTGAGCAGACAAGGCCCTGGGACGGGAGTCAGGAACCTGGGTACACTGAGAGGAGACTTCCACGTTCTCTCCGGGCTCTGTCACTCGGCATAACACATGTCCCCTTCAAGAGCCCCTCTGCCTTCCCCTCAGGATGAAGGGGACTCAGGGAAGGCCAAGGGGGCCTAGGGCTCATCTGCATCCTCTGGCATGGCTGAGGTCCTCACTGAGGTCCTGTGGCCCCACTGAATCCACAACAATGAGAGAATCGGGGCTGAAAGTGGCCTCAGAGAAACCGCCTTGGCCACTGCCTTCATTTTGCATTTGTAGAAAGTGGGGCCCAGAGAGGGTGAGTGCCCTGCCAAAGATCACACAGCAAGTTAAGGGAAGGCTGGGACATACCCTGGAGTCTCAGTCTAGGGGGTGTAGAGATCAGACCAGCCCCATAGATCAGGAAGATGGTGGCATGAGTTAGCACCCAGGCACCCTCAGGCTCTGCTCAGCCAAGTTCATGCTGCTTCCCCTCCCCCAGATCCATTCATTCTCGACTTACAATCCTCCAGGGCTCCCCGTGCTGCTTAAAATACAATTCATATTCTTCCTTCCTGAACGAATCCCCTCCACACCCCGATTGCTTGTCGTACTTCAGCTACTACTCCCAGAAGGTACCAGCATGCTCCTACCACAGGGCCTTTGTATTGGCAGCTCCTTCCACCTGGAACTCTCTTCCTACACACTGGCATGGTGACTCTTCACTGTCTGGCTTTCCGCTGTCATGTTCTCTCCTCAGAGGGGCCCGCCCTGATCCCCCTGGCTAGAGCAGACCCTCCCCTTGATCAGTCACTGCCCCATCACCCCATATTACTGTCTTCCTCACATTTACCATTATTGCAATTATCTCGTCCATACATAGGTCTTCTGGAAAGCAGGGCCTTATCTGGCAGATCCACGGCTGTGCCTGGTACGCAGGAGGTGCCCAGCTAATGTTTGTCAATCAACTTTGATTGAAAGAGACACGAACAAGTCGAGTCACCGAAGCCTCTCTCCAAACTGCACCAAAAACAAAAAACCAAAACCAAAAATCTGCCGTGTGTCCTTGGGCAAGTGCCTTCCCCTCTCTGGGACCCGATTTCCCCTTCTGAAAAATGGTGCTCCCACGGCTGCCAGGCTGGCTCACGGGATAGGCTGGTTGAATTAGCATGAGTCGAGCTGATGGGTGTGAACACTGCTTTGTAAACTGTTAAAGCGTGATTGCAAATTCGAGTAGCTGTTGTCATTAGACAAATGAAGCTGAAAACGCCTCTTGCTCTGCCGAGGAGGGGAGCGGGTCAGAGGCTCCCCTGCCCTGGGAGTGCACGGCACAGCTCTGAGTCCCACACTGCCCTCATGGAGCACACAGTCACTGCGGGTGTAGAGACAACACGCAAGTCAGAAACAATCCATCAGAGACACCGACTATGGACCGTGCGGAGCTGACCATCTTTCAGGGAACGGATAATAAGCAAATGGGTCGGTCAGAGGCCAATGTCAGCTAAAGCTCTTGGTGGGGGCTGGGGTGGGGCTGAATCCGAGTTCTCAGTGGGGAGAAGGCAACCAGGTAGAGGGCACAGCTGGGACAAAGGCATAGCTGAGGGCAGTTACCAAGAGACCAGGGAGGAAGGGCCTGGCCAGACTGCAAAACCCACCCTATGGGATCCAAATGGGGGATAAAATAATGTTTAGGGAGAGAAGGATGGGAAAGAAGGGGGACTTTATTTATTATCGTCACTAGTTTTATGTTTTGCCGGGTAAAAGCCCTGGACCGATGCCTATTTAGTTATATAACATTGGTGAGATATATATATATATAACTGAGGCTCTCTTCCTTACTTAAGGCCTCAGTTTCCTTACTTGTGAAATGGGAGGTGGGAAGTTGTCTTCATGACTCCCTGAGCTCTACGGCTCCATGAAAGGCACTGAGGCAGGTGGGACAGGCCCGGGGTTGAATCCTACCTGGACTTGCTGCGTGACCTTGGACAAATTACTTATCCAGTCCTCGGTTCCATCATCTGAAAAGGTCAGCACCTGCTGCACGGGGGCGGAAAGATTAAGGAGGACGATGTATACACAAGGCTCAGCCTAGTGCCTGGCACCAGTCCTCAGTAAATGATAACCACCACTGTTCCTGTTTTGAATCAAAGAGGGAGGGACCCACTATGGGGCAGGCAGTGACAAGGGCCCCAGGGGACAGAAACAAAGCAGAAGCTCCCAACAGGTGCTCAATAACAATTTCTTGAATTTGGAAGTGGCTGGGCACCTAGATGCACTGAGATTGGCGCTGGCAAGTACCATAGCTTGGAGCCACCCTGCCCAGGAGAGGGAGTATTGCCTCAAGATGGGGCGAGCTCAGGGTCCCTCAAACCCTAGGTCCCCTGGAAATTCTGACAAGCAGGAACTGAAAATAAAGGCCAGTCCCGCACAGGTGGACCTTGATCCTGGTGAGGAGTCTGTAGGCTCAGGAGGGGGAAGCTCCCCTCTCTCCCCTCTCCCTGCTCACTCTGGTTGTCTCCTTCCCAGGCATTCCTTCCCAGCCTGCAAGGCCCACCTCCTCCTGGTGGCCTTCCAGGATGACACCTATTTCAGTTGAACTCTTGGAGCTTCAAAAGATGACCCAATTCTCCAAACCGTAGATGGATTCTCAAAGTCTGTGTGATATTTTCTTGGTGTGGACTGCAGGGTGGACCTCAAAGGGAAGGGAATGCTGGGATATTTTGACAGTTTGTGGGACAAAGGGGCAGGAGAGGTCTGGGTGACACAGACGTAAACTGCCCTAAACTGCCTGTTCCTCCGCTGGGCTTCTACACCCACTCCTCAGAGCGCGAAGCTCCTGGTTAAGTCTCCTTAGACAGAAATGGGCTCTGAACCTCCAGGGGCCCTGCCTGGGTGATTCCTGTGGGCCCCTGCAGCCCACCCACCATCCGGGCCTCAGTACAGCCTGTTAATGATGATGGTGATGAAGGCTGTCAGAGCAGGGCTGGGCTCACAGGGATGAACAAGGGGTTGTGTCCTCCCCCAAGGGACAGCCGTGCACAAAACCATGGCTGCACAGACAGGTCTATTCCACAGCGAGGGGTGGGGGCTTTCCCCAGATACCCTCCACGGGCCTCCTCCACCCTCGAACTGCATCGGGAATAAGATCAACAGAGAAAGAGAAATCCTATGCACAGATAGAAGAGTCTGCAGGGAGGGGCTCGTGGGCTCGCTCAGAACAAGGCAGGGAGGGGAGGCCTGGGGTCTGCCTGCCAGGGCCCGGCCCACCCTTGCCAGAGTGACACCCCCCCACCCCCAGGCCGTCGGGTCAGCGCCAAGGCCCACTCTCCCAGTCGGAGGCCCCAGCCCAGCCCCAGCGCCTGGGAAAGCCGCCTGTTTTGTTCCCAGCACCCCCCCCCTTTTTTTCATTCATTGCAGTTCGGTCCCTTTCGAAGCCGCAGGGACCCGGGTGGCAGGGCTGAGGCGAGGGGGTGGCACTCCCAGCCCTGACAGGTAGGGCCAGCCCCCGCTTTGGGCAGCCCCTTCCCCCGCCCTCCCCCCGGGTCCCTTCTCCCTGCCCCTGTCAGCCGCGCCAGACGCTCTCCGGCTTTGCAGCATTCAATAAAAATTGAGAAACATTTGGGCTGAAATCGCTGCTTTATCTGGAGGAGCCACAGCGCCGGGAGAGACCACTGCTGCGCGGGGGGAGCCCGGGGTCTCTGTCGCCGGGGTACGAGGGGTCGCCGCGCTCCAGCGCCCGCGCTGCCCCCAGGTAGCCCTGCGGGTGCTGGGGGGACGGGGCCCAGGGCGGCGCGCGGCCAGCTGGGGGCCGGGGCGCGCGTGGGGGGCGGCGGCCCGGCCAGGCTCCCCCCGCGCCCGCGGCTCAGGTGGGCCGTGCCCAGCGCTGGCGGAGCCCGGGTCCCCGTTCTGCCCGGGCTGGATGGCTCATTCTGCTGGCTGCGCGGTGGCGGCGGCTGTGTGTGCGCCGCGCCTCGCCGCTCCCCCCGGCCCCCCGAGCCCGGGGCGCGCGCTCCCGCCCGGGCCGCCCGAGCCCCGCGG
>NW_012149075.1:1145200-1211215 GCF_000956105.1 Propithecus coquereli
GGCCCGGGGAAGCGCAGCCATGGCCCTGCGGAGGCTGGGGGCCGCGCTGCTGCTGCTGCCGCTGCTCGCCGCCGTGGAAGGTGAGCGGCGGGCGGGCGATGGGGGCGGGGAGCGGCCGGGCACGGGCTGCCGCCGGCGCCCACCTCCGCCCCGCGGCCCGCAAAGTTTGCCCGGGGGCTCGCGCCGGGCGCAGGTGGCCGCAGGGAGGTGTGTCCGGCCGCGCCGGGAGGAGCGGGCCCCGCGGGCGCCCGGGGAGCGGCGGGCGCTGATTGACTGTGCCAGGAGGAGGCGAAGGGACCATCTTGCCGAGGCTTTGTAGCCAGCCCGGCGAGCGCCGCCCAGGGCTGGGGGCTGCCCACGCGCGCTCGCCGCCCCCGGCCGGGGCAGCCCCCTAGCGCCGGCCTGGCCTTGCTCGGCACCGGGTGGAGGGGCGCGGGCCGGGGGGGCCCGTGCGCAGTCGGGGCTGGAAAGTTTGGCAGGGAGCGGAGGGAGGGAGGCACCGCGGCTGGCCGGGGTGGGGGCTTCCAGCCCGCGCCCCCGGGATGGGGCCCGGCGCCCCGGAGAGCGGGAACGGGCAGAGTGGGAGTGAGTGCGCCGGCCTCCGCGTCTGTGCTTGCCCATCGCCCGCGGCGTACAATGGGGTCCCCTCCCCGGGAGGACTGGGGGGGATGGGTCCGTGGGCATCTCTCCGCCGCGCGGGGTCTCCGGGCACCCCCGCCGGCCACCGCCCCGCGGCCGCGGAGCTCAGCGTGGCGGCTGGAGCCCCGGGAACTCTCCAGCTGCTGCCAGGGCCGGACCAGATGCTCTTGCCATGTGTTGGCCTTGGCCCTGGTCGCTGGGCCCTCTCCCCATGGCCTCGTGTGTTGGTACCACCCGACCCCCAGGAGGGCAGGGGTGGCTGCCAGGTCTCGGGAGCTAGCTTGCTCTGGAGGGAAAGTTAGTGGGGTCTGGGTGTGTCCACCACGAATGGCCGAGTTTGCAGGGCAAGAAATGAATACGAATAATGGTTCTCATGTGTACTGCACTTTACAGTGTTCAGACCGCTTTACAGTTTATGAAGTACTTTGCACTATACACAGTTCTCTGTGGTTTACAACGTGCTGCATAGTTGACAAGGTACTTCAAGCTTTACAAAGTGCTTTCCTGCTCACAATTTTGTTGGATCCCTCAAAATAAGCCTCCTGGGGAAGCCAGGTGGGTGCGATTCTTACTCCCTTTTAACAGATAGGGAAACTGAGGCTCAGAAAAGTCCAGCGTCCTACTCATGGCCACGGGGTGATAAAAATAGAACCTGGGTCTAGGGAACTGGGACCCACTTTGCTGGGTTTTCTTGTCCCCAAACAAGGTGACCCCTTCCAGGGTTCTGCGACCATGGGCTGAGGGGTGAAGCACATATGCCCTCTTCTCAGGCCACTTTGGGGTGGTGGGGAGCCCTTTCCCCTCTTCCAGCTTAAACAAAACTGATCAGACCGGGCATGGGGGCTGCAGCCTCTGGGAATGGCGTGGTGGGGGACCCTGTGCTGTAACTTCAGTTTCTCTCTCAGTAATGAGCGCTTTGGTTACCGCAGGCAGAGGGTGGGGGGTGTCCCTGGATGGCAGCCACAGTTTCTGGCACCGAGGCAGCTGTCCTCCGGCTCCTAGAGGATTTGGCGGCTGCCTGTGGTTTCCCGGAGTGGGGCCACCAGGGCACTGAGGTGCCCTGGGCCCTGGGTGTGGAGGGCAGCCCTGGCCCCGGCTGCTGGCGGGAGCTCCCTGGAATATGGCTGAGGTACCACTTATTAGCTCCGGCTTTGGGGAAATGACTCATGCATTGGCCCACTATACGTTGGGATGTTTACAGTATTATGGGGAGCTTGGCATAAATATTGCTATTTAGGTTGCAGTCAGCGGTGCTGGAGGGAAAGAAAATTGGCCCCTCTCTCGTTGGAAGAGGCCTGGGTGTGTTTTTAATTACCTCGGGGTAGATGGAAGGGCCATGTCTGTCCAGCCGTGGCCCTGGCAGGGGGCGGTTGGAATCTGGTGGGTCGTGGCCAGACTGGACCCTGGCCCCGGACACAGGGCTGGCCGACGGCTGACGTCACAGGAGGGGATCGCTGCTTGGGGGTGGGGTGGGAAAGGGAAGCCACAGCCGGGCGGGAGGATGGCCGCAGTGGGCACCCCAGACCTTGCTTCAGCCTCTCCCTTTGCTCCCCGGGCACTAAGGAATTTAGTCCATTCGGGGTTGATAATGTCCGGCCTAATGGATGGGGAGAGCGGATGAGGGGGAGGCCGAGGGCCTGCTTCTAAATTACTGAGGGACCCTGTGCCAGCTCTCTTCCCTACAGGGGCCTCAGTTTCCCTGGGTGTAAAGCGGTCTGGCTAATCTTTCGGAATGCCATCGTCTACACCGTACTTACCCTCTTTCAACCTCATTTTCTTCATCTGTCAAATAAGGGCGATCGTGAAGCCTGTCCTGCCTGTCTCATGGGGTGTTTGTGAGGATCCAGCCAGATAGCAGAAGAGGGCAGTCCATGCTTTAGGACTCCGTGTGGCCTTTGGGGGTGGAAGGTGAAGACGGCCATGCTGCCTGCCGCACGTCCCCAGAGACCGCAGGGTTGTCCTGGGAGCGGCACCGTCTGTGGAAACAGGACTGGTGGGGGGGGCAGGGGGCGGGTAGTGGGAGGGCAGCCCCGAGGCCACCACTCCCTTCCCTCCACCTCATCATCTCAGCCTGTACAGGGGCTGTCCTGGCCGGTAAGGCCCTAGGAAATCCCCAGCTCCAGCCTGTGAAATGGCGGAGAGCAGGGATGTGGGGTGTGCACCCGGGGAAGGGTGTGCCTGGATTGGGATGGTAAGCATAACGTCTCCCCAAAACCATGAGACCCCTCCAAAGGAAACATACTTTCCTTGTGTGGAGCATCCAGAGCAAGGGCTTAGAGAGGGACAGAAGAGTCCTGGGGACACGTCCAGCAGAAGAGGCCAGTGGCTGACCCACCCCTCGATGGAATCCAAAGGTTGGGGTCTAGAGAAAATCAGTCTCCTTACATTTGTTCATTTGCTCTCCAAATATTTATGGAGTTTCCTCTCTGGCTGATGTGGTGCTGAACCCTGGAGCCGGTAGGGACACACGGGACAAGCTGACAGGGAAAACAGTTGGCAAGACAGAATGCCGTACGTGCACCCGGAGTGCTTCCGGGAGGAAGTCGTGACCCACTCGGAGCAGCAGGGGCGGTTTAGGACGAAGAGGGTTATTTCATCTTTTATGGCTTCATGTTTTGCCTCATTTCTCACTGTCTATTCTCCCTGCAATGAAACTTCCTTAGCCACCTGTCATGCTAACGACTGGGCTCTTCCCAGGAGTTAAGGAGGTTGACTTTGGGACTTAGAGGACGAGGGAAATTTTGCCTGGAAGAGGAAATGGCGTCTATAAAGACGTGGAAGCAGCACGATCAGGCGCTTACTCTGTGTGTCTGAGGCGGGATGGGGGGTGACGCTGAGAACGGGGGGCAGGGCAGGTCCTGAAGGGCTAGAATGGCAGGCTGGGGAGTTTGGATTTGATGCTGAGGGCAGTGGGGAGCCATGGAAGGTTCTGGAGCCATCGAGGGACCTGGCCAGATTTCTGTTTGGAAACATTGCTAACTGCCAGTGTGTGTGATGTTCAGATGAGCCAGGTCTGGTCCTGCGCAGTGAGGACAAGGCCAGCTTGTCTGTTCCTTGCTAGACTGTGGACTCCCTGAGGGCAGAGACCCATCTGGCTCATTTTTATGTCCACGGTTGTGGTCTAAAGAGCTCTGTTCAAGTTCTACCTCACTGGAGGCCTTCCCTGATTACCCCGTCTGAGCAGACCGGGTTCTGCTACTTTCCATCCCACCTGCTTCGTTTTGCTTCGTGACACCCGTTGCTGCCTGAAACAGTGTCAGGGACTTGTTTGGTGCCTGCCTTGCCCATGAGCCTGTAAACCCCAGGACTGCCTCTGCCACGTTTGCTGCCACGTCCCCAGTGCCCCACACTGTTCCCAGCCACGTGGGCGCTCAGCAACTGAATGACACCGTCGGCTGAGGAACACGGGTCGAATTTAATGTTGAGTAAACAAATAGGTGAACGTATTATATTGTTTCATGTGATAAGCATCAGGAGGATGGCACAGAGACTCAGGAAACTCCACCTGGCTGGGGAAATCAAGGAAATCTTCCCAGAGGGAGACACCAAGGGGATGGCCTGAGCAGAGAGGCAAGGAAGTGTCTGGAGTAATAAATAGACCAGTCCAGCCGGAGCAAAGAGTTCACATGGGCTGAGCTGGCTAGACAAGTCCCTTCCGATGGGGGCTGGAGGGGCCTCCCTCCCTCCCCCCGCTTGTCTCTCCCACCCCCATCCCAGCTCCACTGGGCCCACCTCTCAGCAGTTACCTATCTAACACCCCGCGACCTTCAGTGGGATTAATTTGGAATTGCTTTTCCTTTTATGTTTGTTTCTTTTGCTTCTCATTTTTAAAGGAGGCTGTTTCATGTGTCTGTCTCAGCCTGGAAATCAGGGCTTACATTTCAAACTCAAATGCTGTAGAATTCAAAAGCAAGTTGACTTCCTTCATTCATTCCTTCATCCCTCCAACCGTCTATATATTTTAAAAGTCACCAGGCACCGGGTCCGTGTCAGGTGCTGAGAGGGAGAGGGGGTTCTGGCTGCGGTGGGGAGCAGGGCCCCCTGATTTCATAGACAGAGCAGGGTGGAGAAAAGGCACAGTCTTTGGGGACAAACAGACGTCGGTTCTAATCCCAGCACACACTGTGTGCTCTGGGGCAAGGAGCTCAGACTCCCTGGACTTCAGTTTCCCTGGGGTTCCGTGAACGCCGTGAAAAGTGTGCAGCACTCAGGCACATGCCCGTGTACGTTAAATGTTGGTCTCAACCCCTCTGAGGTCCCTCCCCGGGAGTGCCCGTGGTCAGTGATGGCGGTATCCTCATTTGACCCCCTTTTTGGCATTCGGATTGTCCAGGCAACAGATCAGCCATCAGTATCTCCTTAACCCACTCCACGTGCTCCAACTTCCCTCAGCCCCGGACGGCAACCGCACAAGCGTGGGGGACATCGGACTCCCTCTCTGCCTCCTGCTGGACCCTGGCAGGGGAGAATACTCAGGTTCTTAGCCCAAGGGGGCTCTCAGCTGGGCCTCCTATGTCCTGGGGCTCTGTGATCACCCTGAAATTGTAATGGAACATTGGATGTTCATGTGGATTTCCTGGGGAGGGAGCTGTAGCTCTGCGAGAAGATTCTCACAATGGTTGTGAAAATACCAGTCTACACCGGGCACACAGTAGGGCTTACTTCCCCCATCTCTGGAGTACTGGGCTTACCTCCACACTTCCTCCCACCCCCAGCCCTGCTGTGGCCCCTGTCCCTCCCATGGGGTTGTCATTCCTGGTGCCTTTGGCCCTCCTTCCTCAAAGTTCTGCATCAGTGACAAGGCAGGGACGGGTTCTCCGGGCAACTCTGCCGGGCACTCAGCCCAGGGTAGCGGCTGGTCAACTGTGCCTGCCCAGAGCTCACCTATGAGTTTAGGCCGGAGACTCTCTTCATACAGAAAGGACCCTAACAAGAAGGCGCAAATGGAGCTGGCTGTGACAGGAGGCCTGGGCTGAGCAAGGCAGGGGACCTGTGCTCTGACCGAGGGCTGAGCAGGTGCAGACCAGGGCGGACTTGCTGGCACAGGTGGACCTGGCTGCACCTCTGACCAAGGCCCCGGCTTGGGACCTGCCTGCCTGCCTTTTGTTTTTTGCTCTGTCACCCTGGGCTAGAGTGCAGTGGCATCATCACAGCTCACTACAACCTCAAACACCTGGGCTCAAGCGATCCTCCTGCCTCAGCCTCCCAAGAAGCTGGGACTATGGGCGTGCCCGGCTAATTTTTCTGTTTTTAGTAGAGACGGGGGTCTCGCTCTTGCTCAGGCTGGTCTCGAACTCCTAAGCTCAAGCGATCCTCTTCGCGCCTCGGCCTCCCAGAGTGCTAGGATTACAGGTGTAAGCCACTGCACCTGGCCAGGAATCTGTGTTTTTAACACACTCTTTCCATCGGGCAGGCAAATTTGCCCCCCAGTGGCCTACGATAAAACACAGGACTCCTGGGAAAGAGGAAGAGAAACCTCAGCAGGAAACTGGAAGAGACTGAAATGAAGTGAAATCAATCAGAGTTAGCGCCCACTGGCCCGGCTGCCTGCCGCTGGAGCATAAAAAGAGGGTTAGCAGGGAAGGCAGGGAGGAGAGAATGTTTGCACAGCTCCCAGGGTGGGGCGCTGGCCGTTGATTGTGGCAGCACCTGGAAGCTCCCTGATTGGGATCAGCGCAGTCCGTCTGATAAGGCTGCCTTGAAAGCGTTTTAGGGCCTTTTAAAGCAGCTGCCTTCCGGAGGGTGGGGGAGGGGATGCCTGTCTCCCCAGCGGCCCTGTGTCACCTGGGGGCTTACCTAGGCCACCCTCACTAGGTGAGCTTCCTGGAGCCATCTGCTGTCGCGTGCAGCCCCCTGGGAGTGGGAGTGTCCTCTGAGGGTGAGACTTTGCCTGCTCTGTGGCTTGACCAAGTGATACATTCTCTGAGCCTCAGTTTCCGCATCTGTGAAGTGGAGATACTGCCTCTCAGAGGCTCATGGGGAGGACAGTGACCAGCAGAAAACCCCGATATTCAGCTGTGCGCGGTATTCGTTAGCTGTGGTAACTATGAAACGTCAGCAACGCCCTCACCTCCGGCCGGACGTCCTCGCTCCTTTCTCTGAGATCCCACAGCCCTTCAGCTCAGCCCTCCCCACTGTCTCTCCTGTTCCATGAACAGCAGAGCCTAGGGGTTATACGAAGGGTGTGTGGAGTCAGACTGTCCCTTACTGTGTGTCCTCTGGCTTATTACTTACCCTCTCTGAGCCTTGGTTCCCTCACCTCTACAATGGGGATAACAATAGTTCCTAGCTCTTAGAACGGTTGTGAGGAACGGATGTGCTAATCTGAGGAAGGCTAAGTCGCGTGCGTGCCTCCGGTGTGATGAGCACACAGAAAATGTTAACTGTGGGCTGTCATTGCCAATACCAGTGGGAACCGGATTCAGAGTCGGGGAACGCGGGTGCCTTTGTACTAGGTTCTCTGTTGCTAGTTCTCCCTGCTCCTTCTGTCCCCAGCCTTACAGGGCAAGGGTCTGGCCAACTCTTGCGGGGTGGTTAAGAGGCCCCTCCAGCCTGCCTCTCTGGGCTCCATCCAGGTGTCCCTCAGAGGCCCAATCCCCACCCCAGTTTGGCCCCCCTAATCCAGAAAAGTGGGGGGATCCTCCGTGGCCATGCCCTCCCTCTTGACACCGTGCCTGCCAGGCACCAGCTTCCTTGCCATGATGGTGGCGATAGCCCTCGGTGCCTGTGGCAGGCACCATGCCAGGGGCGTTGTGAGTGTTGCCTCGTGCGATTGCCCCAACAGCCCCACAGGTGGTTGCATTATTACGCCCATTTTGCAGACAAGGAAATGAAGCTCTGAGAGTGACTGGTCCAAGGGTACCTAGGGAGTGGTAAGGCAGGGATTTGAACCCAGGCCTGGGTGACTCCAGAGCTCACGCTCTCTGCCACTTCTGGAACGTGCCCGCCTGCTCAGAGGGAAGGCTTGGCTCTGGCAAGGGTCTCCGAGGCAACCGTCCAGCCTCTAACTCCATCAACATCCTGAGATAATGCAAGCAGGAGGGTTCTGGAACTCACAAACCTGCCATAAAAATGCAATCTCTGTCATAATGGTCAGAATAATGTTGTTCTAACGTAGACAAATCGGGTGTTAACTCATTACATTGTAAGGGGCGCCTCCGCAGAGAACTGACACTATGGAACAGTCGCAGGGCCGTTTGCAGCTTGTTATTCCAAACACATTAACTCATTGGGTTTTCACAGAAATCCTGTAAGTGGGCAGGAGCCAGTGGTGCCCACTTTAGAGGTGAGGAAACTGAGGCCTGGGGGGTAACGTGACTTGCCCAAAGCCAGTACCGGACCAAGCTCCGAGCCCAAAGCCAGTCTCAACAGCCCAGAGATCATCAGTCCAATTTGACTTCTTAGCCAACATTTGAAAATGAAGAAATTTTAAAGAAAAAAGCCTATTTCTGGCTTCTCTGAAAAGTCAGACAATCTGGTTTCGCTGGGCCCACACTCCCACGTGGCCACAGTTGGCTGGAGCCGAATAGCAGGCACAAGGGACAACTCACCACCAACTTGCGGCCAACACATTTGTGTTCCTCATCTGGCCCCCGCAGGATTTGAGTTTTCCTCCTAGATCTGCCCCCGACTCTCCGACTCTCCGTGTGAGCTGGAGTCAGTTGCTCCTCCTCCCTGGGCCTTAGCTGCCTCTTCGTAAAATGAGGGGGTGGGGCTCAGTGGTTTTGGAGACCCCTTCCAGCTCCAGGACACAGTCTGCAGTGCTAGGCCCCAGGCAGGGGAGGGAGAGTGACAAAAAGTACAGGGCTCTGCCCCTAGGAAGTGAACCTCTTACCTGTTGCTGTGTAATAAGCCACCCCACAACTTAATCTACTTAAAACAACAATGACTTTTTAGTTCTCCCGATTCAGTGGATCGGCTGGGCTCAGCCGGGAGTTTATTCTGTTCCATCTGGTGTCAGCGTCACTCATGAGGCGGTGCTCAGCTAGGCTGGGTTGAAGTTTCCATCATGGCCTCACATGCATCTCTGAGGCCCTGGTAGGGATGGCGGGAAGGCTGGGTCCCTGCTCCCTCCTCACCGTCTCTCATCCTTTATTCGTCTAGACCGAGCTGCTTTCATGGCGCTGGCTCCCAAGAGGGTGAAGCAGAAACCACAAGACTTCTTGAGGGCTAGGCTCTAATGTCACAAAATGTCATCCCTGCAGCTTTCTGTTGGTCAGAGCAAGTCACAGAGCCAGCTCAGATTCATCCCATCCTTCCTCATCAGCTTCAAGGAAAGGGAGAATATCCTGGGCTTGGTTTCCTGCTCCATCGTTCCAGAGAAGCCCATTTCTTTTTTATTTATTTATTTATTTTTGAGACAGAGTCTCACTGTGTTGCCCAGGCTAGAGTGCCGTGGCGTCAGCCTAGCTCACAGCAACCTCAAACTCCTGGGCTCAAGCGATCCTCCCGCCTTGCTTCCTAGAGTGCTGGGACTACAGCACGCGCCACTGTGCCTGGCCTCTTTTTCCATTTAACATAGAAAATTTGACTGTGAGTTGTGCAGGTTCCCCCCAGCACGTCCTGATCCACTGAATCAGGCGACGCTCAGACTCACTGCGCCACCCCCGCCGTCACTCCCACTTCTCTGTGTGCTCTGGGTCAACCCGAGGTCCGAACTTAGATCTAGACTCCCCTTTGTGGGAGGAGTGGCTTTGTGTTTAGCAAGGGGAGGAATTGCTGGCAGCCATGTTTGGAGACAGCCCCCCCACCCCCAGGGAGTTTACAGTCCAATGCGAGGGTGGGGGCAGCAGCCAGAAACCTCATCCCCCGCCTCTGTTCCTCCCCACCCAGCCCCAGCCCTTCCCTCCCTGCGTTGTCTTCCAGTGTCGTCTGCCTCCCCGAGAGGCCAGGGACTCTCCACGTACCACGCACGGTGTAAGGCCTGGCTCAGGACTAAGTAGATGCTTGTGCAGTAAAGGAACCTACACATTAATGAGAAGCGGCAGCCCGTAGTTATAGATATTCAAGGCCCAGCGTGAGGCTTGAGGTCAGAGAAGGAAGCCTTGGCCTGGTGGGATTGAACTCAAAACAAGTGTCCAAGGTGCCCCTGTGGCCTGGGGCGGGTCAGTTCACTGCTCTGGGCCTCAATGTTCTCATCAGTAAATTGGGGATGATACTTTCAGTCACTTCTGAAGGCTGCGCCAGGGAGCACCTGTGTTCTTTACTCAACTGTAAAAGAACCTGTAGAGGGGTGACTGTGGCAGTTGCTCTTGCCTTGGCCACTGCAGGAGTAGGGAAGCATTGGAGAAAAAGAAGAGTTCTAAGCGTGTTGGCCAGTTGCCGTCAATCTCACTTATTTTGGACCATGGATTGGCCCCAGAGCACGTGCAGATTTGCACCAACAGTGAAGTGGGGAGGTGGGGCCTCTGAGCTCCGAGTGTCAACTCCAAAGACATGTGGAAGGGTCGCTGAGCAATGCGTGGTCTCATTTCATGTGTCAAACCACTGAGTGAGAAATGGGGCTTCTGTTTGCTGACCAAGCAGGAGATCAAGCCCACTGAGAGTCCTGGTCGCAGGCCCCAGCCTCGCAAGCTGGCCCGACTGTGAATGCGTGGGGGGAGCAGGGTGTGGGACGCACAGTGGCATCCAGAAAGAGCACACATCAGCCTGAGCAAGACAGGTGCTGCCCTCCTGACCATGCTGTCATGCAGGAATCCGTGTCCAGTTTCGCCAGATCTGATTTGCAAAGTTCTGATGCTTATGGGAAAACTGGTTTTTGAATGTTCACTCATTTTCTTCTAAAATACAGTCCTGGCCAAACCAAACCATGTTCGCCAGCTGGACTTGGCTCACTGGCTGGTGGTTTACAAGCTCTAACGTGGGTGTTTTGGGTAAAGAAACAGCAAGCGTGTCGTTACCGCCATTGTACGGATGGGGGAGTTGGGGTTCAGAGGGCTCCGGTACGCAAGGTCACACAGCTGGTAGCAGTGGGGGTGACAGAACGTGCCTCCTCACCTTGAATTGAGGAGTCTCTTTTCCTGTAACTTCCCTGCAAGGTCCCTGTTTCCCACCCTCCAGAACAATCCAGGAACATAAGACCCATCTTGCGGGCATCTGCCGTGGTTGGAGGCGGAGAGCACGTCTTCCCTCGGTCCCTTTGTCAGGGCGGAGTTGGTGGAATAAATGAAAAGCACGTGGTCTAAGAATAGAACCGTGCCAGGCCGGACCTCTGGCTCTGACACTTACAAACAACATGACCTTGGCCCTTTTAACTTACCTCTTTGAGCCTCAATTTCTTGAACTGTAAAACGCGGTAAGAAGAGGCTTTCTGGGAGAGGCGACTTCTAAGATGATTCTTAAGGGGCAGCCAGGTGAAGGGCAGTGCGGCCGGATTCCAGGCAGTGGGAGCAACATCTGCAAAGACCGGGATGGGGGGTGCGGGTGTGCGTGATGTATTTGGGGGGGCAGGAGGGAGGCCTGTGTGACTGAGAATGGGGCGTGCCAAGCACTGGGGCGGGGTGCAAGCTGCCTGGCCCCAGCAGGGAGAGACCGTGGGGTCAACATTCCCATTATGGCGACGACATATGTCCACAGCACCAACTTGTCGCTTGGCCTGAGTCCATGGGAAGCCGGAAGGACAAAAAGCATCTGAAACGTGTAAGTGGGGAGAAAGCGGCTTAGCGCACAGTGGGATGCGTCCTGCCTGAATGGGGCTTCTCCGCCTCTCACGGGGAGGCAGAGCCTGGGAACAGCCTCAGCCAGAGCCCGCAGGGTTTTTTTGGAACCCACGAAAGGCCGTGGCCCAGGGAGTCTGTTCGAGTCACGGCCCTGGCCAGTACATCCTCTTTTGCCTGTCCCCGTCAGCGTCAGCTGTCACTCCCCGCGGCCTCAGATGACAGCTCCCGTGGCTCTCGGGGAGAACCGTCGAAAAGAGCTCCTGAGCTGCCAAGGGGCCCCCGACACTGGGTGCCCCTAGCTGGCCCGGAAGCACAGCCATGCCAGCAACACTCAGGACTCCCTTCTGCCCAGCCCCTTCTGGAGTTGAAAGGGTGATCCCCCAGGAGATGCTGGGGGAAAGATCCCGGATTTGGGGACAGGCAGAACTGTGTTCAAATCCTGGCTTTTCCACTCGCCGGCTGTGTCAGCTGGGGTACGTCATCTCTCCCTCTTTAGCCTTAGCTTCTCATCTATGAAACGAGGATAATATCACCTACCCCGTGGTGGTGTTTGGGGAATTAAAAGAGCTCATGTATGAAAAAAGCAGGTGTTTTACCAAACCTCTCCCTAGCCCCAGTGTCTCAGCTACTCAGTGAGAAGAGTAATATTAGTAATAATAATAACAGCAACTAGCACTTTTTGAGGACTTGCTAAAGACCACACACTGGGTCTAGGTGTCATTGTTACCCACATCCGAGAGATTAAAAAATTAAGGCTTAGAGAAGGAAAATAATTTACCCATGGTCATTAGGCCTGTAATAGTGGAGCTAGAACCAATCTTAGGCTGTCTGGCCCCAAGATACATTGAAAAAGAGCTTCTTTCTTCCTTCTATCCTTCCTTCCTTCCTTTTCTTTCTTTCCTTCTTTCCATCTTTCCTTCCTTCCTTCCTTTCTTTTCTTTCTTTCCTTCTTTCCATCTTTCCTTCTTTCTTCCTTCCCTTCCCTCTCTTTCTTTTCCTTCTTTCCTTCTTTTCTTTCTTGATGGGGTCTTGCTATATTGCCCAGTGTAGAGTGCAGTAGCTATTCACAGGCACAACCATAGTACACTGCAGCCTCAAACTTCTGGCCTCAAGTGATCCTCCCACATCAGCCTCCCCAGTAGCTGAGACTAGAGACAAGTGCCACTGTGCCCACCTAAGAACTGATTTCTTTTCTTCTTTTTAATATTTTAAACACAGAGAAAAGTTGAAAGTATAGTAAAATAAACACCCATGTAGCCTTCACCTAGATTCAACAATTGTGAAAATTTTTACATTTGCTCACTTGTGTGTGTGCTCTGTCCCTCTCTCCTTCTCCCCCTTGTGTGTGTGTGTGTGTGTGTGTCTGTGTGTATGTGTGTTTTTTTCTAAACCATTTGTACATAAGTTGCAGACATGGACAAAGAACTGAGACTTGACTCTCGTGTGTCTAGGGCCTACTTTCTTAACCACTGTTTTAGAGCACTTTGCCCGGCACACAGTAGGACTTGAGTGTTGGCAGTGACTGGCAAGAATGACTAGTGTTACCTGTAGCTCGCCACGTACTCCACCTGTACTATCTCGTTCAGTCCTCATGGTGGCCTGCATACAGCTATTAGCGTCTTCTTTATTTTCAGAAGAGGGAAGGCTCAGAGGTTAAATAATGTGCAGAAAAATGTGAGGTTGGGGTTTATACCGGGGTCTGCTTGGCAGCAAAGCCCGTTCCACACAATTATAGGGCGCCCACTTTCTGTCCGCCAGGTTTATCCCTGTTGTAGCCACCAGAGCACAGCCTGGGGCAGTAGACGGCAACTTCTCACCCAGTTGCAGTGGGACGTGGCCCTTTCTTTCTAGGAATCAAGAGAAATTATAGAATGTGGTAGACTTGGAAAAACTGGGGACTCACAACTAACCAAGTAGTTATGAGGACTCAAGGCTTTGGGCTCCTAGAATCCACCGTGCTGTTTCGTGGTGCACCTGCCCCTCCCCCTTGCCTGTGTCAGTTCTCGCTGCTTATTAAGATCAGACTTGAGCATCTCCTCCTGTGAAGGCCACCCCGACCTCTCTCACTGACTCCTCCCCCTTCTGTCCTTGGTGGCCTCTATGTCCTTGGTGGTACCTTGCATGTGCCTCTTTTATACTGCCCAGGGTAGACCATACTGCGTACTGGGTCAATATGTCTGATACCCTCCCAACCATACCGGGAGATTCTCAGCCATACTGGTTGGATAGTGTACACTTGGACAGTTGGATGAGCAGTTAGATGGGTGGTTGAGTGATTGATGGTTGGATGAGTGCCGGATGAGTGCATGGATTGGATGGTGAGATGAATGATGGGCAGGTTGATGCTTGGATGGATGATAGATAGATAGAAAGAAAGATAGTTTCATGGAGATTGCATGGATCAAATAGCAGGATGGCTGCATGGTTGGCTGGCTGGCTGGATAGATAGATGGATAGATAGACAGAAGGGTGATATCGTGGAGATTGCATGGATGGATGGATGGGTGGATGGAAGGATAATGGCAGGATGGTTGCGTGTTTTAGATAGTTGGGTGGATAAATCAATGGATGAATGAACAAACACCAGAATGCAGTTCTCCCCCTCAGTTTCCCTGTGGGATCCAGACTGTGATATTTCCTTATTCTCCAGTTTCTGGCCCTGGAAAGAGCCAGCAAGCAGCATACTCCCCAGGTTTGGACAAACCTTCTGAGCCACTGGCTGCGGATTTGCCAAAGTTTCTGCACTGGGAAGTTCCGGAGAAGTTGGCCCCCACAGTGAATTTCGGCAAAGTAAATCCTATTTTCCCATTGACTTGGCTCACGCTTTTGGAGATTTGTTCCTGCTGTCAGGGGTTGGTGCTCTCAGAGCCTGGTGACAGGTGGGGGAAGAGCTGGAACTCCCCTGGGTGTCAGCTGTCCCGAGCTTCCACTCACTCCACCTTGAGAGCAGACTGATGCTGGCCAGGAGCACAGGAGCTTAGAGCCGGGGGAGATGCAACAGCAGGGAACAGATTTGGCATCTGGTCCCAGAAGCCTCCCCTGCCAGAGGGATGCTCTGCTGCTGGGCTTCCGGTACGGCACACTCGGTCTCCTCCAGACTCGTCTGCTTCTGTTCATCCTTCCGTACCTCCTTCCTTCCCTCCTTCCCACAATCCCAGCCTCTCCTTCATTCGTCCGTCCATCAACAATGATTTTTGAAAGCCTCTAGGATGCCAGGGGACATGGACAGAAATTAAAGAGAATCGACATTCTGATGGCAAAGAATTATTTTCCAGTAGAGATGATAGGCAAGGCCTCCTTCCTCTTCTTCCTCTTCCTCCTCCTCCATCTCTTTTTCCTTTTCCTCCTCCTCCACCTCTTCTTTCCCTTCTTTTCTTTGTCTTTCTTCTTCCTTTCCTCTTCCAGCATCATCATCACAGCCTCCACTGAGTGCAGGCGCCATCCTGGGTGCTTTTCTGACATGCTCTCATTTATTCCTCTCAACGGCCCCGCACCGTAGTTATTAACACTCATTTTGCAGATAAAAAGCAGGTTCAGAGATGTTTGTGGTGTACCCAAGGTCACACTTTTTGTTTTTTGTTTCTCTTTTTTGAGACAGAGTCTCACTCTTTTGCCCGGGCTAGAGTGCCGTGGCGTCAGCCTAGCTCACAGCAACCTCAAACTCCTGGGCTCAAGCGATCCTCCTGCCTCAGCCTCCCGAGTAGCTGGGACTACAGACATGTGCCACCATGCCCGGCTAATTTTTTCTATATATTTTTAGTTGTCTGATTAATTTCTTTCTAATTTTAACAGAGACGGGGTCTCACTCTTGCTCAGGCTGGTCTTGAACTCCTGACCTTGAGCGATCCACCTGCCTCGGCCTCCCAGAGTGCTAGGATTACAGGCGTGAGCCACCGTGCCCGGCCCCAAGGTCACACTTTTTAATACATGCTTGTGTATGAGACGAGATGTGTCGAGTGTGGAGGGGAAAGTCTCCCAGCCTGTGCTGTCGGGAGGTGTATTTGCCCGGTAGGATTGCGACATACAGCGAAGGAATAAATGGCTTTCTTAGCGAGGGAGCAGCCTAAGCAAAGCCTAAGGCCGGAAAGGGGCAGGTTTGCAGAAGCCACAGCGAGTGAAATGTGTGAAAGGGGGAAATGGCAGAGGAGGCTGACGGCGGAGGTTTGAGCCAGTGGAGAGGCTTGAGTGATAGGCTACAGCTGATGCTAGAGGAAATGGGGAGCCATCGGAAGAAATGAAAAGTAGGCGAGGGTTCAGGAAGACGCCGCAGAAGCTGGCGTGGGAGGAGGATCCAGGGCAGGGAGAGGCAGGCTGGAGGCCAGGAGGGGCTGCGTGGGCCTGGTCTCTATTATGCCAGACTCTGGGTGCAGGCTACTCCTGCCTAGCCAGCTGCTCCAGCAGTGGGAGAGGCCAGGATGTAGCCCACATCCTTGGAGCGGGTGCCAGGATGGTAGGGACCATGGCAGAGTGAACAAGTCAGGGCAGGGCAGCTGCCTGCTACCTTTCTCCCCTTGCTGAAGCCCCCAGCTCCCAGGGAGCTCCTCCGGGTCCTGTCCCACCCTGCCGACTTCACTCCTTGGTGCCAGGGAAAGGCGACAGGCACCTGGTGGGGCCCAGCTCTTCCAGAGAGCCTGGACAACCCAAGCAGCACCCTGAGAACCATCCCAGAATGTGAAATGCCAAAGCTGGGCATGCGGGGAAACTGAGTCCCAGAAAGGGGCAGCTACTTGCCTGAGGTCACACAAAGCCAGTGGCAGGGCTGGAACTTGGATCTAGGTCCGTAGCCACTAAAACTCTTTCCAAGGGAGATAAGAGCTTTAAAATCAGTGGCTCCCTTTTCTAGCTGTGAAGACTTAGATATATTATTTGACATCTGCCTGTAGCCCTTTTGAGAATGAGGTGGAATAAAAATAAATAATGGGCACTTAAAAAGTTTCTTAACCACTCTAAACCTCAGTTTACCCTGCTGTGAAATGGGGGTAATGACAACAACAAAAATACAACATTATTTCATCATCATTTTTCTCCATATAAGAGGGTAAGCTTCACAGAGACAGGGGTTTGCATCTCTTTGGTTTACAGGTGCCCTGCATGGTACCTGGGACGTAGCAGGTACTCAGTAAACAACTACTGAATGAATGAATGAGTGAATGAATGAGTGAGGAATACCCATCACTGATGGGCTTCTTACACTGTGCCTGGCACTGCACAAACCCTATGTGCAAGATCCTGCTTAATCCTCAAAACAGTCCCGTGGAGTAGGTGTGACCGTCCCCCCTTTGCAAATGAGGGAACTGAGCCTCTGAGGGTTGCACGTGAGTTGCCCATGGTCACACAGTCCCGGGGCGATGGAAGCCCTGCTCTGTGTGACACCGTAGCCTGTGGTCCCCAACCCCTGGGTTGCCTGTTGGTACCGGTCCGTGGCCTGTTAGGAACCAGGCCACACACGGCAGGAGGTGAGCGGCAGGTGAGCGAGGGAAGCTCCATCTGTATTTACAGCCGCTCCCCATCACTCCCCAGCCTCCCCCACCACCCCCAGTCCATGAAAAATTGTCTTCCATGAAACCAGTCCCTGGTGCCAGAAAGGTTGGGGACCGCTGCCTTACCCTATTCCCCGCATTCCCCTTGCCTGGACCTCAGTTTTCCCATCTGGAAAGTTCCAGGGCTGCACCCTGACCTTCTCAGGGTTCTGCACGTGGACCTGTCTCACGAGGGGGTACCTTCCCATGGCTGACGATGCTAAGGCCAGTTGTCCTGGCTGTGATCACCCCCCGTCCCAAAGGGAAAAGACCTCTGGAGCTTTCTCGACACTCGCGTCCCTTCTGGGTCTCTCTGCTCGCTTCCTGGGGGCCCTGAACTGGCCTCCAGGCAGATCCGCCCGGACAGCAGCGCCAGCTGGCCTTCGGGAGGGGTGTGTTCTCGGCGGCTCCCTGACGGCGTCCGTCCCAAGGTGCGAGGCTCCAGCTGCACGCGGCGGGCCCGGCTGCCGTGCTGTCTGGAACGCTGCACAGAGAAACAAACACAGCTGTGTTTATTCCAGAAATTACACATCCTGATAATCTGCTCACTCGGGGTGATGCCTCCCAGTCAGGATCATAGGGGGAGCCATGCTGAGGTTCCTAAATTTCTGGGCAGGTTTTAATTCTCTGTGACGACTGTGCTGTCGGGCAGACCTTAGCCAGCAGGTGGACCTCGGTCGGCGGCACCCAGACAACTTTGGAACGCTCAGTCCTGAGGGTGGTGGGCATGAGAGGCTGGAAGGAGACGATCTTTTGTCATGAAATGTCTAAATTGAGAGACTTGAGCCTGATACCCCCACAACCACACTGGGATACAGACACATAGACCTGTGTTAGGAGAACCTGACCCAGGATGGGAGTTCGAATCCAGTCCTGTCAGTTCTCTAAGACATTTGCATGACTTCCTGTTGCTGTTGAGGTAAAGACCCCCACTTCCCATGGCCCACAGGCCTTTCTTGGTCTGGCTGCCCCCACTCTGGCTCTTCACACCACAGGGCCTTTGCACTGGCTGGTCCCTGTAGCTGGAATGCTGTTCCCTTTTGACCTGAATAACTCTTACCCATTCTCCACTTTTTCAGGGAAGTCTTCCCAGAGCCCCAGATAGCTCCATGGGCTGCCCTTTTGCAGCATTTGTCAAGGTCATGATTTTAAAATTATTAGTGTGTTTCTTTGATCACCTCTGTCTCTCCCACCAGCCAGTAAACAAGAACAGGGGCCACGACTGACTTGCTACATTGCTAGATTCCCCAGGCCTGGCCCATAGTAGGTGCTCAATTAATATGTATTGCTTGGAAGAATGAATGAATGAATGAATGAATGCACGGTTCTCAGATGAGTGAAAGGAAGATATGCTTCTGTTTTTTCTTTTGGGTGACAGTTGGCAGAGTGCTGTGACATCCGTCATCTCCCTTTAATTGAACACACTGGTATTGAAGTCTGCAGGGGCTTGGCACAGGGCCAGGCCCCAGGGTTGGGGGTGGGATCCGAGGTGAATCTGGCATCATGGGTCTGGCCTTCGGGAGTTCACACAGTGCATGCGCACAGCCCCCTGGGAGGAAGGGCCCACTGGGATTTTTCTCTCCTGGGTGAACAGATGAGGTTCCTGATCCTCAGGAGGCGGGAAGTGACTGGGTGGGGCCACACAGCCAGTCAGTGGGGACAGACATGCGCTCAGTTCTGGTGGACATCAAGCCCTTCCCCCACTGCTCACTGGCCGCGGATGGGAGGTACAATATTGTGGTTGTGGACAGGTTACAGGGGACAGCATGGACCGTCCTGCCCCATAGAGGTTCGCTTTGAGTGAGCAAGACCAATGCTAAATATTGAGTTAGTGGGTTAGATGTGGGTGGTGCTGAGACCACAGCAGGGTAACTGCAGAGGTCCAAGGGCCGGCCGCGGGGAGGGGCCGGGAAAGGCGATTCCGTTAGAGCAGGGCCCAGAATGAAGCCGGGAGGGAGGCTTGGTGGTACCTGGGGGAGTGTCCTTCTGGCAGTGGGGACAGTCAGGGCACAGGCCGTGCGGCGGGAATGCGCAAGGGGGCCGGTGTGGCTGGAGCAGGAGGGCTGGGGGAGGGTGGCGCCAGGTGGCTTCTACCTTGAGTGAAATGGGGGAGTAGAGGGTTTTGAGGAGGTGACAGGATCTGACTTGTGTTCAGAAAGTGCCGCTCTGACTGTCATGAGGGGACAGACTGGGGGACCGGGGCAAAGCAGGGGATGGAAGGAGCCACCGCAGAGCCCAGGGGGAGACGGTGCTGGCTGGACTGAGGGGCGGTGATGGGAAGCTGTCAGCAAGTGGCCCTGGTTTTGTGCCGGCCCTGCCTCACACAGTGTGGGCGGGAGTAGCGGGTGGGGGAAGACTGGCCTTGCATTCCTTCTCTCCCTGGCCCAGCACCACCCCCGGAGGCTCTGTTGGTGTTTGTGATGTGGAAGCATCTGTCTCTTTGTTTCAAATGTAAATTAATAATGCATTGACAATTTGATCTCCTGGCAGCCACGTTGGTGACTCCAGCATGCGCTGGACCTTCTGGGGGGATGGAAGGGCCCAGGTCCACCCCTGTCAGGACTCGCTGGGGGACCATGCACAAGTTCCTTTCCTTTGGGGCTGGGGGCTGCCCTGGAGGACAGCTGATCCCAGCAGGCTCTGCAGCCACACAGCTGGGTTCACGTCCTGGTGCCGGCTCTACTAGACATGACTGTGGGCGAGTTGCTTCAGCTCTCAGAGCCCTGCTTTCCCTATCAGTAAAATGGGGAGGATAAGTTCTATGCCTTCTCAGGCCGCTGTGAGGCATAGTGAGTGCCCAGTAAATGGGCACCATCATTTGTAGAGGGCAGAGGCATGGAAGTCAGCGCCAAGAACGCCTTTGGCCAGGTTGTGCCCCTGTCTTTGTCCCATCCACACCTGGGGGAATTTGCGTGGTCCTAGGGCTGCCCTCCTTGGGTCTCAGGGCTTTTAGAGCCTGAGCCGCAGCTGCCCCCGATGATGGCTCCGTCTAGGGGAAAGGAGCCAGCTCCGCGCTGTGCAGACCATTTGCAGGCTGTGTGACCTCAGGCTGGGGACACAACCTCCCTGAGCTCCGGGGGTGATGAGCTTCCCTCCTCTGTGCAGTGGCACTAGCAAGAGGGCCTAACTCCCAGGGTGCGTACGAACCAAGAACCCGCTCGGGAAGGGCTTAGAGGGTGGGGCTCGGTGAATTCTGGCTCCTTCTGCCCAGATCTGTGGGCCAGTTGCCTCCCAGGAGTGGGAGCCAAGGGCCGCGGGGCCCTGGGAAAGGTGAGGGGCCAGGGAAGGTGCTGGGCAGAAGCCTGGAGGCAGGAGGCAGCGGGGTGTGGGGAAGCATGTGGGGGGCCAGAGGGCGGCTCTGACAGTCCTCTCTAATTTTTGAGAAATTCTTTTCCCCATCTTCATATAATTAAGAGTATTTTTAAAATGTCTTGTTGAAATAAAAATAGTCCATTTCCATATGACCTCATTTCGTTCCACGCCCGCGCACAGACACACACACACACACACACACACACACACACACAATTACTAGGTTTTAAAGCTGTCTTTTGTGCCTCCACTTAGAAGGTTCTTATTTTTGCCTAGCGAGCAAACATTTAGGGATACCCTCCACCTTTTATTTTCTGATTTGCAATGGGAGGCCCTTCGGGGGCCTTTAACAGCAGCTGACACTGTGTGGCTCTCTGCAGTTTACGAGGCACGTTTGTGTCATCAGCTCAGTTGCTCCTCCTGCGTTCCCGGGAGGGGTGTCACTGTGGCCCATCACTTGGCGGTAAGAGCATCTGTCTGTGTCTTGTCAAACAGCATCCAGCCCAGGACCTGGTGCATTTACACACAAATGTCTGTTGAATACGGGTAAATGAGACCCATAACACAGATGAGGAAAACTGAGGCTCAGAGAGATGACAGGCTTTGCACAAGTGGATTTTTCCCAAGCTTCAAACCCAGGACTCTCCAGATTCTCTGTCTGTTCCCACTCCTCAACTGTCTTCCGAATGAGCCCCTTTACTTTCAGATGGGGAAACCAAGACCCAAAGAGGACAGACTTGTGCAATGTCACATGGTGATTAGTAATGATATGAATGACAAAAGAATATTATAATACTATAAAATTTTAATATTAATGTTAAAAAATAATTCCTTTCAAAGTGTTGAGTTTACAAAGTAGGTTCACAAAATGGCAATCGGCACGTACCGCAGCCTCATGAGGTGCTAACTACATTAGCCTGTTGCATCTACCACTGTGAGGCATAACTGTTGTTATTTCTGGTTCAGAAACAAGAAAACTGAATCTCTGAGAGGTGAGGTGAATTGCCCAAGGCCACACAGCCAGTTAGTGGCGGAAGTGGGATTTGAACCCACGATCTTCTCAGTCTAAAGCCCGTGTTCGTAACATGCTGTGACATCTGGCTGGTGTGATTTGGTGGGGACAGAGCTGGGAGTTGAACCCAGGACTCTGGATTCTTGGCCTTCTGGCCTCTAAAAACAAAACCACAGTCAAGAGGCCACCCGTAGCAGGAACTCCTCAGTCAGGGAAGACAGCTCGGCCCCAGGGCCCTGGGACGGGACAGGGGGCTCGTGTCCCTCCCAGGCCTCTCGGCGAGGGGGCTCTGGAGCGGTGGTCTGGCCGCCTATTTAGCAGGACAGGTCCTCCTCCCCTCCCACGGCTCCGTCCAGTTCACGGCGTCCTTTCTCCTCCGCCGTCTGTCCTGACCCTCGCAATATCCGTGGGAGACGGGGGGGGCAGGGCTCCCCAGTTTTCAGGTGGAGAAACTGAGGCCTGGGGATGTGTACAGCCAGGAGAGTGCCGTGGCAGCGTCAGTGGTCTTTTGCTGTCTCAGATCCTTTTGGGTCATGAAGAGCCTTGAGAAGCTGCCAAAAACCATGCACTCCCTCCTGCCAGAAAGTTGGAGACACCCACGCAGACGCCCACGCACGCACTTTCATATACAAACTCGGGGACTCACAGAGTAAGGCTCCCGCTGTGTTGCTCAGTGGTGCTGATGGTAACGATGACAGCGCCTGCTTTGTGTCAGGCAGGGTTTCCGATGCTTTGCACACGTTACCTCCTAACACCCCTGCAAGGCAGGGACACGGAGGCTCAGAGAGGGTACCGCTGACTGAGGCTGCACAGCAGGGACTTGAACCAGCTCTGCCCGACCCCTCTGGCCTGGGTTGGGGGGCGCCACAGTGTTGGAGCTTCGTCCAGGGTGTTGTCAAGAACCGGCCTCTGAGGAAGTTCAGAGTCCACAGTTAGCTTCTGCCTGTGGAAAAGGGGCGCTGGTTCACCCCAGGCCTGAGAGCAGGGAGAACTACCAAGGACAGGACGTTCTAGCTCCTTCCAAACTCCCAGCAGGGAGCCCCCTCTCCCACTTCGTCGGGGCCCTCGGGGAGAGCCCTTCTCTCCGCTCTGGAAAGTCTGCGATTCGAGCTGGACTCATCTGGCTTAAATTATGGGAGTTGGTCCTCCTCGAAATCGTCCCTCCCCCCCCCAGGACGGCACTCCAGACTCTCTGGACATGAGCCTGCCCTGAGCAGGACTGCGGGGAGAGGGCTGGGGTGGGTGAGGTCACTAGACTTCGGGCAGAGCTTCTGCCTTTCCACCCCTCATTAGCAAAAAAGCCTTGGGCGGCTCGTGTGGTGGATGAGATGTGGGCCTGACGGACCTGGGTTCAAATTCCGGCTTGTGCTTACATGCTCTGAGACTTTAGATAAGCCACTTTCCCTCTCTGGGCCTCTGTTCCCCATCGGTGAAATGAGGATGATAATATAGTACAAAGAGGCGTGTGGCACATGCCCGGCGCAAAGGAAGCGCTCGATAAAGAAAACGATGGCTGGTTATCGTTGTGGGAGGGGGGCAGTGGAAGGGACCGTGTTGGGCACGCGAGTGTCTGCAGGAGGCTGGTCGGGGTCAGGCCTCCCTTTCCTCGCTGGCAAGACTATACCTGGAGGGGGATTGGACAGGAGCCATCAGGCTGGTCTGGGTGAAAGTTTGGGGAAAACGGGCCCCTCTGGCACGG
The DNA here is from genome assembly GCF_000956105.1 of Propithecus coquereli. Taxonomy (NCBI): domain Eukaryota; kingdom Metazoa; phylum Chordata; class Mammalia; order Primates; family Indriidae; genus Propithecus; species Propithecus coquereli. Next base: position 1,168,040 of record NW_012149075.1, read on the forward strand.
TTGCCGTGGGGAATGGGGCCCGGGGGTGGGCCCACAGACACAAAAGCCTCTCCCCTGCAGCTTTCCTCCCAATAATTCTGGAAGCCAGACAAAGAGTTCCTTGGGGCCCCTTCCCAGGGCATAAGCAGGGGCTCTGTTTAGCTGCACCATCCCGCAGACCCACCTTGGTCACCGTGTTGGCCAAGCATGATTCCCTGGGAGGTGGGAAGGAGTCTGGAACCCTCCCTGGGGCCTGCAGGCCGCAGTCTGGTTCCCACAGGCCCCAGGAGGAGGCCCTTTGGGGGTGGGGGCAGGCTCTGCAGCCCGACACGGCTGTGCCGCTGACACTCTGGCGGGGTCACCGTGGATAAAGGCACTGCCCAGACCCCGGGCCCAGCCTGGGATGGGGCTTTCTTGTCGGAGAGGAGCCTTTCTTCCCAGAGCACTGTGGGGCGGCGGCAGGGGGTCACCCGGCTGGGAGGATAATGGAGCTACAGGCCAGGGAGAAAAGACACAGGGCTCAGCCTACACCCCGCCCCCCATCAGAGCTGGGGGAGGAGGGAGACTGGGAGGACTGATTGGCTTGAAATCTCAGCTGCCACCTTGGCAATGGCTCTCCGGGTGGGTTCGGAAGGGGAGACACAACTGAGAACTTGGGACTCCCCCGGGGGCCTCCGGGTACGTGTGAGTCCAGCCATGGGCCTGAGGAGGAATCTTAGGCCACTCATCCCGTGCCTCGGTTTCCTAATCTGGTTGCCTTGTGGATCTCGGGAGAGACTACCTGGGCCAGAGCCAGCATGGTCCTCTCGCTGCGCTTCCCTGTCACCTGCCGTTCCGACTACTCCTTACCTCTGTGCTCCCGCAGCCACCCCCTGACCTCAGGGCCTCGCCCTTCCTCTCCTGGACCAGCTCAGTGACCTCCGGACCCCACAGAGCATCACCACCAAGTCTCCTAAACTACAGTTTGAACCATGTTACTCCCCGCTCAGACATTGGGCTCCCTGTTGTCTAAAAAATCAGAGTCAAACTCCAGCCTCTTGGTGACCTGGCCCCTGATGACTTCTCTGCCTGTCCTTGTTATTCCCATCCACAAGCTCTAGGTTTCATGTACACATGTCATAAACTCCCATGCCCCGCTCAGGCCTTTGTTCAGGCCCCAGCTGCTGCCTAGAATGGATGCCCTTCTCTTGCTTCTCTGTCTAGCGAGCTCCTAATCATCCTTCAAGGCCCAATGGTAATGTCCCCTCCTTAGTATATCCTGCTCTGTACCCACCCTCAGCCCTTTATCTCCAAGTTTTATATAGATGCCCTTATAACACCAAGGTATGGCTAATTTTGTCCACATCGCCCTCCCCCACTAGACTGGAACGTAGAGATCTTCGTGTTCGTCCTTGAGCCCCCAGTGCCTGGTACGGGGTCTGTTACCAGCAGGCTCTCAAGTCTATGTTTTATGAATGAGGGAATGAATGAATACACTGTCTACCCATAAAAATAACTTCCTTCTCTATCCTAGAGGCTTTTACAACTCAGCGTGACACTCCCACAAGACCTTGGAAGTGGGAAGAAATTATCATAACGCACAGGCTGTTCAGATGCACCCAACACTGGGTAAAACCTCGAATGAGAGCAGATCTGGGTCTCAGGCCAGAACAAGGTGGCTCTTATACCATCCTGGCCTCGAGGAGGTCTTTGAGTTCATGACCTGCCTTGAGGCAGGACCTGATGAAACCACGTAAACATGAAAAGCACCGACTCATCTCGGAGGTGGGAAATCTCCACGTGGGGCTGGATGGGTTTTTGGGGGCTACCTGGGCCAGCCTTCTTTGGGGGATGATTTATACAGTAGCACTGATAGCTTTATTCCCTTGGGAGCCTGGTCTTAGCTTCTCTTCTTTTTCCTTCATCATTTTCTTATTCCTAAGTATGCCCGGCTCTGTCCATGTCTGTGTTGATGGTCTTTCCAAAGCCAGGAGACCCCCAGCTTTCTTGGTCCCCAGACCTTCAAGCATTGCAATGACGATGTTCATGAGAATGATGGTTTCCATCTCCGAGCGTGCCTGGGTGCCACGTACCATGCTCGTACCCTGTCTGTGGTGGGTATTGCACTACCGTTATCCCCACATTGCAGAGGAGAAGCAAAGTAATTTCCCAGAAGTCATCCAGCCAGTAAGGGGCAGAGCCGGGATTCAAACCTGCATGTGAGTTTCTCGCGCTCTGTCCTAGGACCATACCGCACCCATCAGTCATTCATTCGTTTGTCGAGTCATTCATTCAGTAGCCATTTGTGGAGCACATATGCTGTTATCGGTCATTTTAGTCATTTGCTCATTCCTTGCACTCAATAATTGTTTACTGAGGACCTACTACGTGCTACAGAATCTTCTAGGGGAGGTGAGACCTTGAGGTTGGCATTGGCAGAGAGGAGGAGAAGAGGTGTTCTCAAGCCATGATGGGGGAACCCCTAGGGCTCAGGTGACCCCACAGTCCCCGAAAGGTCAAGCCCGTGGCCCTGGCGTCCTGCAGTCCCGCAGGTTGGGGCTGGCACTGCTGTGGCGCCAGCAGTGAGCAAGCGTGCTCACCCGCGAGTCTCAACTGGCACAGCGAGGCGTGCTCGGGGTTTCAGCTTCTGGTCTTAGCTCCGCCACCTTTTCCGTTTTAGCACATCACCCCCTCCCTGAGTGCATTTCTGAGATGGGCTAACCAGCCCTGTGGGTTATTCAGAGAGCTCGTCTGTGTGAAGGGCCTGGCACAGCAGAGCAGACTTCACCCAGTCTGGCATCTCTGGTGTCACATGCAGGTGACCCGCGGGGAGTGAGAGTTGGGAGAAACTGGTCTGAGCTTGCCCTGCGCGGCAGCCCCGAAGCCGGGCGGGGAACCAGGCTCTCCTCCCCCACGCACCCAGCCCGGCCTGGAATCATTCTTGGATTTGATGAGTGATTCATAACCTGACGCTGCAAAAAGTTGTGCCGGGCCGCAGAAGGGCTGCCCAGGGCTTGTGGTTTTGAACACAGAGAAGAATTCCCTCCTGGGCTCGGGTAGGATAACTTACTTGTTGAGAGAGACATTTTCACAAAATAAATCCTTAGAGAAGCCAGGCGCTGAGGCGGGGAGGCCTGGAGAGGGATTATCTAAATAAACCTCGTTTTTGAAGCTTCGGGCCGAATGATTTGCCTGAGCCTTTTGTTGCTTCCTTGTACTCAACTTGAGGTCCCCAGGGACCCTGAGATCTTTTTCAATGGTACCAATGCAGCCAGGCCCTCTCCACCTGGGTGATGTCTCCATCATTTGGCCTCAATGGAATTCTCTTCAAGTGGGGCCGTTGGGGTGTATCGTTCTTTTGACAAGTGGGTGTCATAATCAGTCTAATCTATTTTTTTTAAACAAGGTTTACATTTGGGGCAGGACAATTCTTTCCTTTGGGGGACCGTCCTGCCCATTGTAGGATGTTTAGCACCTCAGGCTGCAGCCCCTGTGGTCATCGTGCCCTCACAATCCTGAAAGGTGAGGCCGGGCGCGGTGGCTCATGCCTGTAATCCTAGCACTCTGGGAGGCCGAGGTGGGAGGATGGCTTGAGCTGAGGAGTTCGAGACCACCTGAGCAAGAGCAAGACCCCGCCTCTACTAAAAATAGAACAATTAACCAGGCATGGTGGCACACACCTGTAGTCCCAGCTACTTGGGAGGCTGAGGCAGGAGGATCACATGAGCCCAGGATTTGAGGATTCTGTGAACTAGACTGATGCCACTGCACTCTAGCCTGGGCAACAGAGTGAGACTCTGTCTCAAAAAAAAAAAAAAAACAAACCAAATAATCCTAAAAGGTGAGACGTAGGCCCTGGGGGCCTACAGCCTATCAGGTCCGGGATGGTGCCTCTGTGGCTTCAGCATTGAGCGAGTTCTTGCAAGCCTTGCTTGTTGTAACAACCAAACTGCCCCTACACATTTGCAAGTGCCACGGGGTGGGGGGGGCACTGTGCCCAGTTGAGACCCACTAATCTCACCATGGCCTCGTGTCCTGCGCCCTGAATGTCCTGCTCTTCCGTGAGCTCACCCTGGCCTTTCATGCCTCCTGCCTTTGCTCCTGCTCTTCCCGCCACCTGCAACCCCCCCATTCTCTCCCACCCTGCCCTCCTCCAGCAAGCAGCTCTCTGCATTCCGCCCGCTCCCCCACACTTGCTGCCGTGGGTGGCCTTGGACTCCTTTCTTCAGCTTTCTGAGCCTCATTTTCCTCATCAGCAAAATGGGGAGCAGAACAGAACCTCCTTCCCCTGGCTGCGGGCCGCTATGTGTCTAGTTCTTAACTTGGTGCCCAGTGGAGGAAGCACTCGGTGAGTGTGCGCCGCAGGATTGGCAGCCGGGCTCGTGCACCCTGCCCGGCTCTGCCTGCCTCTCCCCCCATCCCCCAGCCTCCCCGTGATGGTGGAGGGTGGAGGTCCCATCCTCCCCTGGGGTGCTGGCTTTGGAGGCCCCCCATCCTCTGATTCTGTCTGAGCACCTGGTCTCCCTCCAGCGGCGGCCTTGGGAGACATATCCCTCTCTCCGTGGGGCTGCTGGGACCTGTCTCCCAGCCTGACGCCTTAGAGTCCATCCCCTCCGCTTTATCCCCCTCCTAAATCTGAGTTCCTGGAGGGGTCTGTTTTCCCTCCCCTCATGACACCTGGCTGCCCTCCCTCGGGCCTGCGCCCCCCGCCCAGGCTCCCTCTTATCTAAATCCTGAGCCCTCCTGTCTCCCTCTGGGAGATAAGGGGCTCTGGCAAATTACCGTAGTTACATGTTAGATGCTCACTGCCTGACAGGTAGAGTAACTCCTGGCACATAGTAGGCACTTAAATACTTGCCGAGGGAAAGCACTGTGCTGCCCCTCCGTCCCTCCTATTTGGAGGATTGGAATAAAGGCTCAAAGGCTCAGGGAAGGCAGGATGTATTCGCTGTGACAGCCTGGTTTCCTTACCAGGAAAAAACTCGATCAGTTTCTCACGTTGGCCTGGGTGCGGTCAACAATAAAAACACGAGCAACGAGGATAGTGAACCTGCTCAGGAACTTAAAATGTGCCGCACACTGGGCTCACGGCCTCACGTGCCCATCTCTGAGGGGGGCTCTGTTTTCCTCCCTGTTTCAAAGTCGAGGAAGCTGAGCTCAGTGTGATTAAGGCACCTACCCCCGACAGGGACACGGTAGAGTCGGGACTTGAACCAGCTCTGTGCCACCAAGGCCCAGCTGCACCCTCGGCACCCCACACCTCCTCTGTGCTGTTTTATTTTACTCACAAACTTGTCCTGTAGCAGGTGGGGAAACTGAGGCTCACTCAGAGAGAAGAGCTTATCCAAGGCCCCCTGGATGAGTGGGTGGGTGGGGTCCAAGCCAGGGCCAGACCCAGACCGCAGCTCCCAGGGTCCGTCCACATCACCCACCTGGCTCATGTTGGCCCAGGAGCCGTGTTGGCCTGCAAAGCTCTGGGCTTGTGGTGTGGTCGAGACACAGGGCCACTGACACCAGGACTGTCCTGGCTGATGTAGGAGGACGCCCAGAATGAGACAGGTGGGAGACAGACAGCCCTGTCCGCATTCAGGGTGGGCCCAGGACCAGTCGGGATAGGGGGGAATGTCGGTAGAAAGGGTTGGGAAGGGTGAAGCTGAAAGCCGGACCTCCATCCGATGTTCCCAGCTCCTGGGCCTCTCCTAGATCAGAAAGAGAACGGGGTTTATGAGAACAGAGTTTAGGGACTTTCTGTTGTAAGTGTTCCGATGTTGTCTTTCTTGGCAGAGAAGTTCAACCCCCAGATTTGCCCAGGGGTCCTTGTTTCGTTCCTCTGTGGACGTTAGCTACACTCATTTAGTCGTCCATCTATTGAGTGCCAGCTCTGTGCCAGGCATCATGCTCTTGGGAATGCATTGGCTGTTAATGGTCACATTAACCTGGGGTCATCAGTGATCACATCACCCAAGGCTCAGTGATGCCACCCCTAACATCCCGAAAGGCCACTGACCTCCAGTACCAGCTTACTAGTGTCGGCTTTCTTCTGTTAGACCCAGGCTGAGGCACCTCACCTCTCGGAGCCTCAGTTTCGTCCTCTGTAAAAATGGGCTGGTCATCACTGCTTGATGTTACATTTGGGAGGATTAAAGGAGATGATGCCCCAAAGCTCTGAGTTCAGTGCCTGGCACATAGTAGGCCTCCCTCGCCACCTGCACAAATGGTAATGCCATCTGCTTCTGGACTGGGGCCCCCAGGCTCTGAGCCAAGGAAACCTGACCTGGTATCCAGGCAGCAGGTACTGAAGCTGTCTTTATCTGAACGCCCAAATTACAACATAGGCGTTCTGACAAAGGGTTTATCATTGATTTGTGAATTTGTTTCTAATGGAAATCACCCAGTAGTACTAAAAAGAATAAAATCACGTTTCATTATTTACACAATGATTACCTTTATCCAAAATAATAAAATCACCCCAAATTGTGACTTCTCTAAGAAACAAATTGGGCTAAGGATATGAATAAAGTCACAGTTCTGCTATTTCTAATAAAGTGAAACATACGCCTACACCTTGGCCCAGTAACTCCGCTCCCTGTTTGGTACAGCTGACCCTTAAATAACGTGGGGATTTGGGGTGCCAACACCCTCCCCCACAGTTGAAAATTCACATGTAACTTTTGACTCCCCCAGAACTTAACTAGTCATGGCCTACTGTTGACCGATAACATAGTCGATTAACACGTATTTTGTATGTCATGGGTATTATATACTGTATTCTTACAATAAAGGAAGCTAGAGAAAAGAAAATGTTATTAAGAAAATCTAAGGAAGAGAAAATATATTTACTATTCACCAAGTGGAAGTGGATCATCATAAAGGCCTTCATCCTCATCATCTTCATGCTGAGTAGGCGGAGGAAGAGGAGGAAGAGGAGGGCTGGTCTTGCTGTCTCGGGGGCGGCAGAGGCAGAAGAAATCCCACGTGTCAGTGGACGCAGGCGGTTCAACCTCGCTCTGTTAAGGGTCAGCTGTGTAAACCTGAACGACATGAGTGCGCATGTTCACCGAAAGACAGGTACCAGACTCAGGTGTTCACAGCAGCTTCGCCCGTAGTAGTCCCAAACCGGAAACAACCCGAGTGCCCATCAGCAGTGGGTCAATTGTGGTTTGTGCACACGATGGGACAAAAGGGAACACCCTGCTGTAACAGGCAACATCGGGCCCAAATCTCGAGTCCGTGATGCTGAGCAAAAGAAGCCAGGCACCAAAGGACACACAGAGTGGTTTCACTCACCGGGACTTAAAAACCAGGCGAAAGTGATGGACGGTGATTAGTCAGGACAGTGGCTGCCGGGGTCAGGGAAGGATAGTGATGAGGCAGGGACATGAGGAGCTTTCTAGGTGGCAGGTACATGGGTATATACATTTGAGAAATTCATGAAAACTGCACTCCTAAGATCTGTGCACTTCATATAAATTATACTCAATTAAAAAGTAAAAATTCCAAACAGCATCCCTCCCCCAACTTTCTACTAGTTTTCCTTTGGACAAGTGACTTCACTTCACCGAACCTCAGTTTCCTTCATCTCTAAAAGGGGGTGAGAAATCCCTACACCGGGGGGTTGAGAGGATCAGTCTGCGCAGGGGCCTGGCGTACAGTGGGCGCTCGGCACTGGGGGCCTTGGTGGACGTGGTCCGGCAGGGCCCAGGCTGGGCCTCGGAGAGATTGACAGCTGTGAGCGCAGGAGGGGCCTGCCGCCTGCCCACGGGTAAGGCTGGTGTGCCCAGCTGACGCTCCTCTTGTTTCCCTAACAGTCTCCAGCTTACCTGTCAAAGCCTATCTCCCCACCCCCTCCGCACCCCCGCAATCAGCCTGCAAAGTGGGGATGCAGCGGGATCAGGATGTTTAACTTCCCAATATGCCACCAAAGCTTGGTGCGAGAGGCCTCCAACCACGTAGTGATCGGCTCTGCTCTGATCGAAATCCAGTAATGACTGAGCACCTGCTTGCGCCAGGCGCTGTGCCAGGGGCCGGGGCGCAGCGGTGGAAAGACCACGCCAGACACCTGCCCATGTGGACCTTAGAGCCTGGCGGCAGATCAGACAGCCATCAAAGAACGAACCTCACAGATGTGGGACAATTGCATCTTTGACAACTGCTCCAAGAGAGGTGGTAAGGGAGGATTGGTCTGGTAGGGAGGCCAGGGAAGGCTTCCTGGAGGAAGTGACACACGAGGACAGCCTGAAAGATGAGTGGGAGTTGACCCGGCTCAAAGCGAAGGGAGGGTGCACCAAATAGGGAACAGCTTGAGCAAAGACCCAGCAGAGTGTTAGTGCTGGCCGAAAGGACCCGGGGTGGCTGGAGCTGAGAGGCAGAGATAGAGGAGGAGGAAGCAGGATGAGGCCAGAGAAGCCTGTGGGCTGCTACTCAAGCCCCACCCTGTACGTCTTCATACTTGGAGCAACAGGAAGCCATTCCAGTGTTTCCTGTAGGGGAGAGATGAGATCCTGAAATTGGCCTTTTGCAAAGAATAACAAAACCTCCACTATCGACCACCTTCTGTGGACCATGGACCATGCTCGGCCCTCCTAGGCCCTGCAGGCACACTTCTAAATCCTGACCACCTCCTGCAAGGGAGGTCTCACCCCTACCTTTCCAGATGGAGAAGCCAGGTCATGAAGGTGTGAAGTGGTTTCTTCTTGACCTTCCTGCGAGGGAGTGGAAGAGCTGGGGGTCAGACCCCGCTCTGTCTGAGGCCGCGTCCACACACTTCCCACTGCACCCCATTGACCTACAATAACCTTGGGGTGTCAGTCTCTTAGCTTTTGCCTGCTTTCCTCATTCCTGGATGGGGTTAGGACCAGCCGTGCCTTCCTTCTAGGAGGTGTTTCAAAGTCAGATGAAATAAAGGAAGAAGTGACAGAGCAGGTGAACCCTTCAGTCCAAGCCTCTTGTTTTATAGAGGGGGAAACTGAGGCCCAGAGAGGGGGATTGGCTGGCCCCAGATGACACAGCCAGTTAGACGCAGGGCTGGGATTGGAACTCAGGTTTCTGGATCAGAGGCTGCACGCCAGAAACCCAGGCAGACGGGGAGAGCTGCCTTCTGCTCAGTCACTGGGCTGGGTGCCCGAGTGAGGCGGGCTCATGTCTGTCCATCATGGTCAGCAGAGCTGTGGGCCACAGATAGCCCAGGCCAGGTTCATTGTGTTAATAATGGCTAGAGTTTATTAAGCTCTGTCTGTGTGCCCAAACACTATGCTAAGTGCTTTCACTGAACCATATCATTTGATCCTTGGTATTGCCCCCAGGTGGGGAAGTGGCTTGCCCAAGGTCAGACTCGAATCAAGGTCTGTTGATGCTAGACCGAGTAGGCTGTTCCAGGGACTCCTTGTCATCCTGGTAGGACAGATCTCGAGGGGCTTGAGATCCCAGCTGCCAATGACCTTGCCAGCCACAGGCAAGGGAGGGAGGCGCTCTGACGACTCACCCACACAGGGGAGCAACGCACACACCTTGGGCTGGCGTGGGGCCCGTGAGCTAGCATTGCCAGACCCCCAGTCATCGGGGAGCTCTGCCAGCAGGGGCGGCCTGCAGGGGAGCAGGCGGGCAAGTTGTCGGGATGCCTCTGCCGTGAAGGGACTCAGGCGTGACCTGTCTCGTCACCTGGCACGAACTCCTTTGCTTCCTTTTGTTGGTAGCCTGAGCTCCAGAACCTGTTGTGCCGTGGAGCTGAGCAAGTCTGCAAGAAGAGAAGGACAGCGAGGTTGGGTGTCCCCGCTCTGCCTCTGATGAGCTGTGTGACTTTGGGCAAGTCACTTCGCCTCTCTGTTACTATCTTCATTCAGCACATGAAGATAATCACAGCCGCCTGGTAGAGTTGTGTGAAGCCACTGAGAAACCACATGGAAGGGCCTGCAGAATAGCACTGCGGCTGAGAACCAGTGTTACTCTAGAGCCAAGTTTCTTAGTTCAAATCCTGGCTCCACTACTTGCTAGCCACTTGAGCAAGTTATTTAATCCTGTCCCGCTTCGGTTTCCCCATCGGTAAAATGGGGCAAGTAATCTTAACTATGTCACTGGGTTACTTGAACGTTCAAAGTGTTTCCACACGTAAAGCTCTCCCTTAATGCCTGCCGCAGAGTAAGCATCCAATGAGTTTTGACTGTTTTTGTTCTTATTTCCCTTCACCTTCCCTTCTCAACTTGCTTCCTTTCTCACCTTGGCTGCTGGGAAGCTCAGAACAAACATTGCTTCCTTATTAGGTTTGTGGAAGAATTCTCTTTCCTTTACCTAGAAGGGTTTTCTGGGTGCTCTTTTTACATAAATTTGATTCACATGTCCTGATACGTATGTGTGTGTTTGTGTGTATATATATTTAGATTTATTTAAATTATAAAGTTCCCATCAATTCTTTCTAGAAGTAGCAGAATATATAGTATTTCATGAAAACCAACAGGGTAGGCTACCCATGTTGTGGGGCCTTTTGTCTGTGGGTTTCTTGTCATCAGGGCCTCTCATTTGTTCCCTCGTACTCTGTGGCTTTGCTGGCTACCAGGATGTTGGTGCCTTGGAAAGAAGAGGAACAGAGGGCAGGGACCGACTGGGATGTGCATTTCTTCTGGAAACCTCTACCCCCACCCTCACCCCACTGCCTAGCCCAGGTGTGGGCACGTCCTAAACATCCAGCAGAAACCTGGAAGTGCATCGAAGGCTTCAGACCACGGTGCTCAGTCCCGTGGGTGATGACAGAAGCCACAGATCCCGCATGGCGTCCGCTCCCGCCGAGGACAGTGGTCCCTCCTGGCTGCTCTTTGAGGGAAGGGGAAAGGAGGCTGAAAGCCCGGGACGGAGAGGGGAAGAATGCTGACTCTTCCCTGTCTGCAGGGTGGCTTAGGCCCACCCAGCCGTGGCTTCATTCGTTCATTCATTCCTTCAGCTGGGCCTCCATTGGGTTTTAGACCCTACACTGGGATGAGTCGGCTGGTCCCTGCCCTCAGGAAACACCCAGAAAGACGTGTAGACGGAGGAAGGGTATGAGGAGAGAGTGGGTGAAGTGCCGCAGTTCCTGCGATCGAGACACACGGGGCAACAGAGGACTTTGCTCTCAAATTCGGGATTCATTTGTAACAACAATAACGACTGTCATTTACCGAGTGCTGACTACGCGCCTAGAGGTGCACGAAGCCCTTAACCTGCACTGTCTCATCGATCGCTCCCCCAACCCTGAGTAGGTAGTTTTATCCTTATTTGGCAGAGGAGAAGATGGACCAGAGCAGGGGTGACTTGCCCAAAGTCGCACAGCAGGCAAATGTCAGAAGTGGAATTTAAAGTCCAGAGTCCTTATCTTAACTTCCACCACGTGCCAGCTCTCCGTGAGAAGAAATGGAGTGGGGTGGTTTACGTTGTGGCGACCCAAGAAAATCCAGGGCCAGGGGTGGCCGTGGCAGGAGGAGCTTTCCAGCAGTGAGGGGCAGGGGGAGGACGGGGCGTGGGCTGGGGTGGGTGCTGTGGCCCAGACCCTTCCATGGCATCAGAGGTTTGCGCTCGTCCCTTCCTGGAGCCCTGGGTCACCAGGCCCAGACTTCAGACGTGCTGCAGTCTCCTGTCTACCTGGGTGTTGAGCAGAGCAGGCTCCGGGGGAACACGGAAGTGGCATTAAATAACGCTGAATCACTCCGAAAGAAAGTTCCCCTTCCCTTTTCCTCCACGCCTGCTGATTACTCACGGAGAAAGTCTCTGTTTCCTGCCAACATGTCTCTAACGCCTCTCTGACAGCCTCTAATCTCCCTTTTCAATTGGGAAAAGCAGACCTCAGACTCAGACCCTGCTAGGGAGCCGGAATGCCGTATCATCTTGTTTTCCTTGTGCATACTTTAGTTTATGTGTTTTTATTTAACAAACACATACACGCCACTTTCTAAGTGCTTTACAAATATTGCAAATATTTTATCCTCATTACAACTTCATGAGATAGACAGTATTCTTCATCTTACAGATAATACGTGGAGGCACAGAGAAGTTAAGACACCCAGTGAGTGTCAGAGCAAGGATGATGACCCCGAGGGGCTGGCTGCAGAGCCCATACTCTCAACCACCTCCCAAACTGCCTCTGGTTAGAGGGATCGGTGCTGGCTTTCTTCTAATTCCAGGAGCAACCTAATCTTCCTTTCCTTTTTTCCGTTTTCCCTTACTGAATTTATTTCAGTAAAAATAGGCGGGCCAATTTAAAAGTAAAGAGTAGTTCAAGTGGTTACCTAGACATGGCCAAAGTCCTAGCAATAGTCCGGGAGCAACTGCAGTTTGAAGAGTGCTGGCTAGTCCAAGCCCACCATTTGCTGGAGGGAGAAGCTGCAGCCCAGAGAGGGGATGGGACCTGACAAAGGTCACACAGCGACTGAGCCTGTAAGCCGCTGGGGCAGATGGGTGCTCTCATCTGCCGCCCACGCCTGCCGTCTGCTTCCTGATGGGGCACCAGGTGGCAGGAGTGCAGAGGTGTGCTCACCTGCCCAGGCTGTCCCGATGCTGTAACAGGATCCCTGTGATCTCTGCTGTGCCCGGAATAGGCAGGTCTGAGCCCCGAGGCCCAAGCCCAAGTCAGCATTTTGGCCACCGCTGAGCTGACTTCTGTCGTATGTCTCTGCCTTCTCTCCCAGGTCTCATGACAGCCTGAGCCGGGGAGCTCTGTCCAAAGCCTGCTGGTCACTGCTCACCTTTCTTACCTTCATGCCTTTCCAGAAGCTTCCATGGCCTCTGCTTTGGGAGATGTGAGCTGACCTGGGTTCAAATCCTACTTCTGCTCCACACCCACTCTGTGGCCTTCCTTAGGACGCTTAGCCCCCCGAGCTGTGCTGTCCTCAGGTGTAAAGTGGGATTTGCCAGATCAAGGACAATCGGCTGGGAGGATGCGTGGGGTGAGACGCACCTGACACCCAGAAAGGCAGGGGCGATGCCACTGCTCAGCTCCTTTCAGAGTCGCCTCACTGCAGGGCCACCTCTTTGTCATGGAGGCCACCAGGCTTCTATTCCATGAGGGTCCTGGGAAGTGGAGAATGAATTAGGGTCATTGTCCCCATCATAGAGATGAGTAAACCAAGACCCCAAGTAGGGGTCAGCTTCGCTCAAAATCAGGCACTGGTCTGGAATTCCACCCTGTGGACAGCAGCTTTGGACGCCGGCCCCACTCACTAGTTCCGTGTGGCCTTGGGTGCGTCAGTCCTCCTCTCCCAGCCTCGAATGAAACTACCACACAGCGTTATTGTGAGGCATAAACGCGATGAATGTTCTTGAAATGTCAGATGAGCACTGCAGGTGTTATTTATGACCATCTTTATGCCTTGTGTAGACACAAAAATCACCGTGCAAAACTCTTTAACATTACTGCATAGACAGATGGACACACAAGGAAATTAAAACTCACCTTTTAGTAAGAGCCTCTGAAAAGGACCTGATTAGAATTGGATCCAGGACGATGTTTTGCTTCCCATTCATTCTTCTGGTCAACAATCTCTTTTCACCCACTACGGGGTGAGGCGTCGTGGTGTAGGAGAAAGCATGAGCCCCAGAGTTGAGCAACCCTGCATTTATTTCCTGGCTCCCCCACTTCCTGGCTGTGTGACCCTGGGCAAGTTACTTCACCTCTCTGAGCTTCGGGTTCCTCATCTGTAAAACAGGGATGCCTCTCCAGGTTGTTACAGGGATTAAATGAGTCGCTGCATGTAACATGCTTGGCACACATCCTGGCCCATGGTGAACACTCGATAAGCAGCGGCTATTCTTGTCATATAATTACTGCGCACTGGGTCCTCCACTGGGCTCTCATGGCCCAGTCAAGTGGCTTTGGCAGACATGTGAGTAAGTCAGTCCCATGCCCTGATGGAGGAAGGTCAAGCCCCAAACCCAGCCTGGGTGGCCAGGGAAGGCTTCCCTGAGCTGAGTCCAAGGGCGGGCCAGAGCCTGGAGTCCGGAGAGGGGGCCGTCTGTGCCTTTGGCTGCGCAGGCTGCGTGTGGGGGAGAGGCAGGAGACGAGGCTGCTGAGTGGAGGGGCCCCCTGGGGACAGTTTGTCGGGGAGCTTGACAAGGTTAAGGATCTTCCTTGAACATCCTTTCACTTCCCCTCAATAACCTGGTACGGATCTATCATCCCGGTATTTATCTAAACCCTTGCTGGACCCATTTGTATCCTCCGCCTCTCCAGCTTCTCGGCGTAATGAACTCCAGATGTGGTGAAGGGGCCTTCCCCGAATCTCTGCCTCCAGCCCGAGGGTGCTGGGATGGAGGGATGAGTCCTCGTCCACCGGCTGCACGTCCCCGCTCCCAAGGGATGGAGAGGACTTCGAGCCTGCTCCCCAACCTCGGTTTCCCCTTTGCACAGGCCAGAGACACTCGGATCAGAGCTGGCATTGAGCCCCTGGGAGTTCCAAGTCTCTGCCAGGGCATCCATGGGCCCCTTAAGAGGCACCCCAGGGACATAGGACCCACTCTGGCCACCCCAGGAGAGAGACAGGCAGGAGCTCTTTCAGCCCACAAAGATACCAGCAATGTCCCCTAGCCAAGCCGGAATGGCAGGGCTCGAAGGAGCTCAGCACCATTTTTGTCCTGCGATTCCCCGTTGTCAGACTCAATTTCCGCCATCTCGAGCCACGTTCTCACTGTTGTGTAAATGACTCACTTTTCTATTTACTGGAGTAAATGTATTAAGATGGAAAGCCCGTATCGCTGCCATAAATAAAACACCGGTCTCTCTTGACACCAACAGAAGGTACCTGCAACTATAAATACAACAGGGCAGGGCGGTTACATTCGGCTCCAGCGTGCTCCTCTCCTGGCTGGGCTCCCGCAGAAAGGAGGGGAGCCTGAGACGAGGGTTCAGGGGACCAGAGAGGGGCACGGGGAGGCAGGCAAAGAGAGTGCCAGGGTGTGCTGTGGAGCTGAGCGCCGCCGCCGAGGGCAACCGGGACCTTAGCACCGCCGCCCGCCCTTCCTTGCACGTGCCCTGTTGGCTGCAGGTGAGGAGCGGGGGCTCCTGCAGGCCCGGGGCAGAAGAGAGAGGTCCGCAGGCGCAGGGAAGAGCACCGGAGGTGGCTCCACGCAAGGCCCTGGGCCCCAGGCCAGCCCTCCCGCTCTCTCTTTGTTAAGAAAGACCAGTGTGTTTCGGAGGTGTTAGTCTCAGCAGCCCCAGTGGCGACTTTCTCTTTGAGGGATCAGGGGATGGAAGAGAATTGAAAAGGGAAAACCGTTC
Organism: Propithecus coquereli; assembly: GCF_000956105.1. NCBI lineage: Eukaryota > Metazoa > Chordata > Mammalia > Primates > Indriidae > Propithecus > Propithecus coquereli. The sequence goes on from NW_012149075.1 coordinate 1,183,230, forward strand.
TCACTTTAGAGCGTCCTAGAACGCAGTGTCACGTTCCACTAAATCCTCCCGCAGGCTGCCCCCGGGAGAAACCTGAGGTCCGAGCGGGGAAGGGACTCGTCCAAGGCAGGTGGCAAGCTAGAGAAATCGCATCTCCTGTCACTGCACTGACCTGCCTTCCCTGAATTCATCTATGCTCACTTTTACCGTTTTTTATAAACAAAGGCCAGGAAACGTTTTTAGATGGATGCAGGGGAGGGAATCCCCAAAATTGAACAGGGCAGGAGCTACCTGCAGCCGAGCCGTGGTCCGGAGCAAGAAGCCAATGCCGAGGAAAGGCCCATCCGTCTGGCTGGTCTGCCCTCCTCCTCCCCAGGCCCAGTGCCCTCAGTGTGGGTCTCTGAATTCCTGATATTAGGGGAATGACACAGGACAGAGAGGGGACCCGTGTCACTAGGAGGGACTTCTGGGGGGAGCAAGATGGACTGGGTTTGAATCTTCACTCTGCCCCGAAATGGCCGCGTGACTGTGGACAATTACTTCACCGCTGTGTGCCTCAGTTTCCTCATCTGTAAAATGGGGATAACACAGGGCCCATCTCAAACGAATGTTTAGATGAAATAATTTAATACACAAAAATGGTTCCCACTGTGCCTGGCACAAGCACTATGTTTGCTTGCTGGTATTATTAATATTAATATTATTATTATTAGGTACAGTGAAGAAAGGGAGGAAACTAACATTTATTAACATTTAGTCCTTACAAATGGCCAAGTACTGCGCCTGCAGTTTGCACAGCTCACCTTATGCAATCCTCTCAACAGCGCTAGACGGGTAGTTCTTTGTCCAAGAGCGTAAGTGATGTGACCAGGGTCACACCGTTGTGGGGTGCAGCCACATTCTGACTCTGGGCACTCGGATGTTCGCTGCATGGATGCAGGCAAAGTGGGAAAGTGGGATCATGTGGTTAAAGGGGCCAAACCAGGGGGGGCCGAGGGCTTTGCGGGTGGTGGGGGTGTCGGGCTGCAGGGGGCAGCTGGGGCTAGCTCAGGAATTCCGGGGGAAGACGTTTGCACTTTCTCCCACAGGCGCTGGGGAGCCACTGGTGGGTCATGCGCAGGGAGTGACATGATAAAAGGGGTGTTTGGGGAAGGCCTGTGTGGCTGCGGTTTCAGGATGGATGGGCGGCGGGAAGGCCGGGAAGGGAGGCAGGAAGCTCAGCCGGGGGGGGCTGGCCTGGGAAGGTCCCCTGACGGATGCACAGGGAGCCTTCAGTCAGACTCACCCCGGGACCCTGGGGCCAGACCCCCTGGGTCAGGGCCCAGGGCTGAGGTGCTGAACGGGCCCCCAGACCCAGCCCTCTGCCCTTGCCCAGTGTGTACCTTATCGGGGAGTCTCCGGAGGGCGTCCCGGCTGGCTTGAGCAGGCCTGTCCCCCGCAGATTTATGAGGTGCGGGGGAAGCGTCGGGGGCGGCGGGTGTGTGCGACGGGGCTGGTGGGAGCGGGGAGAGCCGGAGGATGTTCTCCAGCCCACGGGCGTGCGTTGGCCCCGTCCCCACCTGGGAACCCACCCTACGCCACTCCACTCACCAGGCCCAGAACAGGGCAGCACCTGCTGCCTCAGTTTCTCCTCACAGACACCCTGAGGGGTGAGTGGGGGGGGACTACATACAAGAACCTTAGACATGAGGAGGCTGTAGAAAGAATGTTCTGGAAGCTTCTATACCAGGGTCAGAAGATGTCTATGATACGAAAGCAGGTTAAGAACAGCGTGCTGCGTGTGGTTCCATTTGCAACGTTCACAGGAATAAATATGCATTTATGCCTCTATACATACATTTTATGTGCAGTGAAATGTCTAAATGATACCTAATTGTGGCTGCTTCTGGGGAGAGAGCTTTGACTTTTCACTTTATACCCTTCTATATTGTTTCAATATCTCATAATAAGCATAAACTTTTTTTCACTTAAAAACGTTTCTTAAAACCCAGAGTAATGGCAGGAGGAGATGATGGGGGAGAGAGGGAGTACCTTCCCCATGCTCATGGGTCGTGGTGGGGTTGCTGTTGTGAGGGCCTGGGGGTGCCCAGGGCTTGGGTCATCCTTTGCTGAGAGCCCCGCCCTCTGAGGGACCCCAGCCTCACCGGGAAGACCGCGTGACGCCCGCGGAGGAGCTTCTTGGATGACGCAGGTGCAGGCGGTTCCCAGGGAGCGTCGAGGCAGGTGGCGATCGTCAGGGAGGGTTTCCCAAAGGCAGTGGCCACTGACAGGTGATAAGATTTGACTAGATGGGAAAAAGAGCCAAGAGCATTCTAGGAGGGAAGCTAGGAGCAGACTCTGGGGTCAGATAGGCATGACTCCAAGCTCTCTGACTTATCAGCTGTGGGGCCCTGGGCAAACATTGTCATCTCTCTGAGCCTCAGTCTTCTTGTCTGTGCAGTGGTTATCCTAATTATATTAAAAACCAGGCCGTGCTTATTATGTGTAAGCGATTTTTTTTTAGGTATTGGGATATTTTTTAGGTAGGGGGAGGGTCCCTGAGAACTTGAAAGCACCCTGCCGGGTGTCCAGGGCCCTAGCCTGGAAAGGATCATGGCGGGGGGTGCAGAGGGGCACAGTGCCTCCTAGTAGGGGGCTTCCTGGGCGGCTGGATGAGATGGCAGTGCCTCGTGAGGGCACCAGGCAGTCCTTGGATCAAGGTCCACCCTGGTGTGGGTATCCCGCGGCAGCTGGCACTCTCCCAGGACGTCCGCAAAGCAAGACACCACGAGGCCCTTGCACCAGGCCCGAGCTGTGAATGTGAAGCCAGCACAGGGTTCTGGCTGCTGCCTGGGGCCTGAGGGATGGGACTCATGCCCAGCACCATCTCTCACTCATGGTCTTTCCTTGCATGATAGGTTCCCTCTCTGGGCCTCAGTTTCCCCCTCTGCAACATGGTGGCTTGGGGGGCCAGCTGGACCGCTCTCTGGAGTCATCTTAAGCTTTTATAGTCGGTGAGGCTGGAGCTGGTTGGCTGAGCCAGTGCGCATCCTCATCCTCCCGCACAGAGCGGTACCCATGGAGGGCACCCCCAGAATCTGCTGGATGGATGGATGGATGGGTGGGCGAGTTAACTAGTTAACTAGTGAACATACCAGAAAATGACTGAACAAGATAATGAATACTCCAATACCCCCTCCCCAGGGCCTTGCACTGGCTGTTTCTTCTGCTTGGAACAGTTTCGCGAGCTATCTTCCTGGCTCCCTTCCTCACCTGCCGTGAAGCAGCCTGCAACGGCACCAGACCCCGAGGCCGGCGTGGCCACTAATCACCGAGGGCCTTGAGTAAACCCTTGGCCTCCCCGAACCACAAACCACAGTTATCTCATCTGTACAATGGGGGCGGTGGGCCTCGCCTGTTTCCTTTGTGCGGCTCAGACATGCCCCGTGCACCTCTCTGTTGGGGAACCTGGTACCCTTCCTTGCACTTAACGGTGGTCTGTCTGCCCTGTCTCCTTCCTGCCCCCCACCCCCATTATCTGCCTCGCCCCAAGGGCTGGAGCTCATTCCTCTTGGAGTCTGCCGAGCTCTGCACAAGGCCTATCGCAGGCCCTCGGGGAGGGTCTGATGAGTGAATGAATGTCCACGTGCAGGGCTGTTGTAAGAAAAGCATGAGAGAGCGATGGGAAAGTGCCTTGCAAACTGTGAAGCACTGTGCCCAAGTCCGTTGCTGTTGTCTTTCAGGAGGCTCAGCCATGGCCAGGTCCACACCGATGGCTCTGCCCGCTGCCTCCCTGGCTAGGTGGCCCTAAGCCTTCGAACAGAGAATTCAAAGCCATTCCCACCCCTCACCCCCACTGTGTTCTGTGACACACTTTAGAGGAGGTGTCATTCCCACAAGGGACAATTAGCAGCTCACCTTCGTTGATGACAGTAGCACCCTCTGGAGGGACCCCCTCGCCAAAGCCACCCTGGCTGCCTGATGACTGGGCCCCAACAGCAGTTCTGGGCGGGGAGCAGGAGAGCGCCTGCCCCAAGCCCCGCCCAAGCAACACTCTGCCCGTCAGCCTAAGGCTTGCACGCGTCACAGTTTCAAAATGCATCCACATGCTCTCATTTGCTGTAGATGCCGAATCTCTGAGGCAAGTCGGACAGATAACACAACTCACCCATTTTACAGCTGAGAAAACTGAGACATAGAGAAGTTCATGCTTAGCTTATTCAGAGCATAATCCAATCCAGCCTCACCCTCTTAGTTTGGCGAGGGTGGGGCCCTCACAAATAATTATACCCCTGTTGGGGGACAGGGTGGAGGCTCGCAGACAGGGGCTGAGGGAGCCCAAGAGATGACCTTTTAGCCAGGCCGGAAGGCTGAGCAGAATTTTGGCAGGTAGGGTGGGCTAGGGGGCCTTTGGGCTAAGGTCCATTCCTGGCATGGCAGTGGGGCCTGGTTTTGAGGGACAGGGACAGCCTGTGGCAGCAGAGGCAGAGTCTTGATCTATTATGGTTTTGCTTCCAAAAGCTCCTCCTGCCCCACCTGTGTCCCTGTTCCCCAGCTTCGGGCGGCTCCACCCCGTGCTCAGGGAGCAGCCTCCCTCCTTCCCAAAGCCCGAGCCCCTAGGAATCTGCTTCATGTCATCCCGACCAAGGAGGGAGGTACGTGCCGTGCTCCTGTGTCTGGGGGCGGTGATAAAACAGGGGGAGACAAGACACAGGAGGCCAGGCCAGCTGAGCACACCCAGGGCCTGTGTGAGTCGCTGCCCCCCGCTGCGGCCCGTTCTCCTCTCCTCTGCTCCAGGGGCCTCCCCATTGTCCCACCCCAGGAGAGGGGTCTTAGGACACTTGTGATGGTGGCCTTGGGGCAGTTATAATCACCACCTTTGAAATGTGGCTGCATCTCAGGTGGATATAAGGTCCACAAGCCTGCGAGGGAAGGTCTCATTTTTCCAAATAGGGAAACTGCAGCCCAGAGAGGTGAATGCACTGAGCCGAGGCCACACAGCTCAGCCCGTGACCCAGCCGGGTGATGCCAGCTGCCTCCGGAGCCAGTGGTCTTGCCAAGCACAGGTCCGTGGGCTGCTCCAGGCTGGCTGCGTCAGCTCACCTGGGAGGCTGGGTGACAATGCAGGTCCCCAGCGGCCAATCGCCAGCCTGCTCCCACGATTCTAGTTCCTTTGGTCGCGTGGGGATAAGGGAAGGCTAGGGCTGGTGTGTTTTAAAAGTGCCCGAGTCCACTGTGATGCACAGCCAGCTGCTACCCTGTGCCACCACCAAACAATGTTAAAAGTGTGACAAATGATGGGAAGCAAAACACAAAGAGTGGAAAGAACACACCGAAATGTTGGCAGTGGCATGGAGCGGGGGAGGGACCGTGGGGAGATAATTATTATTTTGTACTTTACACTTCCATCTGACTTTTCTTCATTTTCCAAATTGTCTCTAATGAGCATGGGTTGCTTTTAGAATGGAAAAAATGAATAACAGAGCATCTGGACGGGCACGATTTGGAGAGGGGAGAGAAGGAGCACTGCAGTTGGGCTCACACAGACCTGGGGCAGCAGGCGGCTCTTGGGCAGGGCGTCCCCGATCTCCTGAGCCTCCGTGTCCTCATCTGCAGGATGGGAACAGGGCGACCTCACAGCGTGGCTGGGGGTGTTGATTAAGATCATTCCTCCCTTGCCCTGGCAGCCCCTTACACTGGACGCCCTTTCCTGCCAATGCCCAGCTGGAGCCGCCCCCCCTGCTCAGGGAGTGTGTGGGCTGGCAGGGGCTTTCGGGGCTGCCTCCGCAAAGCCCATTCCACAGATGGGGAGACTGAGGCCCGGGCTGCCGCAGGTCCTTGTGATTGGCTCTGGTTCCCCAGCTGAGGCGGGGGGCGTACATGTGTCTGCTGCGCATCTCTCCCTGTCGGCGCCTTGCTCAGTGTGTGTGAGGGGGCAGCAAGTCACCATCTGTGTTTTCCAATAAAAGAAAATGAAAATTGAAGCACATTAAAAATAGCTCGATCGGGATTCCAAGCGGAGCTCTGAGGCCTGCTGTGGCAGACGCCCAGCCTGGCACCAACACACCCGGAGTCATCTGAGGCGAACATCTCCTGGTGGCTTATGGGAAGGGGCCAGGGTACAGGCAGTGTCTCTGGTGGCACCAAAGGCCACCGGGGACCCCTGATCCTCACTTCCCAGCTCCCAGCGGCTGGTGTCCCACCGGAGACAGGAGGAGGTGGAACCAGAGCCACACGTCTCTGAGCAGGTCTGGACACCCCCTCACCCTCCCAGGGCCCCAGAGCCCTCGGCTGGAGCCCCCGCCTCCTGAGGATGTCACAGCCATGCCCTGCGGCAGAGAAAAGGCAGCCTCTTCTGGGGGCCTGGAGCCCGGGTTCCCAGCCCACCTCTGCGCCAAATCCCGGTGCCCTGAGCAAGCCAGGAGCCTCCCTGTGTCCATCTCCTCCTCTGAACGAGGTCATTACCAGAGGCCAGGGGAGTGGCATGAGTGGGCTTCGGAGCCCCCTACCCCCAGCTTGGCCCTTCCTGGCCGTGTGACCTAGAGAAGCCCCTTCTCCTCTCTGAATCCCCGTGTCCTAGTTGGAAATGAGGATGATTTAGGAATGTCCCCCTAGGGGATGTGTAAGGGCACAAAATGAGACATCGGCAAACGCATGGCTCGGCACCCGGCACGGATAGGGACTCCACTGGTGGCCATTGTTACAATCCTTCTCGTTATCGTGATTTTCTGTGAAATGGGGCTGTGACGGCCCGAGCCGCAGGAAGCATACGGGAGAGGGCTCTGCACTGGCGACAGCTGCTCCTCACGAGAAAGGGCTGGCATTCGTCCAGCAGTGCTGGTTCCAGTGAGTCCCAGTGTCGCTTCCTCCCGCCTGGTCCAGCTCTCTGCAGCAGCCTGTGCCTGTGACCAGCTGCTGTGCAGACCGTCCGTGGGCAGACGAGGGGGCCTGGCTCCTGCCTCGAGGCCCAGAGAGTGCCGGGGCAGAGAGCAGCCCCACGTGCACACGGCCAGGCCACAGCAGAGGTCCACTGCCAGGACCTAAGTGGCCTGAGCCAGGACAGGGCATCCACGGAGGACCAGAGGGGCCCAGGGCCGAGCAAGCAGAAGCCAGACCACATCCTACTCGACGGCCTTAGGCAAGTTGCTTCACTCCACTGAGCCTCAGTTTCTTCATCTGTAAAGTGGGGCTGATAATATTTTCTACCTCACAGAGCTTTGGGAAGGTTGGGTCCCGAGCAGGGCTTGGCACGTGGTAAGCACTGAATACACGGTAGCCCCGAGACCGCCCACCCCACCCTGCGTTCCTATCCTTCCAGAACAGAGACTGTCGCTGGGGCCACCAGTGACCAGGTACAGGGGACCAACATCGGCCCCACCGCAGCCCAAGCCTCTCCTGGATGGACACGCGGGACGGCGTGAGGGGGTTCCCCTCAACCACAGCTGTGAACCAAAGTGACCTGACCCCCCACAACACCCCACCCCCTCAGCAGAGGGTGCGGGCTTTTTGGCAGCGGTGGGGAGCGCGCGTGCGCGGTCCACGGATTGCGCCGCTGCGCATGTGCGGGAGACGACCGCCGCCCCCGCTGAGGACGGCCGGTTAGTTTCCTGTTGCTGCCCTAACGAATCACTACCAATTTAGTGGCTTAAAATTGTACAAATTTATTATTTTACAGTTCTGGAGGGTCGAAGTCTGAAAGGGGTTTCACTGAGCTGAAATGGGTGTGCGGGGCCACACTCCCTCCGGAGACTCCCGGGGAGAAGCCGTTTCCCGCCTTTTCCAGCTTCTAGAGGCTGCGCCCCGGGGCTCGCGTCTCCTTCCTCCAACCTCTGCCCCGTCCTCACATCTCTCTAACGCGGACCCTCCCGCCTCCCTCTTAAAAGGCCCTTCGTGATTACACTGGGCCTGCTTGGATAATCCAGGATAATCTCCCCACGTGGAGGTTCCTAATTTAATCTCATCTGCAAAGTCCCTTTTGCTGCATAAGGTAACATTCGCAGGTTCCGGGGATTAGGACGTGGGCCTCTTTGGGGCCCGTTATTCTGTCTGCCTCAGCCTTGGCCGGGGGGCCTGGCTGGTGTTGACAATAATAACATCATAACTTCTGTTTATTGAGTGACTGCTTTGTGCCAAGTCGTGTAGAAATTTGAGTTGTAATGACAAGTCAGCATTTTACTGAGCACTTACTACAGCCAGGTTCTGGGCTAAGCACTTTATGTGCATGATCTTGTCACAGCCACCTGCAAGGCGGGGACTAATCTGTTCCCATTCCACAGCTCAGAGAAAGGGAAGGTAGGGGCCTGCCCGGGGCCACTGGGCTAACAAGTGAGGGTCAAATCTAGATGGCTGCTGAGCTCAGCCCCCGGATATGCTGTGGGTTACGCTGCTTCCCTGGTGTCGGCCCTGACACCTGGGCGTCACCCTCGCCAGGCTGGGGGTTCCTCCAGGCGGGGGCGGTGGCAGGGGCAGACGCACAGGAGATGCTCAGTGTTGGAGGGTGTTGAAATGGGAGGAGAGGAGAGGTGGGGAGGGTGGGCAGGGGTGCTGAGGACCGCGTGTGAGAGAAGGGGATGGGTGCATGTCTGAGTCTCAGTCTGTGTCTGGGTGGGGAGTGGGGGACCCACAGCCAGACATTCTGGGAACCAGTTCTGGCCACGCCACTGAGTGTTTGACACCTGGCCTTGGCCCAGACCTTCTTTTCTGGGGCCGTCGTCTGTAGAAGGAGCTCCCATTGCACTCTGCCCCCTTGCAAAGCCTTCGGGAGGCACTCGCGTGCTGACAAGGCAGACTCCATCCCATGAGCACCTTCACCCTGGGGCCCTCGCCCCACCCTGGGGCCCTTCCCCAATTCCGTCTTTCCACCTCTCGACGCGCTTTCTAGGACCCATTTCCTAGGCCTATGTGGCTCTGAGTTCTAGGCCGCACACACTGCCACCTCACTGTGGGATATCGGACCAAGCCCCAGACTGCCTCAGTCTTCCCATCTCTACATGGGGTGCTACCTTCATGCTGCACCCTTGCCATCCCTCAGGCCTCACCTGTGCTGTGACGCCGTCACAACCTCTGCAGGACTGACGAGGAGCCTCCCCACCGGGGGGAACCCCCCACTGGCCTGGTCTGCTCCCTGGGGCAGGGGCAGAGGGGAGAGAGGAAGAGGACCTCCCGGCAGGAGCACATGTCCCCCGTGCTCAGGCAGTCGGAGGCTCGGGGAGGATTCCTGAGGAACTCCCTGTTCGTGGCATCCTCCATCAGGGTCTTCCCAGCTCCCCAGAGAGCTCAGCCGCAGCCAGTGGGAATGGGACAGATAATTGCAACTTTAAATAAGGCCAAGTGAACGCTCCCTGCCAGGCCCAGCACAGGGGACTCTGTGAGCTCTGAAGGGAGGCAGCAGGAAGGAAGCCCCAAATGGCGCTCAGAATCTCAGCACTACCACCAACTCCTCGGTGACCCTAGGCAAGCCACAGTCCCTCTGTGAGCCTCAGTTTCTTGATCTGTTAAATGGGGAGCACATGGTTTCACCTATGAAAAGTAGCTGGCACAGTGCCTGGTACGTGGTAGCACCCAGCAGGTACTCAATGGCTGGAAGTTGGGATTATGATTATTGTCCCTGTCCAAAGGCAGCTGTCCACCCATCCCACCCAACCCCAGAGGTTCCTCTGGGAGCTGTTCTCAGCTCTGTTGGCCTCAGGGTGAATGAGGGTGATGACGCTTGTGGTACTAACCTCTCCTGAGCTGAGCTGACTGTGCCGGGCCTCGTGCTAAGAGCTTTGCACCCAAACCTGTGATTAGGTGGCATTTACTGCTCCCATTTCCCAGATGAGGTCACTGAGGCTGTAGTCCCGTGGTGGAGGGGGAGGAGAGGGCCCACAGAGCAGGGGTTGGGAGCCCCCATTAGCCCCACGGGACCACCCACCACACACCTTAACCCCACCAGAAAAGTGGCCCGTCCCAGCAGGATGCGTGCCAGCATGGCGAGATGCTTGAGGTTCCAGATCCAATTTCCCAATTACAGCAGGAATTCCTCAGCCCGCTTCCAGCGTCAGTTGGTCTGACGGGGCCGCCCTAGGCTGCCGCCGTCACCACCAGTATAGAATTCCTGGCGAGGAGGAACCCCAGCGTGGGACTGGGGAGTTGAAGGCCGACCAGGTGGGGAGCAGGGCCTGGCTGTGGCCTCTGGCTCCCAGAAGGACCTGCAGAGTGACACCTCCAGCAGCTTGGGAGTCTGCTGCCTGGCTTAGCTCGGAGGCAGGGCCAGGCCTGTCATGTCTGTGGGCTTAGCACAAGGCCACTAGCTCATCTCCAACATGGCTTCTCCTTGTGCCGGGGGGGAAGCTGTCTCCAGGTCACACTGGATGACAATGGCCTTCACGTCCAGTAGGCATGGCAGGACCCCAGGCCCAGTCCAAACACCCGGCTAGGAAAGGGCACCAGACACACTCTGGAGAGTGAGTTGGAGCCCAGAGAAGGAGCATCTAACTCAAGCTGGGGAAGGGGAGGTGGTCAGGGAAGGCTTCCTGGAGGAAGAGATGCTTGAGCTAGGTCTTCAAGGGTAAACAGGAGTTTTCCAGCTGAAGAAGGTGGACATTTTGGGCAGGGGAAGCAGCCTGGGCAGGTGCAAGGAGGCAACGAGAGAGCCTGGCGTGTCTAGGAAACTCCTCGTCCCTCCCTCTCGGTAGGCCTCCGCTCAGGCTGCCCTGCCGGCAAAGCCCCATCCTTCCAGGCAGGGCCAGGACCAAGAGCGAGGGTTCAGCACTGGGAGACAAGAAGGTTGGGCTCAGGGAGGTGCCATTGGGGTCAGAGGCCAGGGCCAGCCCACCGAAGGCCTTGAATGTCACATGGGTCTTGCTCATCCCCTCAGGGCAGGTGAGGAAGGCGTCTGCACCTGCCCCTTCAGTGCCTGGTCAGCGTCCCAGGCAGCTCAGACCCAGAGGGCTGTAACATCACAGGGGAGGAAGAAGGGTCTGCCTCCCGGGATTGCCCGACCTCCCCAGAAGCCTTTGGGGACCTCATGGAATGTGTCTCCGGCACAGACAAGAAAAGCCCCTTTCAGGTGATGTGGCTGCATCCCCAAGCGGGCAGCACCCCCCTCCTGACACTCCACAGCCACTGCAGTGACATCCACAGGTTGTGGCAGACAGAACACCGTGCCGGGGATCAGGCAGCCTTGTGTCTGCCCACTCCACTGCCTGGCAACAGCCCCCCACCTCTGGACCAGACCGTGCCTGCTCCCTGGGTCCAAGCTCCCACCCTCGGGCCTGGAGGCCCACCCTTCCCAACCCCACCACCTGCTTTGGCCTTCACCTGAGACTCTGGACTCCCAAAAGTCTCCTTGGAATCGTGAAAGGAGTTTGAGTCATGTAGCCCAAAAATCAAAATCTGCTTTCTTCACCGACTTGCAGCCAGTTTGCCGGGATCTTGGCCCACTCGTTCTCCCTGAGCCTCAGTTTGCTTATCTGCTACACAGGGCGAATGCTCCAACCCTTGAAGGGTTTTGCACGATGCTAGATGTCTGCATGGCACAGCACCTGGTGGGTGGTAGGTGCTCAGTAAATGGTAGCCACAATGCTGGAGATGCTGGCGGTGGGGACATTCCCTTGGCTCCAGGCCAGTGTCCTCCTCCTGACAGCCGGCTCAGGGTGCACCTCCCCCTGGTCTTCTCTGCCCAAGGTCCTCCTTCATTTCAAGCCCTGCTGCTTCTTAGGCCCTTCCTATTGCCACTAACCCTTCCATGCCCAGCCACGGCGGGCTCCACCAGCTCCTGCCAGAAGCCCTCGGGCCTGGCTCTTTGCCTGGCATTGCCTCTCGGGGTATCGTGTCGGTGGCAAATGAACGGTAACTGATGATGGAGACGTGGAGGCTCTGATTGTGAAGATGACGGTGGGAAATTGCTGAGCAACTCCCCTGAGAAACATCGACACACGAGGAAACGCCCCGGCAGAGCCATGACTGCTTAGCAGCCTGAGATGCCAGGTGCGATTGGCAAGAGGGCCCGGGGAGTCACGCCGAGCCGAGATGGCACTCTGGGGCGTTCTGTCACTGCACCCACGCTGCCAAGAGTCGCAGAGGCGGGCCTGGAGGGGAGCGTTAACGTGGGAGGGATGCAGGCATTCTGGAAATATCTCCTCCTAGGCAGCAGCCACTCTCAGAAAAAATGAGAGCTTTGGAGCCATCAGACCTGAGGTGAAATCTCTGCTCCGCTCTTGAGCAGCTGTGTGGCCTGGGACAGCCCTCTGTGCCTCTCTGATCCCTGGGCTGCAGTTTCCTATTCTATAAAATGGATCAGCTCCACAAGGGAATGCAGCGACAGCTGAGTAAGGCCCCCCTTCAATGGCTCCCTGCTGGCCCTGGGGTTAAGTGTTAGCCCTTCAAGCTGGCATTCACGACACTGTGGTATCTCTTTCTCCTAGGCCTTCCTTCACCCGCATGCAGTTCCCCGAAGGGGCTTTGCTGGTTCTCTCCTCCCAGCCTTGGTATAAGCTGTTCCCTCTGCCTGGAGCACCCTCTCTCCCTGCCTCAGCTCTTCCCCTTTCCCTCCTTCTTTTGCATGGCTGTCTCCTACTCAATGTTTGGGGTTCGTGCCAGGTGTCACTCATTCGGGAAGTCTCCTCTGACCCGCAGGCAGGGTGAAGGTCCTCCTCTGCTGTGGGATTATGTCTGTTTATGCTGGAGTCCTCCCTGTGGACTGTGGAACAGGGGGCCGTGGTGGGAGTGGGGCTGAATCTGGGCTCAAGCTCCCATTCACCGGCCCCTCTGTGGGGTGGGATGGGCCTCGGCCCTGTCCACGCCTAATGTGATTGGGAAACAGGTCGACAGGCCAGGTGGGGCCCAGGGGAAAAGGGCTACCTGCAGGCAGAGGGAAGCCAGATGCAGAGGCAGCAGAACAGAACCCAGGATACCAGACTGAGCAAGGGGCCGAATCCAAGGGTGGGATGTGGAGCTTGGACAGTCCTTAGGCACTAGGGTTGGGATCCGTAGGAGTTTAGGGTTTGCTCCAAATCAGCAAGTATCTTGAGGTCAGTGACAGTGCCTATTTTTGATTCTCCAGTACTTAGCACAGGCCTGGCACACAGTAGGTGTTTGAGAGATGCTGGCTGGCTGGGAAGCAGGGATAGCAGATGTGTAGATGCATAAGTGAGTGGTGTGCATGGATGGGTAGGTAAACGAATGGGCGGATGGACAGATAAATGGAAAGAAGAGAGGAAAGGGGGGGAGGGAGGTCGGCTCAGTGGAAAGATGGATGGATGGATGGATGGGTGGATGAACGGATGGATGGATGGATACACAAGTGCGATGTGAGGCATATGGGTGGGCGGGTAAATGGGTGGTGGAATGATAGATGGATGGGGTGAGGGGGTGGCTAGATGGATGGATGGGTAGATGGGTGGAAGGCAAGATGGCAGGATGATTTCGTAAATGGCCACTTGGATGGATGAGAATGGGTGGGTGGGTGGGCGGATGAATGGGTGGCTGTGTGGTGGGTGGATTGTCGGGTAAGTGAAAGGGTTGGGTGGGCAGAGAAATAGATGGCAGAGTGAATAGATGTGGGAGGGGAAGCTAATAGGTAGGTGAATGTCAGGATAGTTTATGGATGACCGCAAGGATCGGATGGTCGGAAAGATAGATGGATGAGTGGGTGTATGGGTCAATGGGTGAATGAATGAACAGTAAGTTTCATGTAGCTAAATGCCTGACACTTTGCCCAGAAGCAGAAGGGTGGTCTAGGCTCTGGGATTTGAGTTAATTGTCCTTCACTGGGGGAAACCAGTGCCAATTAGGCAAATAGATCGAGTCCCAGCAGGTCCTGCGGCAAGCCTGCTAATTGACTCCAACCTGACAGACCCTGGCTTGGACTTACTGTGGCCTGTGTCTTATTGATTTGTAATTTACACTCCACTCACATCCAAAAGGATTTGAGGTGACTTATAAGATTAAACCTGCGTGCAGAGGACAGTGAGAAATAAAGTGAGAAAGCGAAGAGCCCACGTGGCAGAGTGGTTAAATGAGGACCCGGTTCAACTCCTAGATTTGCCGCTTATGAGCTGTGTGATGTTGGGCAGGTTGCTTAACCTCTCTGGAGGTTATTTCCACCTTCTGTAAGACGAAAGGAAGGAGGGAGGTTGGTTCAGCAGGAAGATGTACAGGTGATAAATGGATACATACGCCGGATGCTAGATGGGTGGGTGGATGAGTGGAGGGTGGATTATTGGGTGAGCGGAATGGGACAGATGGATGAGGTGAGATGAATGGGTAGCTGAGCGACAGGTGGGTGGGTAACTGGGGACAATAATAATTCTGTCTCATAAGGCACGTGAGCATCAGAAGAGATAATATATGTGACAGCTCAGCACAGTGGTTGGCGCAGAGCAAGTGCTTTGAACTGTATCATGTGTGGAGCCATCTTGATACCAGTGGCCATATTTCCTGGAGGAAGGATCCAGACACCCAGACCGATGGCTTAATTAGGGAAGAGCCTCCAATATCTGGCTAGGCTTGGGTGATCAGGGGTAAGGTGGTTTTAACAGAGAGGCTGGCAGCTGCCACAGTGAACCAGACTCGGCCCTGCCGGCCAGGCACTCACAGCCCAGTTGAGGGGCCCTCCAGGAAAAGAAAGTCACAGGGCAGGGCGACAAGTACAATGATGGGAAACACACACAGGACTGTGGGAGCCCTGGTGCCAGGGTCATCAGGGAAGGCTTCTTGGAGGCAGTGACATTTGAGTTGGATTTTGAAGGATGTGTTTGAGCGTCCCAGGCAGGCCAGGCCAGGCCAGGAATGTTGCAGGGAGAAGGAACAGCGCTTAGCGTGCCAGCTACAGAGGGGGAGCTCTGTCTGGTGGGCAGGGGAGATGCACAATATTTAGAACCGCTCAGAAGGGGTGCCAACTGTAACAAGTGGGGTGCCCGGGCCTCCTGCCTCTATTGGCCGGCCTGAGAGGGTCCGGCTCTGCCACATCTTGCTAAGGGGACTCTATCTCTGACCGTTCCTCTCCTCTTCTGTGAAATGGCCATGACGTTGCTCCTCCCTCAGTGGGTCACGTTAGGATCTCGTGAGATGAGAGAGCAAAGTGCAAAGCACAGTGCCAGGCACACAGTAGGTGCCCGGTCATGCCACCTGCCACGATTATCCTTCTTCTCCTACTTCACAGACGCGAAGGCCGTGTGGACTCGCTTAAGTAGAAGGGCTGCAAGAATGAACCACCACCGGGCAAATGCTGCTGCGAAAACGCAGCCTGGGGGTCGGGAAGGCTCCAGGGCGAGAGGCCTGGCTTCAGTTTCTGACTCGCTGCGTGACCTTGGTCAGGTCACCTAACCTCTCAGGGCTTCGGTTCCCTGACGGGTAACATGGGACCACTACAGGCGTCCCTCAGGCTTGTGAGAACTAAAAGAGCTCTTAACATGTCCAAGGGCCGTTCCTGTCCCTGCCTCCCTTCTTTCCTTCCCCAGCAAGCCCTGGTGTTCATTTACCGCCCACCCCACCCCCCAGCAACCCCGTCCCAGACCCCCATCCATCATCCTGTCCTTTGCGGAGGTTAAGTGGGTCCCCGAGCAGCGAATCCAAACTCTCCCGAAGCCCCGGCTGCACAATGCAGCCCGCTGTTAGCGAGCAGCCCGGCTGGCCCGGAGGATTGGGTTTCAGCCGGGGAGGCCGGCGCTGGCAGATGCCCAGGCCAGCGGCGGGCAGGCGGGGGACAGAGTGGAGGAGCCGGCGTCACGGGGACTCCTCTGCCCGGGCCTGAGAAAACATGAGCAGGCTCCAGGCAGGCAACCGAGGCAGAGGAGAGCCTCCGAGCGGCAGGAGGACAAGGAGGGGACTCCAGGAGTCCTCGGGCAGAAGGAATTTACATTAGCCAGGTCCCCTTTCCTTGAGCCTGAGGGCCGAGCAGGGGGCCGAGCTGGAAAAATAACGCACCGCCTGTTACAGGTTTCCCTTCAGCAAAATCCGTAGCCTTCCAGAGGCTGCCCAGGGTTTGTTTGGCATCACCACCCCTGACTCACCTTGCTTTGGGCCGGTGAACCCAATGCCCTCTTGGCCTCCCATCCTCATCATGTTTTCAGAGGAGAGGCCTCAGGAAGCCAAGTCAGGCTGACCTAGGTTCAAATCCCAGCTCTGCTTCTTACTGGCTGTGTGACTTTGGATGGATCTCTGAGCCTCTCTGGGCTCAGTTTCCACATCTGTACAATGGGATAAGAGTACCAGCCTTACGGAGTATGCAGAGTGTTGAGCTCAGGGCCTGGCACTGAGCACACTGATAGATAAAAGCAGTGATTTTCCCTCCCTTTCATGGGAAAGGCGGCCTCTGGGATCAGACCAAAGGGCCCAATTTTGCTCTGCCCCTTACTGGATATGTGGCCTTGCGGGCGCTCTTGGTCTCTCTGCGCCTTAGTTTCCGGTAAGTTTGCGCTGCGTGTCAGTGAGACGGTATTGCTGAAGCACCTGCCCACAGGTAGCTTCCACAAGTGTCCGCGATGTTCCCTATGGCCTGGGCATGGCCCAGCCTTGCATGTTATAAAAACCCTTTGCACTCAGCTCCTCCTTAGGTACAAACAACGATTTTGTCGTCTTCATTTTACAGATGAGGAAACCGAGGCTCAGAGAGGTGAAGTGACTTTTCCAAGCTTGCTGGTGGCCTTGAACTTTATCTCCCAATTCCTGACTATTGCCTCCTCTTTGCACTGGAATTTGGACCCTAGAAAGAATGCTCTGACTCCTGGCCTTTGATGGTCTGGGTCAGGCCTCCAGGCTGTGGCTGGCATCTCAGCAGATCGTGAGATGCCAGCCGGACCTAGGTTTGAGGCAGCTCAGCCCCCCTAGCCCCAGACAGGGTACAGCAGGAACCGCTGGGAAGGGTCCAGGGTGGCATCTGCTGCTTGGGTCACATGTCTGGCTGATTTGCTGCCTGCAGCAATCCTCCATCGCTCCCCACTGCCTGTGGGGCAAGACCCGAACTCCTCAGCCCCACAGTCTCGCCCCATCCTGTGCTACGATGTCCTTCTGTGGAGCATTTCGCTCCCATCACATGGGACAGACACTCCAGCATGGCGCAGTAGTTAAGAACATGGGCTTTGGTGTGAGGCAGACACAGCTCCACCACTTCCTGGCGGTGGAAACAACCTCTCTAAACTCGAACAACCTCTCTAAACTTTAGTTTTTCCATCTGCAAAGGGAGATCGTAAAGTCCTTACTTCACAAATAGTTAACGATGAAATGGGATAATGAATGCTCAACGCTTGGCCCAGAGTCCGCCACTGAGAGCCAGTCACCACTTTTCCTATTGCACGGACTTCCCCAATGTTTCAAACCACTACGCCTTCGATTCTGCTGTGCCCTCTACGTGGCGTGCCTCTCTCTCCTCCCAGCTCAAATGCCACCTCTTCTGAGATGCCTTTCCTCATTTCCTGGTCAAAGCTAATCCCTCCTTCCTCTGGGTTTCCTGGCTCCCGGCCTGGACCAGCCGTCTCACTTCGCCTCTCCATGGAGTAAGCTCACATGGTGGGCACTTGTCTGAGAGCTCCTTGAAGGAAGGACCCGCCGATCTGCCTCTGTGTCCCCAGCGCCTGGCACAGGGCCTGGCACACATTGGGGGGAGGAGATGCTCATTGAATGACCATGACTTGTTACTTAACCCAGCCAGAGCAGGAGAAGTCAGGACAGCTGCCAGGGAGCAGGAAGGAGCCTTTGAACTCAGTTTTGGAAGAGAATTTAGCCAGGCTAACTCAGCAACAAGGGCCAGGCATGCCAGGCAGAAAAATCTGGAAAGGTCAAGTCATCAAGGCTCAAGGAAGTATAGTGCCTTCTGCAAGCAGAAGGAAATTCAGGACAGCTGGACGGACACTAGAGATGTGGAAGAGAGTGGCTGGAAGGTAATCAGCTGGCCCTGTTGGCAGGGCCCTTGAATGCCTTGTTGAGGAGCTAGGACTTTACCCTCGGGAAGCAGAAACTCTGAGAGGTATTAAAGTCAGTTAAGACACAATCAGACACAGGCTTTAGAAACATCACCCCGCTGCCCTGCAGAGGTTGGACGTGGCTGCATCTGCTATGTGCCGGGGCCAGTTCTCAGTGCTGAGCGTACAGTGGTGAGCAAGGCAGGCACAGACCCTGGGACGGGTCAGATCAACAGGACACACCTACATGATGTCCCTTAATTCTCACAATGACCCATTTTGCAGATGCAGAAACTGAGGCCCTGAAAGGAGACCGGGCTTTTCTGCAGTCACACACTGGACAGTGCCAGCGCCAAGGTTCTGGTGGGGACAATCTGTGCCCCCTTCCCCTACCACCCTCCCCTCTTTCCCCTCCTGTCTTCACACAGGCCCACACAGAGGGCGAGAATAAACACACACAAGCCCTGATGGTTTGTTTTGTTTTGTTTTGTGTTGTCTGTTTTTGAAGACTATGGCCATGGCATCTTAAAAATAACACAGATATGGAAATGACAGATGTGAATTCAAATCCTAACCCTGTCTGCGTGCCCTTGTGCAGGCTACTTCCCCTCTCTGGCCTCAATTTCCTTATCTGTAAAATGGGGTTAATAACAGTATGTTCCCCATAGGTTGTCATGAGCCAGAAATGGCATTTAGAGTGCCCTAGCCAGGACTTGGCGCAAATAGGTGCTGAATGAAAATGTCTTCTTCATGGCTTTGGAACTCTCATATGCTGTCATTAGTGCAGACAAATTGTGTCTGTGGCTCTAAAGAATTGTGGCCCTAGAAAATTACGCCCCATGAGGGGGTCAGACAGAGCTGGCCAAGGATGGATCGAGGAGCAGGGGGCAACCCACCCGCCCCAGCCAGAGAGCAAGAGGCCCCCGCACAGCCACCTCCTATCAGCCTAACGCTAACGACTTCAGTGTGTCTCTCCTTTAAGCTCAAATATTTCTGAAATGCACACTGCTCATTCACACGTAGCCGGAGGGGCCGTCGGGCCTCCCCAGCTTGTACAATCAGGGCCTCCTGATTGCTTTCTTCTGTGCAGTCTCCAGGAAGGAGAGGGGGTGTGGGCACAGGAGGGCTAGGACCAAAGTCGCTCCCATGGCCCAGATCCCTGTTTCCCGCTAAGGAAGGCTCTCTGGGCTGGCAGCTGCGTTGCCAGCTTTTGCCCGGATGCTAAGAATCTATGTAGCCTCACTTTCCTCATCTATCCATTGGGGTTATTTTCAAATGGGCACTAAGAGCAGTCAAGGCTGGGGAATTAGACATTTCACTAGGGCTGGGTGGGAGGGCCCGGGACAATTGAAACGGCAGCGTAGGCAGGGTGGGGGGCAGGTGGCACCAGCAAGGCTGGCAAGGATGTGGGCAGACGGCTCCCAGCAGAGGAGCCGCGGAGAGCAGCTGACCTTTAACGGGCAGCCCCCGCGACCCTCTCCAGGCTCAGCTCCAGGCTCCCACCTCTCCCAGCCCCACCCCTCACCCACCGCTCGACTCCCACGAACCACGCCCCCGCTCAGCTCGCCTCCCTGCCTTCCCTGTGCCGTCCCCTCTGCCCAGCACGCCCTCCCACTCAACGTCACCTGACGCCCTTCAGGCCTCCACTCGAGGGTCACTTCCTCCAGGAAGCCACCCCTAAATTCGCCATCTTCTCCCCCTCCTTCCATACCCAGTTCCTATAACCCACCCTACACCGTGCACATTCCCGCTGTGGTCTTTGTCACAGCATGTGGTGATTAATTATCTGTATACAGTGACAACAGCTTCCCCTGCATGAGGGATTGTCGTTGTCACAACGGGGATAGGGATGGGGACATTTCCAGCACTTCAGAGGCAGCTCGATGGAGCCCAGCGGCCCCGAAGTGTGGGACGTGAAATGATGTTTGGTAGTTTGCGGATGAACGTTTTTAATTGTCATAGTCTGTGTTTATTTTCCTTCTTTTTATGGCAAGCGATATTGGTTTTCCATTTATAATAATGATTACTTTTTTCCGCTTTAAAATGCACTTAAGAAAAAAAGAGTCTATTGGAAGAAAAATAGTAACGAAATAATGGTGCAGGCTACGGCGGAAATGGCTGAAGTCATAAATGTTGTCTGCGTGAAAGGCCCGAGCCCGGGCTACCCCGATGGAGCAGAACACTAGAGTGTGTCAAGCCCTATAGATGGCGGAGGGCGCCTACTCTGTGCCAAGCCCCGTGTGGGGTTTTGGGGGCCCAGAACCAGGACGCAGTACCCACCATTGAGGGGACCACAGGCCTTTGGGAGAGGATAGCAAACAGGAGCAGTCACCACCCAGATGTCTGCAAGTGCTGAGAAATCTTGAGATACCAGTGGCTGCAGAGCTCTGGGGTGATATGGATTCAGGAGGACTTCCTAGAGGAGGTGACCTGAGTTGCGACTTCACAGATAAGGAGCATTAGGGCAGGCAAAGAAGGTGTAGAGGGGAGAAGATCAGAAGGAACGGGACGTGAGAAGTGCAGGGGTGAGACGGAACACTGCACAGTCTGTGCAACTGGAGCGTGGCTTGAGAATGGAGTAGATGTGTGACCCCAGGCAGGTTCCTGAGGCTTTCGAAGCCTCAGTTTTCCCATCTGTGAAATGGGACAGTACCAAGTATCTGTGAGAGTTTCTGGCTCTTAACAGGATCTCAGTGGACACAAGTTCTCCCCCTTTGTGGATTTTGGGATTAGAGAGGAGATGTCTGGGGTATGATGGGGAGGAGGAATTGCTACGGTGGAAATAGAGTTTGGCTTCCTGAACCCAGACGTTCAGGGCAAGAACTATTAACCAGATTCCCCAGGAGTTTGACTTTCGTGCTTGGTTTGAGAGGAACAAAGAGGAAACTCAGGGCATCCCAGGAAAGCAGCGTCTGAGGGACTGGGAAGGGCTCCTCGGAGGCTGTGGCCATCAAGCGAAGGGCTGATGTTTGTCAGATGTTGGCAGGCGCGGTCTGGGGCGTGAGGGAAGCCAGGCAGACTAAGCTGCAGCCTTTGGACCCGCCTTCCCTTTCAGGGGCCACCTAATGAGCCCACAGGAGGAAGTGTGTGCGCAGGCACTGGGCTGGCCAGAAAGCACCGCGCTCCATCTAAAAATAGTACCTGCCACTTAGTGACCGTCTGCTGTGCGCTGGGCATCAAGCTAATGCATTTCCCCTCTCTTTTAGTCCTCACGTCCACACGTGGAAGGTGCTTTGGCCACTTTTTTTTTTTTTTTGAGACAGAGTCTCACTCTGTTGCCTGGGCTAGAGTGCCGTGGCGTCAGCCTAGCTCACAGCAACCTCAAACTCCTGGGCTCAAGCAATCCTTCTGCCTCAGCCTCCCGAGTAGCTGGGACTACAGGCATGCGCCACCATGCCCGGCTAATTTTTTCTATATATTTTTAGTTGTCTGATTAATTTCTATTTTTAGTAGAGACGGGGTCTCGCTCTTGCTCAGGCTGGTCTCAAACTCCTGAGCTCAAACAATCTGCCCACCTCGGCCTCCCAGAGTGCTAGGATTGCAGGCGTGAGCCACCGCGCCCGGCCCACTTTTTAGGGGAGGAAACTGAGGCTTAGAAAGGTCCAAAGTTACCAGGCAAGGAAGTGACAGAACCAGTATTATTAATAGAATCCAGTTCTCCCCAACCTCCAGACTCCAGGTCTCTCTGCTCTGCTTACCTGCCTTTGGTGCAGAGGTAGAAGGAGGTGCCAACATTGAAAAGCAGGGCCGGGCACAGTGGCTCACACCTGTAATCCCAGCACTTCAGGAGGCTGAGGTGGAAGTATTGCTTGAGACCAGGAGTTGGAAAGCAGCCTGGGCAACATAGAAAGACCCTATCTACACACATACACACACACACACACACACACACACACAATTGAAAAGCAAAAGGCCAAGGGGAAGTTGAGGGGAGAGCAGCACCCATGTGCTGCCTCCTGCCAGCCCAGAGGGGTGACAGCTTTCACAGAGCCAGGCTTCCAGGCAAAGCCAGGACTGGCACAGGAGATGGGAACAAAGGAGGTACCTGCCATCCCACCTGCTCCCTAGGGAATCTGCAAACTTCCCACTCCCTCTTAGTCCCTTCCTGTCTGTGAGACAGCTGGCCCATTTACCTCCCTTCCTGCTGAGATCCTCCCTCAGCATGTTTTGGGCCAGGAGTGGTGGAAGGCACAGGGGGGCAATGGAACCCCCAGGCCTGAGCTTCTTGGGCGCCCAGGGTTTGAGCCTCAGCTTTTAGCGTGTGACTTTTGGCAAGTCATTTGCCCTCCCTGGACCTGAGTTTCCATCGTACAATGAGGATGTCAGTTCCCAGCCCCTCCTTCTCCAGGCTGTGGAATCCTCTAGTGCTTAGCCTCTGGGTCAGCCCAGAAATCCAGCCAAGAGGTAGGGCCACCTGCTTGGCGGGCTGGCCTCCCCCGCCCGACCCCTTTCTCGTCCCAAGCAGAGTCTCTCCTCTCCCTTGTTCAACACAGCTCCCAGCAGCTGTTCCTCTGGCCCAGGCAGAGAGCCCGGCTTGGCGCGTCTCTGGCTGAGGCCGATGAGAGAAAACAGGTTAAAAGTTCAGCCCTTGTTCTCTCCAGGAAGAAAAATCTGTAGCATTCGGAGTGTGAAAAGGAACCCTTTTTTCAGCTCCAAAGCAGCATAATAGAACTTCCCTCCAATTTGCCATCAAAAAGATGCCCTTGGCACTGGCTCCACCATCCCTGGCACCCCCACCTCACATCCCTCCCGGCACCGGCCCCCAGTGTGGAGGGACACAGTGACCACAAACACAAGCTACACGCCGTCATGGAGATGCTTCTGCACCCTCTCTTGTCAGCTCATGGGTCTCGCCAGGGTCACCTCTGTCCAAATGCTTCCCCCTGACCCCACCCTCCATCCCCACCACCCCCAGCGTAGTTCAAGCCCTCATTACCTACTATTTGGACCTTCTCAGTGGCCTGCACACTGGGTACACTGCCTCCAATCTCCTGGCCCTAGTTCATCCACCCCAGACCATCAGACTAATTGTCTGAAGTGCCTAGAAGTTTATAGGGTAGGAAATAGGACCTACCTGCCCTTCCCACTCAGCCACCAACTCCTATGTGATCTTTAGGAAGCCCCTTCCCCTCCCTGTGCTTCAGTTACCCTGTCTCCAAAATGAGGCAGTCGGGCTGGACCAGGGCAGCAGGTCGGTATTCGTTTCCTGGAACGCTGTGGTGAGAAGCATTGTGTGGGTGCAGAGTGTGAGGATCGATTAGTGATGCCTGCCCTGGTCACAGAGCTGGAGCATAGCCGCAAGCATGCCTCTCATCCACTCTCACTGAGTGGGGTGGTATGGAAGTTCCCACTGTGACCTTCTAGGTCTCTCTACCTACTGTCTCATAGCTATTTGCATTCACATCTCCTCTCCACTACCAGACTGTGCATGGCTCCATAGTAGGGTCTTGCTGCTCACCGTTTTCTCTCTCAGGGTACCCAGCACAGTGCCTGGTACATAATGGGCATCAGGATGTATTTGTTGAATGAATTCCAGAAAAGAGTTAATTTAAATCCATTCAATGCATTGTAATTGGATTCGAAAAGTGTTTTGAAGCCCCAATGGCAGGGAAGGGGTAGAGGGCGGGGGTCCTGAGCCTGATCTGGGGTGAATGCGGCTCTCTAGGGCCCTGGGGGTCTCCTTCCCCCGAGGCCACGTGGCTCCTTCCCTCCATCTGCTGGGATGAGGGAAGTGGGCCCTGGCTGATTCAGACGCTGATCTGAGTCTCCTGGACCCCCAGAGGGCATGTGCCAACTGGCCCCCACCGGGCACGGCACTGGGCCTCAACACCCCTCCACCCCAGGGTCCTACTCCGGGAACAGCGTTGGCTGAGCCCTGAGACCGGGGCCCCAGGGGTGGTGACACGATGGAGGACTTCAGGTTCCTGGAGAAGGGGGCAGGACTGGGACAGAAGGCCCACATTCGAGTTTTTCAGAATTTGACACAAGCTGAAAAGCAGATACCCGAAGTTTGATGTAAAACATCTAGGAGTTTAGTGGCAGACCCTCTGAAACCCATCCGGTAGACCCCAGGTTTACCGTATGTGAGACCCTCCCCCTCCTAAGTTAGGGGGCAGGATTGGCTGGGGGGAGGGTCGTGGCCGTGATGGAAAGGCTGGAGTTCGCCTGGAGGGGGCAGGGCCTGGAGGAATGGAAGCTGTTGATTGGCTAGGCTGTGGGAGTAGGCGGGATTATGGAGTGGGGAGGTGGGGTCTAAAGGGAGGGCAGTCCGAAGAATTAGGACGAGTTGACTGTCTGAGGCAATGAAAGCAGGCGGCGCTCTGTGGAGAAGGCCCCCGTGGGGTGGGGTCTCAGGGCTGGACAGAGTGATTGACAGCGCCCGGTAGACAGGGCGGGGCGGTGACTCTCTGCTCTCCCCACAGAAACGCTAATGGACTCCACTACCGCGACGGCGGAGCTGGGCTGGATGGTGCATCCTCCGTCAGGGGTGAGTCAGTGGTCCCCAGACCCCTCGGGCTCTGCTGCAGGGCTCGAGTGCCCCCTCACATTCCAGCCCCTGTTCCCCCTTCAGGGCCCAGGGCCAGGCCTGTCACCACCCCACCCTCCCAATCCCCTACCGTCGCGGAGCACCAGTCATGGTGACAACACGCCGGGTGTCTCAGCCTTTATCCCA
The DNA here is from genome assembly GCF_000956105.1 of Propithecus coquereli. NCBI lineage: Eukaryota > Metazoa > Chordata > Mammalia > Primates > Indriidae > Propithecus > Propithecus coquereli. The sequence goes on from NW_012149075.1 coordinate 1,207,743, forward strand.
CGCAATCCTCAGGGCGAGGTGGGAAGCAGGTACTCACACTACCCCCATTTCACAGATGAGGAAAGTGAACTGTCATTTTCCGAGTACCCATTCTGTGTCAGATACTGCGTTAAGCACCTTTACACACATCATCCCCGATCCTATAGAGAGGAATTACCTCCATTTTACAGATGAGGAAACTGAGGCTCAGAGAGGTGTAGCCACCTGCCTGAGGCCCTATAGATAGTAAGTGATAGGGCTCAGGTTTGTATCCAGGGCCATGACCAAGTCCTCTCTGCCCCTCTCTGGGTCCCCGTAACTCCAGGCTCCCCCTCCCTGGACTCTTATCACACTTCCGTGGGTGGGGTGGTCTGAGCCCATGTCTGTGCTGCGAGCTCCCTGAGAGTGGGATCAGGCACCATTTGAGATTCCTCTTTCTCCCAACAACCAGCCCAGCACTTGCATACAGGCTGTGGGGTCAGACACACCAGGAATTCTGTCTCAGCTCTGCCACTCACCCGCTGTGTGGTTTGGGGCCAGTTCCTTAATCTCTCTGGCCTTTAGTTTCCTCATCTATAAAATGGTGATGACGGCATCTTCCTCACAGTACTGTTGTGAGGTTTGCCTGCAGTGTCTAACACAGTGCCTGGCATAGATCGGGCTCCCAACAAAGCATAGCTGTGATAATCGTCACCGTCATCACCATCACCATCATCCATTTGAATAATTCACTCCTCATCCCCCTGGTCTCTGGGGAGGGCTCTGGGCTCCATAATCCATCCCTTCCCTTCCCCCCACCCCAGCTTCTCCACTGGGATTCAGCTGCTGCTCCAGGGAGCTGCGTCTGCCCCCAGCCCCCCAGGCCTGCGCTCTCAATAGGCAGGGCCCCAGGGTCAGGCCTCTTTCTGTGGCTCTTTCTTGTCACCAATTTTCCATCTGCGAAGGCGCCTGGGCCCACAGCCCCACCCTGCCAGTAATGAGGCCAGGCTGGGCTGCAGGGCCCCGGTCGCAATTATTTGGGGTGTTTAGGCTGCAGGGCCTCCGCATGTTAATTAGAGAGAGGGGAGAAAGGCAGAGTGCTCTAATTAAGTGCTCTAATTAAGTTCTGAAGAAGAGCAGCGGTTGTAACAAGGGGCTGACTTTGTCACATGGTGCCACCAAAAAAAAAATTTTTAATGCAATGTAGGGAGCTTCAGCGTCGCCATTGAAGAAGAGGCTGAGCCCACAAGCTCCAGCCCTGCCTTCCCCATGCGCACCCCCCCATAGCATCCGACCCTCCCCAAGCTGGCAGCCCCCACTCTGCCCGCACAACTCGGCCCAGAGAATCTGAGCAAAAAAAGGACAAAGAATACCCCCTTGAGGGTGACACCACTCCTGTCACCTGCCACCCCTCACAGTCACATTTGGCAATTGGAGTAATAGAGGCCCCGAGAGGAGAAGTGACTCACCCAAAGCTCGCATCAAGTTAGCAGAGCTGGGACTAGAACCAGGATTCCCGGGGCACTGTTGGGATCCTTGTGTTTCGAAGCAGCACAGGCAAGTACGTGAGTGGTCTGTGGGTCTGTGTGAGCTGGGTCAAGTGACCTCACCTCTCTGGTCTCTACTCCTTTGTCTATAAAATGGGGATAACCATACGTACCATGCATGATAATCGTGACAAAGAAGCGAGATTCCGTTAGGGCACCCAGCCCCAGGCCTGGCGCGGTGGGAGGGGGACTCTGCTCTTGGGCTCCTTTGCATCTACCCCAGGTGAAAGCAACCCAACACCAAAGGGGGACACAGAGGGCTGAGTGGACACAGAGGGCCTTCCCCAAAGGCCCAAGGGAAGGTCGCAGAGTGCGAAGAGCAGGCAGCCAGAGGGAGAGCCTGCTTGCAGAGAAGACAAGAGAGGGTGCATGAGGAGGGCACAAGAGTGTGATCAAAGCCTCAGCAGTGGGAATGAGCTTGGCCTCGAGAGTCTGTGAGGAGATAACATGGGCTCTGCACCCTTCCCACCCGAACTTTCCACCGTCTGGCCCAGCTCGCTCCAGCAGTGCGGCTTGGCAGCTCTCAGCTGGGTGTGTGAGAGCTCAGGCTGGGTCCCCCTGAGGGTGCTAAGCTGCTGGCGCAGGCAGGGAGGGTGGGCGGTCTCCCTCCAGGTACTGGAGAGATCTCAGCAGCCGAAAGCTGCAGGGCACAGCTGCTCTCCAGGGAAGGGCCCTGTCTTCCCCATCACCCTAGGAGTTGAGTGGGGGTGAGGACTGCCTTCCTTCATCAGACAGGGAGTTCCCAGAGGGCAAAAGTTCTGTCTCCCTGTCAGATGAGTAGCCCCCCAGCACAAGCTATGTCTACTTGCATCAAAAGGAGCTCCCTAAGCGCAAGGTGTTCCCCATTTTCCCTTCCAGGTGGGGACTTCCTGGGATCAGGGTCCACGTCCCTTTGTCAGATTAGGGAACCCTTGACTATAAGGCCACATCTCCTATATTGACTAGGGGGATACCAAGAGCAGGGCGTATGCCTTTCCCATCAGATCGGGGTGTTACCCATATGGACTGGGGCATTCCTCAGGGCCAAGGCCACATCTCCCCCATCAGATTGGGAATTCTCTGATGTCTTCATCCTCAGACCAGAAGACTCCCCGAGGCAGAGTCTGAGGACTCCCCGAGGCAGAGTCTGTGTCTTCCCCTTCAGACAGGGTGTGTGCTGGGCTGAGCCCTCACCTCCCCCACCTGACTAGCATTTCGCCCACAGTGGGAGGAGGTGAGCGGCTACGATGAGAACATGAACACGATCCGCACGTACCAGGTGTGCAACGTGTTTGAGTCAAGCCAGAACAACTGGCTACGGACCAAGTTCATCCGGCGCCGCGGCGCCCACCGCATCCACGTGGAGATGAAGTTCTCCGTGCGCGACTGCAGCAGCATCCCCAGCGTGCCCGGCTCCTGCAAGGAGACCTTCAACCTGTATTACTATGAGGCTGACTTTGACTCCGCCACCAAGACCTTCCCCAACTGGATGGAGAATCCGTGGGTGAAGGTGGATACCATTGCAGCCGATGAGAGCTTCTCCCAGGTGGACCTGGGGGGCCGGGTCATGAAGATCAACACGGAGGTGCGGAGCTTTGGACCCGTGTCCCGCAGCGGCTTTTACCTGGCCTTCCAGGACTATGGCGGCTGCATGTCCCTCATTGCCGTGCGTGTCTTCTACCGCAAGTGCCCCCGCATCATCCAGAATGGCGCCATCTTCCAGGAGACACTGTCAGGGGCTGAGAGCACGTCGCTGGTGGCTGCCCGGGGCAGCTGCATCGCCAATGCCGAAGAGGTGGACGTGCCCATCAAGCTCTACTGTAACGGCGACGGCGAGTGGCTGGTGCCCATTGGGCGCTGCATGTGCAAAGCGGGCTTCGAGGCCGTGGAGAATGGCACCGTCTGCCGAGGTAAGGGCCACAGCGGGGCAGGTGCCCCTGCAAATGCATGGTGGTCTTGGCTGCAGACTCCAGCCTGGTAGCTGGAGCT
>NW_012149075.1:1212130-1304359 GCF_000956105.1 Propithecus coquereli
CTTGAGCCCAGGAGTTTGAGGCTGCAGGGAGCTATGATCATGCCCTTGCATTCCAGCCTGGGTGACAGAGCGAGACCCTGTCTCTAAAAAAATACATGTTAATAAGTTAACATTTTTTGAGCTTTTACTCTATTAGTCAGCATAAGCTAGGCTCTGCTGAAGTGACAAAACAATAAAAGTTTGTTTCTCAATTTAATGCTACATGTCCATCGTGGGTCAGCTTGGGATTCTTCCCTCTGGGAGCTGAGCAGATGGAGGACCACCAGTTGGAAAGTTGCTATTGAGGCAGAAAGAAGGAAAGAGTGTGGCAGAGTCTATACTGGCTCTAAAGCTTCTGCCTGGAATGGCCGAAGCAAGTCACACGGTTACTTCCAACTCCAAGAAATGGGGAAGTGCAGTGTCACTTGGAGCCGGGCCTCATGACTGGCACTTGGACCGTGTGCTGAGTACTTAACTTATGACTCACTTAATCCCCACGAGAACCCTGCACGGGAAAGTACTGTTTTATATGTGAAGTTGAGGCCCAGAGAACTCTTACAGAGAGTCAGCAAAGCATCTGGGATTCTCACCCAGGTAGTGTGGTTCCAAAGCTCACCCTCCAAACCACCATGCCCCATAGTTAATTTAACGGAAAATATTAGGTGAACAGTAGTACAGGTGGGGTTTCAATACAGCAAAGAATCACGAAGGTGGTGTGTAAACATAAGAAGCTTATGAGAGGTGCTACGTGGTGGTATGAAGGCCGTGAAGGTAGATAGACCTGGGTTCAAATCTCAGCCCTGCCAGTTACCAGCTGTATGACCTCAGCCAAGCGTAAAACCCTTTTCCGTAGGGTCGTGTGAGTAGCCAAGAACTATAGACATGTACAGTACTTATGATGGTTCCCAGTGCTCAGGCAGTGCTGTAGATGTCAGTGAAATGAGGAGGTGTATGCAACGCCCAGCCGGTAGCAGGTCCTCAGCGTGAGCCGTGATGGTGGCAGTGGCACAGGGGATTTGAGACCTGCGTGTGCTGCCTCCTCTTGCATTCCCCACTGGAATCAGAGGTTGGGGGCAGATGCTGGGGTGCCTCAAATGCCGGGCTAAGAGTTTGGACCCTATTCCATAGCCCTGGAGAGCCAGTGAGAGTTTAGCCTGAGGATGGTTGCAGTGATCCTCGCCTGATAAAACGCTTGTCACGTCCACTATCTCTATGGCTCCTTCCTCCAGCCCTTTAAGAGAAGCAAGACAGCATTTTTAAGATCGCTGAAAGGATGAACGGGGGTGCCAGAAGGCAGGGGCCTGTAAGGAAGCTGTTGCCAGGATCTCAAAGAGAGGGTGGCAGCCTGGACTGGGGTGTCCACGGCACCGGAGGAGAAGAGGGCTGTGATCTAAGGATTTTTTGCCAGCGAGGGGGATGGGATGTGTGACAACATATCAGAAAGGGAGGAGGGGGAGGAGTCAGGGTTAACGGGAAATTCCAGCTTGCAGGAAAGTGATGGTTCTGGGAAAAAAATGGGGAAATTAGGAGAAAGGGCTGGTTTCTTGGGGAAGATAATGACTTTGATTTTATACCCTTGAGCATGAAAGTGCACAGCCTTCGAAGATGGCAGTGGCAAGACAGGGCGTGGGGACAGAACAAGCAAATGGGAAACCCGTCACTCGCGTTGGTTGTTTATTCGTGCATCACACTTCTACAGAGCTTGCTCTATGTCAGACTTTGTGCCGAGCATCAGGTACTGCAGAGAAGGATCGGCCGGTGGCCCTGCCTTCTGGAGCTCGTGGTCTAGGACAGGGAGGCAGACCTGTACATGAACAAAGGCGGTGATGTATCAGACTCGTTTCAATAGGAACTGCTCAGGCTGCGGTGGGCACAGATGACAGAAGACTTCACAGAGGTGGTGAGGTTGGAGCTGAGTCTTGGGAGAGGGTACATTGGGTGGCCCAGGACTTCTGGAGGATGGATCTGTGTGAATAAAGGCCTGGGGACGTGAATCCGCTTGGCCCATTAGGGAGGCAGCTTTGGTATGGCCACGGCTAAGGGTGCGAGGAAGGATGTAGGAAGAACTGTCACTGGAGGGGTGCTCAGGTGAGGAGGTGTATTAGTTACCTAGTGCTGCATAACAAATTACCCCAAGACCTAGCAGTTTAAAACAACAAACACCTATTATCTCATAGTTTCTGAGGGTCAGGAATCCAGGTGTGGCTTTGCCGGGTGCCTTGGGCTCTAAGTCCCTCATGAGGTTGCAGTCAAGGTGTCGGCTGGGGCTGTGGTTTCATCTGCAGGCTTGACAGGGGAGGGATCTGCTTCCAGGCTCACTCACGGTTGTTGGCAGGCCTCTGTGCCTCAGCACGTGGGCTTCTCACATGTGCAGCGACTTCCCCCAGAGTGAGAGAGCCAAGAGAGAACATGGGGAAGCACCCAAGACGGAAGCCACAGTCGTTTTATAACCTGATTTCAGAAGTGACATCTCATCACTTCCGCCATAGTCACTTCATTAAAAGCAAGTCACCAAATTCAGCACACACCCCAGGGCGGGAATTACACAGGCTGGGAATTCCAGGAGGTGAGATCACTGGGGCCATCTCAGAGGGTGCCTGTCACAGGCAGATTCTCAGAGTCAGAGCCTCTGGCTGCAAGCCGTGAGGGTGCAAGGTGATGCTGGGCAGGATGTGCCCAGCCCTGGCTCCCTTCCACTCCCATCTTCCCCTGGACCTGACGGCCCGGGCCCTGCCCAGCCAGCGTGGGTGTGAATGGGGGCCAGTCAGGGTGTGATTAATGAGCTCAGGGAGCCCAGAAGGACACCAGCTGCTGCTGTGAGCTGTGCTGCAGCCACCCAGATGTGGGGTTGCTCCAGCCAAGCCCCCCAGGCACCGGCCCTGCCGGCCCGGGACATGCAGGAGCGGTGATTACAACTCCCATCTGAGTGGTTGGCCAGCCGCTTTCTCATCGCCTAGCTTAGGGGTCCTCAGCCTTGACTGTGGGTCAGAATCACTTGACAAGTTGGTTAAAATGTAGGTTCCTGGGTCTGGCTCAAGCCTTTCCCCCAGGTCTGGTGGTGTGGCCAAGAATCAGCATTTTTAAACAAGCAGCCCTGATGATTCTGTAACAGGACCATTAGCTCAGATATGTGATGTGATAACACGCCCTTGGCTCGGCCAAGCTGGGACCCAAGGCCAAAGGGATGACCGCCGCCCAGCCCCAGCATCACCCCAGGGAGCGTCCATACTAAGTCGGGGAGACATTAGCAGAATCTCTAAGAGGGTGTGGTTTGAAAAGATCCATTTAATATTGAGATATAATTTCATAGGAAAAAATCCATCACTTTGTTTCTATGAATTAGAGAAAACGAGGCTGGACGAAGACTCCTTGGCAGATGGGGAGTGGGGGAGTCCTCGTGGGGTGTGGCCACCATCCCAGGGGTGGGCGCTGATGGCGCACAAAGGCTTGCTGTAAGTTCCAGATGCCGTCAGTGGTTTATGCAACTACGGGCTAAACTGACTCGATCTGACCAAGTTCCTCCAGTGCCTACTGTGTGCAGGGCACGGTGGGAAAGGGTAGGGGCCCGGGGAAGCCAATCATTCACCACGCACGTCTCGAGTCCCTGCTGTAAGCCAGGCACACACCAGTGGGGGAGAATTCAGAAATGAGCAAGACGGACACACTCGGGGTTGACCTCCCGAGTTTGTGGGTAGACAGGGGAGACGGAAAAAAAAGTTAATGAACAAATAAATAAACTCGTTGCAGACTGTAATGGGTAAAGAAAGGTGCAACCATAGAGATCAAAAAACGGATCTTATTGCTTCTCGGCCTTTTGGCTAAGATCAAGTGTAAAAAGCGGATCTGCTTCAGGAAGGGCTTCTTGGAAGAGGTGTCATTTGCGCTGATGGGCCTGGGAGGGCTGAGGGTACCTGGGAAACCCTGACGCGCAGGGTTTGGCGTCGAGTGGCTCCTGAGTGAGCAGGGGACTCACCAGACACACGGGAACAGGCAGAGCGTGGTCCTGCCAAAATGAGGTCCCTCCAGGCAGAGCACTTTGAGAGCATGAGGAAGAAGACATCTCTTTTAACTGGGGTCTGGAAGGCTTCAGGGAGGAAGTGGCATTTGAATTAGGCCTTGAAGAATGAATAGGATTTGGATGGGCGAAGGGAGTGAGGGAGGGAATTGTGGGTCAGGGAACTGCAGGATAAAGGCCCTGAGGTGTGACAGTACAGGACATGCTGGATGGTGGCTGGTGCTTTGCTGGGCGTAGGGGCCAGGGTGCGACTTTCCCCTATGTGCTCGCCTATTCACTATTCACTGGGTGCCTAATCTGGGCCCGTGCTGGCCGTACAGCTGCCAGGTGAGGACCCCTGGGACTTCCTTGAGCTCTGGCCCCTGCCCCTACCTCAGTCCCCAGCATCCTCAGGGTCCCAGTCTGCACTGGGGCTTCCCACCAGCAAGTCTGCCAGGAGTGGCAGGAGGTGTCCCTGGAATTCCTTCTCTGCAACAGCTGCTCCCACCCAAAGCCCCGAGTCTGTTTCTCCGACTCTTTCCAGCTCATTATAGGTTTGATTGTCAGTGTGCCCTGCCTCAGTTTCCCCAAGCCTGTCTGTCTCTTGATCCCTACTTCCCTTGGTCTCTCCTTGCCCACATCAGCCCCTCTTCCTCCTGCCCAGGAGGAGCCCCCAGCCTAGCCACTTTGGGGGGCCCTGCCCTCCTCTCTCCCAATAGCCGACCCGCATCTGTAACGGATCTGGAGGCAGTTCCACAGCGAGCCTGATTGCTGCGATACTATCGGGGCGTAATGGGATTTTTAATATTTAGCTTGGATGGGGAGAGGGGCTGCTGGCCAGCTCGGGGTGGTTGCACGCACATGTTGATTCGCTTGCTCCCGCTCAGACTCCCCGGTTCCCAGCTGCTGGGCTTCTCCTCCCAGTCGCTCCCTCTTGTCCACCCTGCCCTGCTGTGCGGCCCCCGGCCTGCTGTCTCCCCCACCCATGGCCTCTCCTTGACCTTGGCTTTGGAGACCTGGTTTCAAACCCCAGCTCTGCCGCCCACTAGCCGCGCGACCTGGGACCAGCAATTGACCCTCTCCCAGCCTTTGTTTTCTCATCTGCAAACCAGGATAAACAGAAGGGCTGTTGTGCAGAGTAAATAAGAAAATACCTAGAAGAGTGTTATAAAAATAAGAACAAGGACTTTTATGAACACCGTCTTTGCCTATGAACAGTTTGGGTTTTTTTCTGGGTGAGCTTTTTATTTTGAGGAAAAAATAACTTCTCCTGTCACAAAAGCAATGCATGTTATTTATAAAATCTTTAGAAATTACTGATAAGCAAAAAGGAAAAAAAATTAAAATCACCCATCAGCCCATCACCCAGAGATAACCACAGTTAAACTGGTATAAATCTTCCCAGGTATATTTATGTGTATTTACACATATTGATTTTTTTTGAAAGAAAAAATGGACTCCTGCTTAACATACGTGAGGATTTTTGACTTGATAATATTTCGTGGACATCCTTACATGTCACGTTAGAGCTACAGCATCGTTGTGGGAGGCTCTTAGAATTCCATAGTATAAATGTACCACGGTTTATCTTCTACCCCTCTATTGATCCACAGGTAGGTTGCTTGCAGAATTTCGCTGTCTTAAACAAATGCTGGGGTGAACTTCATTGCTCCTCTGTCTTTTTCGCCGCTGCTGGTATTTACATAGGATACATTTCCAGGCTTGGAATTGTGGGGTCAAAGGGCGCGTACTTTTTTTTTAGAGCTTTTGATACACGTTGCCAAATTACCCTCCAGAAAGGCTAGGCCGATCCTGGCAGCAGGATCTGAGAGTGCCTGTTTCCCTGCATGCTCACCAGCATGGGATATTATGCCCGTGGCTTTATTTTCTGTTTGACACCCAGAATCCTGTGCTTCCCCAGCCAAGGTAGGGAGGGGGCCAGGGGTCTTCTCTGGGCCCTCAGAGTTGGATCCTGGACCACCCTTGGGGTGGCCTCCTTCCCACCCTGCTTTCAGCTCCAGGCCTTCTCACGGAGCAGTGGCCCAGATGTGTCTGGGGGAGTCTGCAGGGGTGGGGCGCGGTCAATCGTGGGGGAGGGGAGGTGGGAGGCCGCCAGCTGGCAGAGCCTGTGCTGGCTGGGGAAGGGTGTGAGGGTTGGAATGCAGGGTGGGAGGGAAGGCCCAGACCCCCACACAGAAAATTCTGCTGCTTCTCTTCAAGGGCAGGGTGGAGACACACAGTTGGGGGAGGGGAAGGGGTAATAGACAACCCCTGAAGACCTCCAGGCTAGACCAGGGCTGAGACCACACAGGCCAGCCTTTTGGGAAGGGGATTAGGTGGAGACCCCGGCCAATGCACTCAAGCTATCAGATCTTTGCTCTTAAAAACAGGAGAAGTTCTACACTGTCCCTCACTTCCCCTTTTCTATCCACCCATTGGTCCCTCTGTCCATCCATCCATCTATGATACGTCCAACCATCAAACGCCCACTGAACACAAGATTTTGCCTTTTCTACTTCTTGGAGGGGTCAGTAATGTCTTCGTAGGGGACCAGCAAGCAAATGCATATTGAGTGTCTTTTATGTGCTGGCATCAGGGGGTCCTAGGAAAGATCAGTCACGGCCCCTGGCCTCAAGGGCCACCCAGCCCAGAGATGTGGGCAGACACATCTGTGGACGGAGGAGGTGCAGGGGGCCTGGTGTTGTGCTGAGGAAAGCAGAGCGGCAGGAGGAAGCGGACAGAGGACCCAGCCCGTCCGTGGGAGCAGTGGTCAGAAGGCGGCTCTGGGGAGAGGGAGCGTGCGAGAGGAGGTGAGCGAGGGGCAGGAGTTAGCCAGGGCAGGAGAAGGTGCCAGAGTGCGTGCTCCAGGGGGTCACTCCAGCCCTCTCTCCTGTCTGAGTCAGCGGAGTGGCAGGATCTGGATATCAGGGTGGGAGATGATTCTTCCTCTCTGCTCTTCATAATCCTGGTGGTCTGAACAGGAAATATGGGGTAATTTTGGCTCCAGAACAGCTCATTCATTTTTCACTCAAATAACTCCCTGGGTGCCTGCTCTGCACCGGTTCCCGGGCTCGGTGTGGGAGCTGCCTAGACCATGAAGGCCCTTCTTGCCCTCCTTGGAGAGTCCAGTCTGGGGTGGAGGAGACAGCTCCATCAGTAACTACAACCTTGGGGCACTTATGAGGGAGTGGGGAGAGTGCTGGGGGGGCTTCCTGGAGGAGGAACCATTTTCCCAGGGCTTTGGAGGATGGGAGGAACCAAGAGCAGAAAAGGAAATTAGTCCAGAAAAAAGATGGTCAGAAATGATATTAATTTGTTTTTAACTCTTCCCTCTGGCTTACCCCCTGGAAGGGTGCAGCCCTCCAGGGAGGAGCCAAGGAGAGGTGTTCTCGGCCAAGGGAGAAGGGTGGGAGGGGCTACCAGGGCTTCAGTTCCACTGCTGTCAAAGGCTGAGGGAGGCAGGCGCTGAAGGGAGTCCTAAGTGGCCTGGAGAGGCCCGAGACGGGAGGTGGCAGGTGCCACCTGTGTGCCCAGCACTGTGCTATATTCCATGCTTCCATAATCCTATTGAATCCTCTGTGATATTACTATCTCTCTTTTACAAATGATGAGACTGGCTTCCAGAGAGGGTAATCAAGTTGCCCAAGGCCACACAGCCCCTAAGCAGTGAGCAGGAATTGAAGCCTGGCCTTCTCCGTCTTGCTGAACTGCTACTGACCTGAGCAGGCGGATGGCAGATCGCCGTCCCCTGTTACTGCTGAGGCCCGTGTCTTGTCCACCTGGCCACCGAGCCTCCACCCCACAGAATCTGTGGAGGGGACCAGCAGGGTGTGATGGGAAGGGTCTCGGTTTCCTTACCTGAGAAATGGGGACATGAAACCCTGCCCTGCCCACCTCTAGGTCACTGAGGAGCCCTGAGATGGAAGTGAAAGGAGTTTGATAAGTAACTGGCTGAGGGACTCACGTCCAGGATTGTGGGACTTCAAGGGTTGGGGGGTGGCACTTCTGGGGCAACCAGAAGGGTTTCTCAGGGGAGGAGGGAGGCCGTGCCTGAGCCTTGAAGGAGAAGTTGCTCTCCTAGCAAGAGGCAGGATGGAGCACAGCCCTGCTTGGGGGAAGCCCCCATGAACCTCTTCTCCTCACGCCGAGGGGGCACAAGGCCTCAGGGAAGGAGCCTCCCACCCCGGCTAACCTATGGCCGGAGAGAAAAGTCCCCATCTGTCCCATACAGCGTCTACCAAATGCTTCCTCACGCTGGCCCTTCCTGCCCCATCGCCTTGAATCCTCCCATCAGATTGGGAAACTGAGGCCCAGGCCAACGTCATACCCTTCTTAGGTGGCAGAGGCAGGTCTGCGCTTTCATGCCTCCCATTTCTGATTCCTTCTGCACCCGTAGTCATCCTGACCCTCAGTCGCCCTGTAGGTTTAGGTAAGGTCATCCCCATTTTACAGAAGAGGAAACTGAGGCTTGGAGAGGTTAAGCAGCTGCTTCAAGGTGACAAAGTGAGGAAGGGGCAGGATTGAACGCAGGCCATCTGACCCTGAGCCCTGTGCTGTCTTCTCTCAGCCCCAGACTGGCTCATCCGCACCCTGAAAACGCCAGGTTGATGGGTTTGGTCACAGGCTGCCTCCAGAACGTTCCAGCAGGACCATAAACAGCTGGGGAAGTTCCCCTCCCTCCAGCCGCTGCCTTTTCATCTGGCTGGGCTTCGGGATCTGGCAAGAGAGGCCCGTTTATTGAGGAAGTTTATGCGTTTAACAGTTTAAGCCTTTCTAAGCCTGTGGTACAACAGGATTTGGGAGCCGTTAACAATCCTGTGTGGTTAAGAGATTTTCATTGCTCTGCGGCAGCTGGCTCAGGCCCCAGTGGCCTGCTCTGGCCTCCGCCCCACCCTGTTGGGGCACCCCTCTCCCCACCAAGGGGCCCTTTGTCCTCAGCCCCCCTCACTGCTGCTTCTCCCTGCTTCCCCACCCAAGCTTCCAGGTACGAACTTTGACCTCACACCTCACAAGAGCAACTGAGGCCCAGAGAGGGCAAAGGAATTGCCCTAGGATGCACAGCAGGTGAGAGGCTTGAACAGAGAGCTGCCTGAGTCCCTTCCCCTGTCCCAGACTCCCTGCATTGTTAATTCCTCACTGGCAGAACTTCCAAAGCCCCTGTAAAACCAGCATCTGTTTGATCCCCACCAGGCCTTCGAGGCAGGGGGATGGGGGCGGCTTGGCCAGGTTCGCTCACCTGGTCAGGTACAGAGCTGAAATCCGAACTCAGGCCTCCTGAAGTCCTAATGAGAATTCACACCACACCAGACTGGTGGGTTTTTTTCCATAGCCTGGGGGGGAAATGCCGTTTGTAATTATAATGTCTTACATATGTACAGTATTTATTTACTTACACCCTGCTTTGTTCCAAAAAAGATTGGAGGCTGCTTTTGTGTAACATTTGGTCTCACCCCATGAGATACTTTGATCTGAATGGTACCCACACGAGAGCGGCACAGCAGAGGTTATTATCACCACTTTGGAGACAAGGAAAGCTGAAGCCAAGAGGAGACGTGACTTTCCCAGGGTCACAGAACACGGCGGGGGGCCGAGCCTGGACCAGAAGCCAGTGCTGCAGCCTCCTAGGCCGGGGCTCTTTCCAGAGCCCTGGTCATGTCTAGGATGTCCAGGCAGACAGCCCTGCCTGCCCCCCTCCACCTCCTCTTCTGCAGGGGTGAGGCCCCAGGGCTCCCCTGAAACTAGACAGGAGTCTTTTTCTCCTTCCTGGGTGGGAGGAGAGGATTGTGTGAAGAGGAAGGAATGGGTGGATTTGGCAGGATGGGAACAGGCCCCTGACAGCCTCAACTGGCCGGTGGCTGAGGGGCTCTCGCTGGTGTCCCAGGCTTTCCCTGTCTCTCTCCACGGAGCCCTGTGGGGGTTGGATGACGTTGCTGTTTTAATCACAGATATTTGTTTTCTGGTCCTAGTCACCTGTCTGCCCAACCAGCCAACAGGCCACGGAGAGGGCCACAGAGGCACATCACTCCCATTTCACTTGCACCTGAACGTGATACATGCATTTTGTCTCTTGTTCTCTCTGTCCCCGCTGACCCCACAAATGAAGGAGGCTCAGGCAACTGCTCGCCAAACTCAAAATTACAAAACCTGAGGCCCAGACGGGCACGTTGGCTCATGCCTATAATCCCATTGCTTTGGGAGGCCAAGGTAGAAGAATCGCTTGAGGGCAGGAGTTCGAGACCAGCCTGGGCAACATAGTGAGACCCCATCTCTACAAAAAAAATAAGAAAAATTAGCCAAGCATGGTGGTGCGCACCTGTAGTCCAGCTACTTGGGAGGCTAAGGTGAGAGGATCACTTCAGCCCAGAAATTTGAGTCTGTAGGGAGCTATGATTATGCCATTGCATACCAGCCTGGGTAACAGAGCGAGACTCTGTCTCAAAAGAAAAACAAAAAAAAAACAAAAACAAAAATAAACTGAGGCCCAAAGATGTTAGATAAAATGACATGTCCAGGGACCCAGCATGCAAACTCTGGGTCCTCCTCTCAACTGTCTGCACCTCTTGCTGGACTCTAATTGTAAACAACAGGAACGAGTCCAGGGAGGAGGCAAACACATATTGACTGAGCGTCACTGTGCACAGGCCCGTGCCCCAGGCTTGGTGTGACACTTTGCTGAATCCTTACAGTCCCCAGAAATTGAATGTGACTGTTACAGAGAAGGAAGTGGAAGCTCAGAGAGATTAAATAACCCACCCAAGGCCACACAGCTAATGGACGGTGGAGCGAGAAATGAAATCCAAAACCTGTGCTCGTCCCACCGGAACCTTTGTAGTGTTTCATTGTTAGTCAGTTTTTTTCACACTTGTTCTCTCGTTTGGTTCTTAACAACCTTAGGAAGTAAAAGGGGTATTATCCCCATTCTTCAGATGAGGAAATTAAGGCTTAGCAAGGTGAAGTGACCTGCCCGAGGCTCACCGCTAGAAAGGGTCAGAGCTGGGACTAGAAAGGGTCACTGGGTCGGTTTGATTCCGAAGCCTGGGCTCGGGCCCTCATGGGCCCCCTCTGCTCACTCCTGTTCCTAGACCTCTCGTGACTGTGTCATAGCAGACATTTGCCCCCCTCATGCCACTAAAACAGCTTATCATTCAGGACTCCAGTGACACACGTGTTGCCAGTCCCATGGGCAGTTCCCAGACTTCTTCCCTGACCTGCCAGCAGCATGTGACCAAGCGACCACTCCCTCTTCTGGGGCCACACTGGCTCCGGGGGTCCCTCCTCCCTCTGTAGGTGCTTGGCCTCTTCTCTTTCCCTGGCTGCTTCCATCTGGCCCCACAGCTCCAAATGCCTTCCCCGAGCTTATCTCCAGCCCGGACCTCTGTTCTGAAGTCCCTACTCGCCTGCCCAGCTGCCTCCTGGACACCCCCAGCCTGCTCCCCCCCCCCGCCCCTCCAGTCTGTCTCCACCCGCAGCCAGTGGCATCCCTAGGACCCTTACCCTGCTCGGAGTCCTTTGAGGCTCTGTCTTACACAGAGCAAAGCCAAGGTCCTAAAAATGGCCCCCAAGGCCCCCATGATCTGTCCTCCCCTCGGCTCTCTGACCTACCCCCTCCATTTCCTCCTCGCCCTCCCACTCCAGGTTTGCCGGCCTCCTTGGCTGTTTCTTCTGCCTGGAATGTTCTCTCCTCAGATATCCACACTGGTTGCTTCCTCACCTTCTTCACGTCCCTGCCTAAATGTCAGCTTCCCACTGAGGTCCCCATCACCCAGTTTTTATGCAGGCACACAGCCTGTCCCCCCTCCCTGGCGTTACCTCTCTCCATCATCCTCGCTGCATACTGTATATTACTGTATACAGTACTGTATACGTCTGACGTACTGTGTATTACTAGTGTGTCCTCTACCGCCGTCTCCCCGGGCGGAGTGTAGGCTGCGCGAGCACAGGCATTTCTGTCTGTCTCGGTCACCGCTGCACTTCCAGTTTCTAGGACGGTGCTTAGGTCGGAGTCTCACCCACCCTAGTCTCAGACCTTGGACCCTCCCAACCCTGGTGTGAGTGACGCTGCCCACAAAGGTCCTTGGAGAGGCTGGAGTTCCTCCTGCCCCTCTGGAGGGCTCCTGGGGGACCAGCATGGCCGGGATGCCCAGCAGGTCTGTCTGTGGACGGGACAAACATTTCTAGGCACAGAGGGAGGGTCCTTATTCTTGGTACTCAGGGTTTCCCTAAGATCTCAAGTCCTTCTTGGAGCTGGAGGCCTCAAAGAGCACCTATCAGTCTTACTCATTGTTTTGCATTAACAAACATAATCTCAGCCTCTGCTCCGTTCTCTGCCCTGGGCTGACGGTTCAGAATCCCCGCGATGTGGTGTTAGATCAGAGCCTGCTCTGCAGCTCATTGCCCCCACCATGTGCCTGGGTCTGTGCAGACTCAGAGCTGGAAGAGGGGCTGGAAAGAGCCTTGTGGGGAGGAGAGATCCCTGCCCTGCCACTTACTTGGTCAGATCCTTTTCCTGAGCCTCAGTTTCCCTGTTGTTAAGTGGCACCGATAGTCCCAGCTTCCCAGGGTTTGAAGGGGCTCAAAGGAGTAAACGGAGCTCAGAAGACAGGAGGAGGATATGAAGGAGAAGGGTTGTTCTGCTCCAGGAAGAATGTTTCTCAGGGGAGGAAGGACAGCCCAGTGCCCGGCAGAGTTCCTAGAAAGCAGGACAGCGTGTACATGTCTATGGGGGGTGGCAGGGTAATGGATAACCTCTCAGTTACAAGCAAGCCTGGACACACAGCAGGTGCCTAATATGTGCTTGTGGAATGGCATTGTTGTAACTAGCCAGGGTGCTTTTATTGAGCAGCACAGGAGCTGTACAGAGTCAGGGTGCCTGGGTCCAAATTTGGGCTCTGCCCCCTCTTGCTCTGGGACCCCGGCAGGGCACTCCCTCTCCCTTTCCTCCCACCCCCAGAGCTCAGTGTCACCATCTGTAGAATGACTTTTAGGCACTAACAGCCTCTGATTCTGTTCTACGTGGTCCTCGTGGTGTCCCTCAAAAGGCCATCAGGGCAGCCGTAACCATCTGTGACAAGAGGACAATGAGCAGGAAGATTTAGCAAAGTAGGTAAGAACCAGCTGCCTGGGTTCAAATATTGGCTCTGACATTTACTACCTATGTGGCCCCGGACAAGTGACTCTCCTCCAAAAGCCTTGATCTCCTCATCTGTAAAATGGGTATAATAATATATGGAATGTTACAGATCATGTTATGAAGACTCGGGGGAGATAATAGAAAGAAGCGTTTGGCGCAAGGTAGCGTAGCATCTGGCACGAGGAGTGCCGTCAGTAAATGTTAGCTCTGCTGATCATAGCCTGGAAATTACTGTCCCCCTCCCCTTTTGTAGATGAGGAAACTGGAGTTTAGCAAAAGCAAGTGACATGCTTCAGGCCACACAGCAAGTAAGTGGCTGTCACTGAACACAGGTTGTTGGAGCAGGAGATGTGGCCTCGGTGAGGCTTGGCCGCTGTGTAGAGCTATCTTTCTCCCCATGTCCCCAGCAAATTCTGGGCCCAGGGCCTTATGTCAGCCTTAGAGAGAAAAGGTTCTGCCCTGGGGGGACATGCAGGCCTGACCTGGTACCTGCAGGCTCACACTGGCTCCTTCCAGGAAACCAGAGGCAAGTCTCCAGTTTCCCCCTTAAAGGCATCGCCATCTGATTAGCAATACTTTAAAGACCAAAGAGTGGTCACTGGCCTTTTTGTGCCGTCGGGGCAGGCCTTGTAGCTTTGGGAGCCCCATATCCGTATCCCTGGCAACCCTGGCCCTGAGCTGACCTCCCCCCTACCCCACTGTCAGAGCCGTCTGTTTGTAGAAGCTCCCCAGAGAGCTGGGAGGGATGTGCACGCATGTGCTGGGTCAGCATGGAGCGTCCCTGGTGCGCATGCGTGCGTGCTGGGCCTGCTGGGAGTAGTTTGCATGCCTGTATGTGCACAAGTGTACCCACTGAGCCAGCACCTGCATGTGCAGTTGGAACGTCTCTGGACCTGTGAGCATGTACGTACATTTCAGGGGTGGGCTAGGCACGTGCACCCGCCTGTGCGGGTCACCCTGGAGCCCGCTGTGAGTCTTTACTGCCCCTGTATCTTGTGTGTTCCTGTGTGTGCCTCGCCTGCCCCGGCACATCTGTGTGCAGGGAGAAACACACCCATGTGCGTACTGGGTCAATCGGACAAGTGATGCCTAAAAATGTGTGTGCGGCACCAAACAAGTGTGTGTATCCGACGGCGGAGGGAGGTCCCCATCTGTGTGTGTAGCCACCGCTACGTGAGCACATTCACTGGGTCATGTAGGTGTGTGTGTGCATGGGTACATACCCACCTGCAAGGAGATCGGCCAGAGTATACATATTCGTATGTACATGTGCATATTTTATCAAGTCAGTCGTACATGCACTTGAAAATGGGTATTTGTGAGCACGTGTGTGTGTGTGTGTGTGCGCATCCTGGATCAATAGACACACACACACACACACACGCACTTTCTGGGGGCCAGGATGTCAGGGCCATTGATTTTCTGTCTCTCAGAAATTCCCTTTGAGGTCCTGTTCATGTCTCTTTCATGAAGGGAAGTCGGTGGTTCCAGCGTTCTTAAAGCAAACAGGGCCTGTTTTGCACGGAGGCGCCATGCCTGGCCCACCCGCCTCCCCCACTGGTTGTGCACACGAACACACACACACACACACACACACACACACACGGGCCCTGCAGAGTTGCAAGGGTCGGCTCCCCATCTCCTAGCCATGTGGCCTTTGCCTTTTCCCTTCACTTCCGGAGCCTCGGGTTCCTGCTCTACAGGCTGGAGGTGACAATGTGAGTAGTGAAGCCCTGGGCCAGGCTGGGGCTTGTCGTGCCGCTCTCTTCTGTGCCGCTCTCTTCTGTGCCGGTGTTATGTTTGTGAAGCACTTCCGCCTTCTTCCTGGGGACAGAGGCTGTGTCTGCTGAGCAGGCCAGCAGAGGAGCTTAGGGAAGGTCCACAGAGGCTGCCCCACTAGGGGGGTCTTCTGCTCCAGCACTTGCTGATGTCCCTCCATTTCATCCTGGCCACCACCCTGTGTGGCAGCTGGTTTTGTCCCCATTCCGCAGAGGAGGGAACTGAGGCCCAGAGAACTGCAAGGACTTGCTGAACCTCACAGGGAGCAGGTGGCAAGCTGGGACTAGGACCCGGGGCCTGGTGACTCCCGGGAGCCTTCCGGCCGCATTCCAGGAATGCTTCTGAGAGCAGGGGGGAGTAAGAGGCCGGGTCTTGAAAGATGCCCAGACCCCACGGGCGGGGAAGGTCCAAGACACCTCGTGAGCAGCCGCGCGAGGGCTAAGCACCGCCTGGAGGAACCGGCCTCAGCCCTGCCGCCTGCTCGGGCTCTCCCTTCCCCTCCCCCTCCAGATGGGCAGCCCCGCGCGGGGTCCCCTCCTGCCCCTCTTGCTGCAAGTCTTTGTGGCCCGGGAAGAATGCCTCTCTTTATCTCCAGGACGCCCCTTCCCTTTGATTCTCCTCTCCCCAGCGTTTCTGCTGACCTCTGCGTGTTGGGAATCCAATTAGAGGAGCGGACCGAGAGAGTGACAGCCGCGCCGAATCCCGCCTCGGCCCTTCCGAGCACGCTCGGCCGAGCTGCCAGCGGCGCGGGGCCTGCTTGTCATGCTGGGCCCTGCGCGGGGCTTTGTGGGGATTAGCTGCCGGGGGGTGGGGCGCTCGCAGATGGGACCCGAAGTGATGCTGGTGAATGTCACGTCCCGGCGGAGAGTGAAGGAGGGGGCCCACCCAGCGCTGAATCCAGCATGGGGAAGAGGAGAGGAGGGAAGGGGGGCAGGCTGGCCTTGGCCTATAGGGGGTGCACAGGGGTCCTTTGGGTCCCCATTTGAGGCTTGGAGGGTAGAGCTGACAGCCAAGCTCAGATCTGCCTGCCGTGGGGCGGGAGTGCCAGAATTTCCACTTGGGAGGGGTTTTGCCTGGTGGATTTGATTGCAGGGGTAGGATATTGAAGCCTCATTTGCAAAATGCTTTACATATGATGGGAGGACAAGGAATGGGGAGGGGACAGCCATTGAGAGATGTGTCTAAAGAACTTCCCGCCTCCAGCCACCCCTTGGCAAGGCCACCAGTCTAAGGCCAAAGACTGTGCCCTTCCCCCCCCAACAAGAAAAGTAACGTCCCGGGTTAAAACCGAAGAAAACGAAGCCCCAAAAAGAAAAAAAGCCGGCCCAAAAAAAAAAAGGCAAGCCAAGGGGAAACCGAAAATCCCCAACCCCAAGACCCCGGGGAACCCCAACCCCCAAGGCAACCAACACCCCCCAAACCCCCAAAACCCCCGAAGGAAGGAAAGCAACAACAACCCGGAACAACAAAAGCCCCAACCCCCCCAAAAAAGGCCGGCCACCAACCAGGGCCAAGCCCTAGGCCGGGCCAAAACCCAAAAGGGCCGCCCAACCAGCCCCAGCCCCCAAGAACCCAAAAGGCAAAAAAAAAAGGAAAACCCGAAGCAAAAAGGGAAGAAACCGGGAAGGAAGAACGGGAAGGCCCAAAAAGGGGAACAAGAAGGGGAAAAGGGAACAAAACCAACCCGGGAAGCCCAAAAAGCCTCCCGGAAGAAGGAACAACCGAACCGAAGACCGGAAGAAAAACAAAAAAAACCCGAAAAAGCCCCGGGGAAGCCAACAAGGCAACCGCCGCCCCCCCGGCCCAACCCAAAACCGCCAAGGCCGGACAAGGCCGAACCACCCCCAACCCCGGGCCCCCAGTGGGGCTGTGGCCACCTCCCGGGCCTGGCGGAGTTGGCAACCTCTGGATGCGCAGGATCTTCAGGAAGAATCACGGTTAGAGAGGTCAGGAGGCCATCGGAGATCCGGCATCCCTCCAGCTGTGCTGGGCGCCGCACACGCCCTCCCTCAGGGCTCACCAGCCCCGGGAGCGAGTGAGAATACAGGTTCCAAGCGGCAAAAGGGCTTGTTGAGGCTCACGGAGCATGTTAATTTAGGGACCCAGCATTTAAAGTCAGGGCCCCATTAGACCTTTCCCACCACCCAGGCCGCTGCAGCCAGTGTGCGTACGCACTTGGTGGGTTGGTTGGTTGGTTGGTTGTTGTTCCCCCCAGCACAGCACCTGGCACATAGTAGGTGCTTAGCAGGTGGGTGGTGGATGAGTGGATGGTCGGAGAAAACCAAGCAACCAATCAATCAATTCTTCCTTACCTGGTGCCTTGAAAAAGAAAAATAACAAATCTGCACCACCCCTCATCTTGCCAGTGAAGGCTGTATTAAATATGAATTAGTCTTTCAGCTTAGTTCTCTCAAACACAAAATGCGGAGGGTGAGTGGACCCCAGAGATCAAGAAAGACACCCCAGTCAGCCTCCCACACACCCTGGTCTGCCTGGGCCTGAAAACACACTCCGCCACTCGCTCACACCCAGAAACACACGCTCACGCCCGCTCACATTCAGGACATATTCACACCCATCCACAGAAACACACTCACACTCACTCACGCTCGGAAGCACACGCGCAGACCCACTCTCTCACGCATCCTCCCCTGCCCCCCGGGTTGGTGCCCGGGTCTAGGACAGCAGCTCACTGACAGCCCCTCTGGGGACCTCCCCACCCTGCCCACCTGCTCCAGCTGGGGCCCCTCTGGGCTCCGCCTGGCCCTGCTGCTAGCTCTTCCCCACCTCACACCCTCGCTGCCCTCCATTCTCCCTGAACTTGACTCCTCCTCCCTCAGCTGGACTCTCCCTCCTTCTTTTTGTCTCTCTGTCCCCTCCTCCTTCGATATCCTCTTCCTTCTTGTCTTCTCTGTGTGTCTCTCTCCCTCCCTGCCCCAGCCCCTTCCCTGTCTTCCTCCTTCGGCTCCCTCAGGCCCCAAGGGGACACCTGCCAGTGCCTGGACATGCCAGGGCCCTGGGAGAGAGCTGTGGGCTGGAGGGTGAAGCCTCTGTCCTCCACCCAGGCACACTGGGGTCATGCTGGGGTCAGAAAGCAGCTCCAGCCTTCCCCCCTGGGCAAGGGCCGGGTGTACACACTCGGGGCGGCTCCCCAGTCCCCTCACCTGCAAACTGCTGGCCTGCCCTGCCAGGCTGAGCACCCTCTCCTCATTCTCCAGCGTGTCTGCTATGCGTACATTTACTGAGCAGGTTGGGCCTAGGCACAGGCTTTGCCTTCACACAGCGCCGGCTCCAATTCCCTCCACGCCCTGAGCAGGTGCCTCCACCTCTCTAAGTCTCAGTTTTCTAATCCGTGAAATGGGGGCAGGAGAGTCTGCCTGGAAGGGCTCAGTGCAAGACTCAGATGAGCTAAAGCAGGCCTGACACGCAGTAGGTGCTCAGGGGTGGTGTGGAAGATGAAAGGGAAAAGGAGGGCAGATGAGTGGGAGAATCCACCCCCTGGGACTCTGGGGACACGCCCTAGAGCCATGATCAGAGCCCATTTGGCCCTGAGGTCAGTGAAGGCAGAGTGAGGGGCCAAGGTCAGGGGTTACAGGAAGTCAGCCCATGGAGGCTTTGGAGGACCTCTGTCCTGGGTGACGCTGGGGCTGAGGCCTCAGTGGGAGCCACTGGTGGGGATCCGGCCCGAGGCCTGGCCACCTTAGAGTGTGTGTGTCACTCTTGGCGCTCCTTCCCGCCACCCGCCAGGGCTAGGATCCCGCAGGTGTGGGAGGAACCACGCCTCTGCACTCCACGTCACACATGGGTCATCTCTGTGCCCCATGCTGGGCACAGGGGCCTGGCCTGTTGATTCTGAAGAGACTTTAGAAAGTGGGTTCTGAAGGGGCAGAGTGGTGCCTGGTTGGGCATCACCCCATTTGTGTGTCTTTGAGCCACACTCAGCCTCTCCGATCCTCAGTTTCCTCACCAGGGCCCTTGAATAGATTAAACAGGGGACTGCCGGCCCAGAGTGGGCTGGGGTAACTGTCTCCCGACCTCCTGGGGTGCTCCCCGAGATGGGCATTCCAGACCTGCCCTTCGCCAGGGCCTGACTTGGGCCCTCCCTTTCAGGAGCCGACCCCCCTCCCACTGCCTGTGGAGCTTGGCCCTCTGCCCCCTCTCCACCTCTCTGCGACCACCCAGCCCAGCCAGCTGTGAGCAGCCCCCTCTCTCCCGCCCACCCTGGACCCCGGGGTCAGCAAGCCTTCAGGGGGTGGTGGGGCAGGGCTGCGATTCTTTTGGGTGGGGGTAGAGGTGGGGGTGAGGATGTGAATCAGGCAGGTGCACACACACACACACACATGCACACACACACACACACACGCGCGCATGTGTGAGAGAGAGAGAGAGAGCGCACGCGCACACTGGCGCATATGTGCCTGCCAGGGGGCCTGCAGATGTGTCTGAGGGTGAGGCTGGTGGAAGAGAAGACAAAAGAGCGGAGTGAGCGAGCAGCCACCGGGGTGGGAGGCCGAGCCCATTTGTATGCAGCAGGGAGCAGGAGCCCAGCAAGGCCGGCTCTTCAGAGCAGTCTCGGTTCCCAGGGCGCGGAGAGAGCTGAGACCCTGCACGCCTGCAGAGCCCTCCCTCACACGCCATCCAGCCAGGCCCCAACTGTACAGGTGGGGAAACTGAGGCTGGGAAGCCACATAGCAAGTGACTGGCAGAGCTGGGACTGGAACCCAGCCAGCCTCCTAGACCAGGGTTCTTCCCATCGATCGAGTGCCTTCGGGGACTCCAACCAGGTATAAAACTGGATAAATGAAAAAATGAACAACGACCACTGATGCTTGTAAAGCGCCCTGTGCAAACATTCAGTGATAACTCAGGAATCTTCACACAACCTGTAAAGTATGTGCCGTTTTTATCACCCCCCCCTTTTATAGGTGGAAAAACTGAGGCACAGAGAGGTGACGTAACTTGCTCAACATCACACAGCTTATGAACTATAGAGCCAGGATTCAAACCCACGGCTGGTTCCAGAGTCTGTGCTCGCTGTACCTCTTAGAATATATTAAAAGTCCTTGAACGGCAGGGACTGTCACATCTCTGTACCCCCAGCTCTGAGCACTGGCCGGGCACATAGCAAGTGCTCAACGATGCTTGCTGCCTAAGTGAATGAATGAATGAGCCAGGGGCTTCACCACGAGGATGTCTTCCCAGGCCCTAGGAGCCCAGCTCCTCAGCACGGTAGGGTCCTACTGCATTTGGCCCCTGCGGCCCCCACCCCCATCCCCACCAGGCAGGTGCTAGCTGTGCCCTCCACAGGGCCAGGCCCCACAGGGACAAAGCCGGGGGCGCGCCTGGGCGGCCCAGCCCCTGTGCAGGCTGAAGCTGCTAACAGGCTGGAAATCTCTTTTGTCAAAGCCTGCACTGCCTCCAACCTCCTTTAATTAAAGACAATTAGTGCTTTCAGCCCCTCTGCACAGCTCAGCTCCCCTGTTTGCAAACACACAGCTGCGGGAGCTTTGTGGGCCCCCCCTTGCCGCCGCCCCCCAGCCCCACTTTCCCAGAGACACACAGAGGTGCCTTTATTATCAACGCGCCGGCTGCAGCACCAAGAGCAGGCGCCTCTGCTTCAAGACAGGATGGGAGCACGTCCCAGGGAGGGGGGGACGGGAAGAGCGGGGGACCCTGGGCTGGCCTGGCACATGTGGGCTGTGGGCCCTGCTCTTCGAGGAATAGCCTGTGGGTGCCAAGTCCAGCTGGGGCACCTTCGAGGGACCTGCCACCTTCCTTACTCCCCTTCTGTCTCCTCTGTCCCTCTGGGCCCTGCTTCCTGCAATTTGGGCTGTTGTGTGTTTTCTCCCAGGACCTTGTCTCTGACCTGGGCACTGTAGGGCACCGATACTGGCCCTGAGTACTGCCTTAGGAAGGAAGGAAAGGGAGAAAACGCTTTCATTGAGCACCTGCTGTATGCTAGGCCATAGAGACTCTGGAACGTAATTCTGAAGCATCCCCATCTTACAGACGGAGATGTCAAGGCTCCGAACGGCTCAGTCACTTGGCCCAGCATGACGAAAGTGGCAGAACCAGCATTTACGGCCAGGCCTTCTGACCTCTGGAGCTGAGCATACTAGTCAGATCTAAGCCTCTGAGGAGCCCCAACTCCTAGAGGCCAAAGTGTCAGCTGGTCCAGCTCCCTGCCGGCCTCCGCCCCCGTGGTCTGAGCCTGTGCCTGTGCCAGGCAACCCCTGGGTGTCGGAAAAGACACAGCTGCAAGCATGCCCTCCAGATGGTCCCAGTAAAGGGAAGATGACGCTGACAGTCCCTTACACGGTGGCGGTGTCCTGGGCTAGGAGAAGGCTCTGCAAAATTCTTGGGCAGCACAAAGGAGGGGGTGCGTGTTTGCAGGGAGAGGTGGGAACATTTGAACTGGTCTCAAGGGATGAATAGTTGTTCTCAAAAAAGAGGACAGTGGGGCAAGAGTATTCTAGCGAAAGGCCAAGAGCATAAAAGAAATTCCAGGAGAGGTGTCACTGTGCCCGTCATGGATGAGGGGACAGGGGCCCAGGAGGGCTGGTGCCAGAAGGGGAGCCCGGCCTCCCTCTGAACTCAGTACCGCACCTCTCCCCTCTCAGCTGCAAAGGTGGGACTGTCTGTGCTCACCTGTGTACCCCAGGACCTGGCCCAGTTCCTGGCCCAGAGCAGGGGCTCCGTAAATACCTGCCGAGTAAATGAGATGCCCCGGCGATGGCGGGGAGAGCCCGTGGCTGCCTCTCTGCCTTTCTGGGCCCAGCGCAGACATCACAAACGAACCACGGCCTCTTCCGCCCAGTCCGGCGGACCCCCGGGCAGACCCCCGGAGTGTGGTGAAACTGACACGTTGCCGCAGAGTCAAGACCAACGCTCACATTTCACAGATAAAAATATCTAAACAGGATGCTTCCGAAGGGGAGGAAGAGAGAATAATAACAGTAGCCTAACATTTACTGAGTGATTTCTATACGCCGGGCACAGTTCTAAGCTCTTAATGCATGTTTAATTCCCGCAACGCCCCTAAGACATGGGTGTTAATCTCTGTCTTCTCATCTCACAGAGGGGACAGCGAGGCACAGAGACGTCAGGTAACTTACCCAACGACACATACCCACACGTCGCAGGGCCAGGACTCCAACCCAAGGAGCTTCACTCCACAGTCACGCCCTCACCCGCCATGCCATACCGCCTCTCCTCCATCGGTATGGGACCTCGTGGCCCCCGCCCTGGCCACCCTGAGGGCTGGCGTGTGTCCAGCCTCGCTAGGAGGCCCTGGCTTCTCCCATCCTGATGGAGACCAGAAAGCTGAGTCAGAGGTGGCGGGGCTGGGCCAGGCCTGGGATCCGTCTGCCTTTCGGCAACTCCGGGCCAGTTTCCTCCAGCCCGGACAGCTTCCTGGCGGTGTCTCTGTGGGCCCTTTCAAGTCCCCTGGCACCCCCAGCCCCACTTCCTGTGACCCCTGGCCCCAGCCTGACCCGCTCCACTCAATTTCCCAAGAAGAGTTGCAGAAGCTACAGGGTCTGTGTGCAGAGACGGGAAAATTAACGAGCTGCTCCTCGGCAATTGGCAGTTTCCAGGCACCAGCTGGCCTGGAGTATTTACTCGGCACCCTCAGAGCAAGACAATTAAGTGGAGCTTAGGCTGGGGTGCAGAGATGTCCACAAATCGAATGGAAGCCCTCTTAAGATGTTTTTCCAAGGGATCAGTGCCTGAGAACAAGTTTCCAGGGAACTACATCCTTTATTCATTCTTATTAATACATGATATGTTAATATACATATCTATTCATTCGTTTATTTAGCATTTACTATATGCCAGGCTCCCTATCTTGTTGAATCCTCACCACCTTTCTGCAAGGGAGACATAATTATGCCCATTTTACAGATGAGGAAACTGACTCCCAGCAAGGTTAGGAGACATCTCCCAGGTCACACAGGAAAGCTGGGACTTGAACCCAGGACTGTCTAACTGCAAGCTCCTGCTTCTTGCTGTAGAACAGACTTCTTTCCCGGTCTTTGAACGTATGTAGCACTGTGTTAAGCGCCAAGATTGAGACAGTGACAAGAGAAGACCCAGTGTGTGCTGCTCTGCGCCAGGCACAGAGAAGAATATGAGACCCCTCCTCCGTTCTGGGAAGTATCATGTTCAACATGCTGTGCGATATATGAGCCCAAGAAGGTCTAGACAGCTCGCGTAGGTTCTGAAGGTGGGATAGGGCAACGCTTAGGAAACAAACGTTGTGCTGGGCTTTGAAGGCTGAATAGGAGTCTGCCAGGTGAAGAAGGGTCAAAGGGCATTGCAAGCGGAGAATTCGGCATGGACACTACAGTGCTCTGTGGGCTGGGGAGTGACCCGGAATTCAGTCTGGCTGGGTGTTCGGTGCAATCCCTGCAGCCAGGGCGCTAAGAGGGTTGGACTGAGAAGCTCTCATGCGGGCACCAGGGCACCAGCCAGGGAGAAGAGGTGTTGCAGATGGGAGCAGGAGCCTGCCACTGCCGATGCTATGGCAGGAAGGCCTGCTCAATACCGCCCAGCAGGGGCACTGGCCAGGCCAGGGGTCCCCAGTCCTCCGGCCATTTCTCCTGTTTGCTGGGCCCCATGGTGGCTAGGGGCGTGGAGGGGGCAGCTGATTGCTCAGTTACTGAGCCGCCTCCTCCTGCTGTCCTCCCAGAGCTTCAGATCCACCTGTCCACTGCCCCCTCCCCCTCAAATTGGGCCGTTACTAAGTCACTCTGTGACCTGAGGCACATCACTTCTCTGTGGGGCTCGCTTCCCCAAAGTCGATGAAGGAACTAAACCGGAAATCACCAGTGACCCTCACACCTGTGTGTCCCAGAGTTCTCTGAGCGAATGGATGAGAAATCTCCACTCTTGGGAATTTCCCAGGCGTGGGGATGGGGGCGGGGGTGCAGGGACTTCCCATGACAAGGGGCACATTCAGGGACAAAACTGACCCCAGCAGAGCTGTCAAGGCAGGAAGCTTATCCCAGTCTATCTCCCCGCCCTGCTCTCATCCAGGCCCCATCTTATTCATTCCTTGTCGCTAATCTCCCCGGAGGGGTTACCTGTCCCTGTCACCCCACCCAAGGCTGGGAAAGAAGCACAGTTAAGAGGGTGGACTTTCAGGATCTGGACACACCAAAGAGGGTGTATATTTGGATAAGAGGCCTGCTGGCAGCCCCCACGTGGCCTCTTATTGAAATGCCCTGTTCCCTGCCCTTAGAGTGAGGGACAAGGACCTAATCTGAGGAGTCAGAAGAGACAACGTCTGGTATCAGCTTGACAATCCACTCACTGTGTGACCTAGGTCAGTCCCTTGCCCTCTCTGAGCCTCTGTTTTCTCGTCTGTAAAGTGGGTAGGTGAATGGTTCAGGCGTGCATGAGAATCACCCAGGCCCCTAGCCCCATGCCCGACGCTGTTGGTCTGAGGAGGGGCCCAGCCATGCTTTGGGCACCACTGGTCTGGGAGACCCAGAGGGCCAAGTTCAGCTCCCACATTTGTGAACTCTGAACCAGACCCAAATTCTCTGCGTGCCTCTCTGCTTGACCCCTGGCACCCTGAGGACCAGGGCCACAGAGCCAGCCAGCACCAGCTCCGTCAGCCCCACCAGAGTCAGTCCTGCCAGATCCGGGCAGGAAACCGTCTTTCCCCTCCACTCATGCTCAGCGTGGGTGTCCCCAAGCCTGGCTGCTCTCGTGGATGGAGAGAGAAGGGGCGCAAGGTATGGAGGCAGAAGGGACGAGCCCGTGGCATCAGCCCCACCAGGCTAAAAACTCCAGCCCCAGCCCTGCTTAGCTGCGCGGCCCAGGGCCAATCAGTCCACTTCGCTGAACCCCTGGACATGTATTGTGAAACGCGGGCATCACACCCACCTCTCTGGATGTGGGGAGGAGTACGAAATCATGGTGAATTTAGGCCCCACCAGTCGTGCCCCGCTTGTCCTGCCCTGCTGGGGAGAGGGTACAGCCTTGCAGGGGGCAGTGGCGCTGGGCCTGCCCACGGGGCTGGAGCCAGTGGGGGGCGGTGCGCCCGGGCCCACCTGGGGATTTTCCGTAAGGCTTCCACTCAGAGTGGGCAGCAGTGATGTCAGCGAAATCATGGGACACATTTTGTAAGAAAATTAATCAGGAACGGATGGAGATGGAAATTATGAGCCCTTGGAAAGCACAGGGGGAGGAGGGTGGTCCTTGGGGGTGCCAGACCCACCCGATTGAGCTGGGGGCACTTCTAGAATGAAGGAAGTTGGGGGCAGGGGCTGTGGAGAGTGAGGTGCTCGTGAAACACGATGAGATGACCTCCTGTGAAGGCAGGAGGGAGGGGACGTCGGTGTAGCCACAGGGGGAGGGACGTGGCCCTGAGGCCAGAAGGGCCATCCAAGTGGAGCTGGCCCCTGGCCCAGCCTCTCTCAGCCCTCGCATCCTCATCTGTGAAATGGGCACAGTAACAGCTGTGAGAATTAAAGGAGGACTTGAGAAAGCTTGGAGGAGGTGGGGCTCCATGAACAGTAGCTGGTACTGATCTTGACCATGGGTGGAGGTCAAGTTTGCTGCTTTCACCCCATCTGAGGCTCTGCGAGTACCCTGTGCCTGGCAGGAGTCTAACGAGTGTTGGCGGAATGGCCAGATGCACAACTTGGTGGATGGACTGACAGGCGGATGGACAAAGGGACGAGGGAATGACTAGAGACCGCGCCCACTGGGCAGAGGAGCTTAAATCTGTATTTTGTATCTTTCTTCTGTCACCCACAAGCCCCTAGCTAGCTGCTGGCATCTAGTACCCTTTTAATCGATGATTCGTAATTTATTATAATTAGCCATATTATGTACTTACGTTATAGTTCAACATTATAACCCGTTATAATTCTTTAAACTCCAGCACCTACCTCCTGCCTTTCTGTTTACAAAGCATATCTCTGTACCCTTCAACTTGCTTCATCCTCTGAATAACCTGCAGGCAGGTTCTCTTCTCCTTCTGTTTTCCAGGTGAGGAAACCCAGGCTCAGAGAGGTTCAGTAACTTGGCAGAGGTCACACAGCTCATCACTGGCAGGACCAGAATTCAAGCCCTGGGTCTTCTGTCTTTGTGGGACACTGCCGGCTGGGCTGGGGTGTTTCAGGTGTTTGCACCTTCTGGCACGAAGGTGTAGAGTAGGGTGTGGGAGGACGTAGGGGTGGGATCAAGCACAATGGGGTGAAGTCAGGCATCAGAGATCAGAGGCCAAGGGTGAGGACAGCTTGATGCCTGTTTCAGGGTGCTGTCTGGCTCCTCGTGGGAGCACAGAGGGCCCCTGCCACAGGCGGCTGACCTCGAGATGGGCATCTGAGGGGGTTGCCGGTGGAGGGCAGACGGTCGGAAGCTGTGGAGGCCAGCCGGGAAGCAGGGTCAGCGGCAGGCACCACGAGGCCCCGGGAAGGGGATGGGCACGCCCAGGTTTCCTGGATGAAGTTTCGTGGGGGAAGCATCACTGTCTACCAGCCGTGTGACCACAGCACGTGACTTCACCTCTCTGACCTTGGTTTCCTCCTCTGCAAAATGGGGCTCCAGTGAGAGACACAGCTCTTCACATGGAGAGGCCTTTGCCCAGAGCCCCAGGGCACCCTCAGTGGCCTTCCTTTCAGTTACCACAATTCCTCTCCATCCCACCACCTCCCTCCTCTCCCTGAAATATGCCCCCGGTCCTCCAAAGACTGCACCTCTCGATCTGAGGCTCAGAAATGACAGTCACCACGTGTATTCATTTGCTCACATGTATTTATTTCCTGGGGACGTGTTGAGTGCCGACCCCAAGCAGCGTTCGACGCGCATGGCGGGGCGCTGGTGTCAGTTGCTCAAGCTCATCCGGGAAACGAGTGAGTGGACGATTGCGCTCCAACGTGATAGGTGCTCCAATGCAGGTCGACATATAGGGTGTGGCAGGAGCTGGTGGAAGAGACCCTGACACTGCCTGGAGGCGGTAACCCTATGCACCTATGCAGGGGGGATGCTGGAAAGCGGGGCAAATGGAAGGAAACTGACACCCACATGCACCTACTCTGTACCGCACTATGCCCTTTCTGTCCAACTCTCTGTCAGTCCTCCTTGCAGTGCACCATGGTAGCCTCCGCAAGCCCACTTTGCACATGAGGACTGATGTTCAGAGAGGTGAATGGACTTGTGCAAGGTCACACAGCCAAGAAGCCAACTGCGGCTGAGGTGCATCTACCTTTGAAGCTACAGGGTGCGGGGTGGGCCTGACGTGGGTCCCAGGGAGGCTGGGAGGGAGCAGGAGCCCCAAGCCCAGCGGCCCAGAAGCCATGTCCTCACCAGGCCAGCTGAGGCCATGGCAGCCGTGGTTAACAAGGCGCAGCGCTGGCCCGAGCTGCTTTGCTTCACAAATGCACGCCGGCTCCTCTGGGCTAAGTTTGCGCCTTTATGAGTGTTCTTCAAAAGCCCAGCTCGGCTCCGTGCCTGTCACCATGGAGACAGCTCTGGGTGGCTGAAACCGGCCGCGCTCTGTGGCCACGCGTGAAGGCTGCCAGGTGCTGGGGCCGGCGCCACGCTGGGCGGGGCCCGTGGAGGCCTTTCCTGAGAAGCGCTTGCTGAGGGCAAGGGGCGAAGGTTTAAATCCAGTTCCCGTGAAAAGTGAAAAGGTCGAGTCCGCTTCACCGACAGCAGAGCCACGGGCCGGGGCCCCCTCTCTGGCCCCCGTGTGCCTGCTGTCCCCCTCCCCGCCCTGGGGTCAGGACAGGCTAAAGCCGAGGGCAGGCGGAGGGCAGGGGACTGGGTTCGAATCCCGAAGCTTGGCTGCAATCCCGCACACCCTAAAACCTCCACACAGAAACCCCATTTTGTAAATAGGGAAACTGAGGCTCAGAGAAAAGAAATGATTTGCCTAAGGTCACCCATGAAAGTAGAAGCCAGATGACGCCTTGTCGGGCCCTAACTCTGAGTTCGGTGCTCATTCTGGGCCACCGCGAAGCTTCTCCAGTCAGACCGAGGTGTGGCTGGGCCCAGCTTCGAGCCGCAGCCGGGGTGCAGCCAGCCCACACTTGGAGGGTGGCCGGAGCCCCGCGTTGGCCCCCGGCCCTCCTTGGCTTTCAATTTTGATCCAAGTCTCAGGGGCTGTTCAAAGATTCCGAAGGCGTTTGAACATTTTGGAAGCAATTTGTCAGTCCTGGAAGCTGTTTTGAGGCTCCAAAGACTGTTTAAAGATTCCAGAGTCTGTTACATTTTCAAGGGCTGTTGTTCATAGTTTCCAGAGTGGTTCACAGGCCCTGGGCAAAGGTCGCACGAGGTCCGGGGCCGAAGCAAGGCTGGGAGCCTGGGTGGTGCTGGGGCCAAAAGCAGCGTGAGCCCCCAGCTTTCCCTCCTTGGCCTCAGTCTGTGCGCCACTGAGTCCATCAGGCTTCTGCTCTTCTCAGGAGCAGACGGTGCGTGGGTGTTGGCAGCAGCGGGACAGGATTTAGAATCCAGCTTTACCACTCACGTGCTGTGCCACCTGAGGCCAATAACTTAACCTCTCTGGGTCTCCTTTTCCCCCAACTGTAAAATGGGAATTATACCCCCTGTTCTTCAGACCTGACTGTCCCCCTCCAGTCTCATCTCAGGCATTTGAGGGATTAGTCAGAGATCACCCCCTTGCAGGGCTGGCTAGCACTTTCCCCACTGCTCCTGGGTTTGGGGTCTCCATCCAGGGTGGAAGCCTGGCCTTCGGTCCTTGGCCTGCCTTGGCCCCAGCCCTGCTGTGTCCCATCACTGGGGAGGAGCCATGTACTTGCTGAAGTTGACCAGGAGGCCCGTTCGTGCCCATGCCCCGTGGAAGCTTCTCTCTGGTCACACTGCCAGTCCTGCTTCTTTTCCTCCATACCCACTGCCATCCCCAGCACCTTCCCTAGATCCTCATCATTGGCCCAGCTACCCTGTGCGCACAACCTGTGCCTTATGTCTCAGGTTTGGCCCTGCCTTCCTCTGGGCCTCCGCTCATGCTGCTCCACCTCTCCCACGCCCCTGCTCCCACAGCCCAACCTGGATCCCTGGGCGCCTTCTCCTCCAGCCTCCACTGCCTCTCTCGTGTTACTGGCCAGAGTGCTGTCTCTACTCTCCAGTCTCTGTCACCTCCGGAGCTCAGACGCCCCCACGGCAACTGTACAGGGTAGGCCCAGGGGGCAGCGTCAAGCAGAACCACAGCCTGGCTCGACCACTTGCTTACCTGCAGAGTGCCCTTGGGCAGGCTGGTGGCAGAGCCCTCCTGAGCCTCAGTTTCCCCCGCTATAAAGTGGGAATGGTGACTCATGCTCTGCCTGACTCCCAGGGTGGTTGTGAGGGTCAGACGAGGTGGTGGACAGGAACCAGGTGTGTAAACTCTAACGTGATCAGGCTAATGGCGGCTGAGGGATTTGCCTAAGGTCAC
The DNA here is from genome assembly GCF_000956105.1 of Propithecus coquereli. Classification (NCBI taxonomy): domain Eukaryota; kingdom Metazoa; phylum Chordata; class Mammalia; order Primates; family Indriidae; genus Propithecus; species Propithecus coquereli. Next base: position 1,241,420 of record NW_012149075.1, read on the forward strand.
CCAGCGGGTTTGGGGGCCAAGCCAGGACCTCAGTCTGAGTCTCCTGACCAGGGCGTTGACCACTGGAGCCCCAGACCATCCTGGGCACCCCTCAGAGAAGTTTTGCTCCCACCAACTCCCTGACCCACTTGCAGAGCTGCAAGTGGCCAGGCTGGCTCCCAGCTGGGGCGATCCGCCAGCGGCCGACTGACGCGTGAAATGCTTCGTGCCTTCCTGGTAGACAGGAAGATCGATACCCAGGTGCAGGGCAGCCTCGCTCGATGCCACAGCCAGCCCCCAAGGGTAAGAATGGGCCAAGAATAAATATAACCAGGCTTGCTCCCTCCACAGGGCCAGTCCAGGGCAGACCACGATGGCGGCATCATCATCATCATCATTTCAAGCAATATTATTAGACCGTGAACTGCTCCGAGTTTGTTGTTTGTTTTTAACATGTATTAACTCATTGAATCCTCACAACTACCCTGTGAAGCAGATACTGATCTTATCCTCATTTTACAGGTGAAATGTGGCACAGAGAGGTTTAGTGACTCACCCAAGGTCACGCAGCTAGATTAGAACCCACACCTGCCTGGCTCCAAGCCCATGCTTGTTGCTGGGATAACCTGCTGCCTTTGTAGTCATACAGACCACTCTGTGGCCACACACCCCCATGGGCTCCTTCCTGCCCAGAACGCCCACTCAGGGGCTTTGTCTCCAGCCCGCTCCGTGCTTTGGGCATTGGGGCTGGCTCCTGAGCTGCTTGGAATTTTCAGGCTTAGAATATGCTTTGCCCAGGACCTCTTTGACTGGTGGGGAGAGGCTCCTTCCAACAGGTGCCCATGCTCAGCCTCGTTCTGCCAGAGCTCAGAGTGGGCAGTTAAAGGTGGGCTTGGCCCCCCCAGTCACTCTGGGCGTGGCTGACCCCCTTGCTGGCATGAATTCTCAGGGACCTGACCCCTTGGACTGGAGTGATCTCAACCCCACTGCCCATATGCCAAAGGCCTCCATACCCATAGCCAAGGGTGGACCGGCCTGACAGGTGGAATAGGAAGAACCCCAGCCCTGAGCTCCCTGGTGTTGGGCTGGGAGGTGGGACAGGGGGTCGGGGCACACGTTACCCCTCAGAGGTAAGAGCCAGCCCGTGGATCTCTTCCCTGCAGGGCAGCTCAAGTGGTAGGAAGCTGTGGGCTTTGGGCCCCTCCTGGCTGTGTGACTGTGGCCTTGAATTAGACACCTGCCCTCTCTGAGCCTTAGTCTGTCCCCTCCCTTTCACCACTGCCCGAGCCCAGTGGGCCACCCCGATTCAGTCCGTGTGCTCATCCCATCCATCCCGCAGGCTCACTCCCCTGGCCAGCCCCCCACTGCCTCTCCCTTCCGTCCCGCCCCCACGTCATCCTCCAGCCCCCCTCACTCAGGCCTGCCATGTGGTCAGACACCGCATCTGTCCGTCTTCCCTCCCAAATACCTCCAAGCAGCCACCTTGCCTGCAGCCCACTGCCCCTGCCCTGGTGCAGGCCTCGTCATGGTCCTCCTGGGTGCACACAGCAGCCTCCTCACTGTGCTCCCTGCCTGCTCCTCCCCCATCCGTTCCCCTCCAGCAGCTCCAGAACTTTCTCTCTAAAATGGAAATCTGGTCATGGTCATATCTCCCTAAAACACATCCCGATTATACACAGGACACTGCTCAGACTCCTTCCCAGCCTACAGGAGGGCCCATCGCCTCCCGGCCCCGGCCTCCTCCCTGGCCTCTTCCCCTGGCACAGCCGCTCTGCCTGCCAGCCAAGCTGCGCAGCGGGGGTGTGCTTGGTCCTGCCTCCAAGCCTTTGCACATGCTGTTCTCCTGGCCTGGAATTCCTTCTCCCTCTCCCTCCCCCTCACCATTTGTCTTCCCACCCGTTCATCCTTCGGGTCTCGCTTTTGACGTCATCTCCTCCAGGAATCATCCCTCAACCACACCCTCCCCCAAGCCTGGGACAGTTGGCCACCCCCTGAGCTCCCACGCCCCCCTGCCGGCCCTGTCATCATCTGTGTACACGTCTCTCCCCCGACTGCACAAGGTCCCATCCCCAGGCTCAGAGACACCCCCAACCCCAGGACGCCCCATGTCCAGGGGAAATCACACTTCCCAGCTCACAGGGCGGCTCATGCAGTGCTGGTCCCAGCGCCCCCAGAGCTGTGCTGTGAGGCTGCAGGCCAGTGCCTCACCCTCTCTCTGCCTGGGCTGTCGGATCTATTTTAAAGCAGTCTCGAGCTGGTTGACTCCTCAGGGCCCTGCCAGCTCTCCAGTCCACAGCTTGGTCTCCCAGCTGCTCTTTGTGCCTTTTCATTCTGTCTCGAAACTCCGTCTCCAGCCTCCGCCTCTCACAACCTCGGTTTTGGCCTCTCTGGCGACCCTTCCTTTCCCTTTCTGCCCCCAGACTTCCTGCAAGGACTGAGGCCTCCTTTATGCAATTCCAGATCCAGGTCGAAGGGCAGGCCTGGAAACCTCCCCTGTCCCCCACCCATCCTCCTGTCACAGGACCCGCCATCTGCACAGCCCCAGTAGGACCATTAACTCACCATGAGTCCAACCAAGCTATAAATAAATAACGGGGTGAGGGTCCCAAGGGGGACTCAACCCCAGCTGGCTGCCCCGTCTCCGACCAGATCTGGGGTCTCGACCACCCCGGGACGAGCTTAGCCTGACAGATCTTGACATGTCATCGCCGTCCCCAGAGAGTAATGGGAAATCGCCAGGCCTCTCCAGCCCCCATTAGTGTCAGTAATTGCCAATCAATTTCCTGGGAGCCTGGTGAGGAAGAGGCCCCTGGGTATCTCCAGTGGGGAAGCACATCTAATGGCTTTTATTTGGATTGCTGCAAATTGATTGGGTTCTTTAAAAACAGAGCTTTGGTTTTTCTCCCTGCATCTTAACCACCCCCTCAGGGCCAGTTAGGCTAAAAGATGAGTGATGGTGTGACTTTACTCTCCGGAAGAGCTGAGATCAGACTGGTCATACGCACACCACTCATGTATTTCCACCTGAAGACAGACACTTCCTGAAGCTGTAGCCACAGCTCCCCTTTCTCTGGCAGTAACCCCGCCTCGGGCCCTCCCCAAGGTTATCAGGTTGAAACCTCAAAACAACCCTAATGAGGTTTGTATCACCATCCCCAGGAAAAGACGAGAAAAGATGAGGCAGGCTCAGAAAAGTGGCGAGGCTTGGCTAGGATCACCCAGCTAATAAAGGGTAAAGTTGAGATTTGAACCCAGGTCTTTCTGGCATTGAAATCTTGGCGTTCCCATTCTTACCTGTGCCTTCCCAAAGTGTCACATGTAGCGTGAAGATGACGCTCCTAAAAGCCAGAGAGCTACAGGAGTTACAGCTTTCGTGGAGTTCCTGGGGAAGAGATTAGCTGACGATAATAATATTAGTAACAACAACAGCAGCTGTTATTTACTAAGCCCCGAGTAATGAAGCAGAGACTATGCCAATAGCTTTACGTTCCTATTTCCTTTCCTCCTTAGAACTGCGTGAAGAACTTTGCATTCTGATAACTGTTTCACAGATAGGGAAACTGAAACTGAGAGGCTCAGTGACTTGTGTAATCACTCGGATTATTGGTGCTAGAACTAGGATTCAAACTAGGTATGTTCGAATCCGCAGCATGCATTTTTTAACCTCTTGTATCATTTGGGGTTCTGAGTAACAAAAAATCAAAACAACTGACTTAAATAAGATAGGAGTTTATTCCTCTCTCAAGTAAATAAAATCCAGAGGCAGGCAATCCTAGGTTGGTGTGGCAGCTCCATGATCGTGAAAGACCCAGGTTCGTGTCTTGGTTTCAGGATCTAAATTGGCTGCCAGCCCTCCAGCCATCACATCCACATTCCAGCCAGCAGGAAAGAGAAAAGGGTAAACATAAATATGCATGTTTCTCTTAAGGACACTTCCCAGAAATTGCAGCTACCATTTCTGCTGACATCTCATTGGCCAGAACCAAATCACATGAGCATACCTGGCTGCAAGACAGGAAGTGCGGGCTTGACTCTGGAAGTCCACGTGCCCAGCTAAAAACCAGAAGCTATTGTTGAGGAACAAGAACAGGCCAGATATTGGGTCAATCCTCAGTGACTCCCATTCACATCACTCTAAACTGCCCAGCTAGAGGTGTAGACAGAATTTTACAGTGCGGTCTGATAAGTCACCAAACCCAGCTTCCTGGTATCCCAGATAGGACCCTGAAGCCCAGAGAGGGGAAGGGACTTGCTCTGGATTGAATGGAGAATGGGGGCAGGTCAAGTTCAAAAGCCTGTCTCAATATCACAAAACCCAATTTCTCTGCTCAGTACTCTGTATGCCTCCCACGTTCTGGGCCCTTCTTCTGGTTCTTGGATTTTTCCATTCACCTCCCCGTTTTCCCTTCTCCCTTCCCTGGGCCTCAGGGCAGTTGCACTTGGGGGCTCGTTAACCCCCTGGGTAGAGTAACAGAGGACCTGATTCTGTTCCCAACACCCATGCTAAAGATGTCTGACCTTGGCCCTTAGTCTTCCGGTCTGAGGATCTTAAAGGTCTTTCCTGCTCTGACAGTCAGCAATACTGAGATACGCTGAAGCTAAGAGCAGCGTTTGCTTAGTAGACGCAACCCTAGTGCCGATAGAGCCATAGATTCCTCAGTATATGGGGCTCCAGAGTGGCACTTGTGGAAGGGGTGATGGATAAGGGAGAACAAAAAACTAAAGTCCTTGGGTGATGCTGGGAGGAAAGAATCACCTTTGTTAGGCATCTGCCAGGTACAGTGCTGCAATAAATGTGAGTTATATCCCCTTACTGGTAGACGATGGCTCTTAGATAGGGTAAAAAATAGAATAAATTCAGAAAAATAGAATAAAGACAATAAAATAAAGACATTTAGCTAAAGCAAAATGATGAAAGATCAAGAGTAAAGGGATGGAAAAGGCCTGCCAAGCAATGCTAAAAATAAATTAAAAATGAAGACAAGACAAGAAAGCAAGGATGATAATGTTAATATCAACCCCGTTTCACAACCGAGGCTCAGAATGGTAAAGTGACTCACCTGAGGTCACGTAGCCCTAAATGGCAGAGGTGTGATTTGAACCCAGGTCTTTCTGTCTCATAAATTCCTCCTCCTCTGGCAATATCAAGTTGCCTCCAACGAAGTCAACCAGCGTCATGACCTTGACCTGATGGGACGCTGACCCGGAGCAGACGCCCACGATCACAGAGCAGGCTGGAGTGGGCAAGAGCAAAGGGGAGGCTATATTGGCTGTGGGGACTGGTCCTGGGTCAAGGCATGCACCGGTGCCCAGGCCGGAGCCTGGACCGCCTGCCAGGGGTCTGCCACGTGCTGCCGCAGCCTGCTGTCTGGCTGGGTCCGGTCCAGCTCCAGGCACAGCGCCCGCAGAGGCCTCCACTCCCCGCCTCCCGGTTCCCACTCTCAGACGGAGGACCCGTCCCACAGAGCCACGCGCTGAGGTTCACACCTGGAATGTAGCTCCCTCTGCCTGGCAGAGGGTGGCAGGCCGGGGGCCTCGGGGAGACAATCTGGAGGCGACTGGGGCCCAGCCCCGAGATGAGCCACCGAGACCTGCACGTATCCCATCCACTCCCACAGCGAGGGCAAAAGTGGGGCCAGAGGCAGGTCCTCGTTGTTTCTTAGGGAGAGCCAGGCGGGGTGCCTGGGTCCACGTTAGCTCTGCTGCACCCCTGCACACAGCAGACTCCATTCTCACCCCAGACTGGCACACTGTGGTTCCCAAAGAGCACCTTCGTCTGCCTGACTCCTCCAAGCTTTGCCCATAAAACAGAATGTGCAAGTGGAGGTTAGCTAACCTCATTCAGCTAACCTCTCCCATCCTTCACAACCCAACTTTGGTACCACCTCCTCCAGGAAGCCTTCACTGAGCCCTCCTCACTTTTGTATTAGAAGGTATAGAACACCGGTTTGGCATTCTCTTTACTTGCATGTCTCTCCAACCAGCACCGCGGATCTTGACCTAGGCGCGTGGATGACCTTTAAGAAGGTTTGCGAACTCACTGAAACTGTCTACAAAATGTTGTGTGTGTGCATTTGCGGGGTCAGCAGTAATACTAACAACTTTCATTAGAGAATCAAGATGTGCTCTAGACTGTGATGCTCAGACAGTTAGGAACTGTGTCTGTCACTCTGTCCTCAAGCGATATATAATAAATAGGCAACGTAATCAATATTAATTAAGTAAACATTGGATGAATAGTTTGCTGGATGACCTTAGGCAAGTAACTTCACCTCTTTCGATCTTGGTTTTCTCACCTGTAAAGTAGGAATGAGAGTGCGGATTCCACTGTCTAAGCTTTTCCTCATCTCTGTGTTCCTCCTCTACCCCAGTACCTAGCACAGTGCCTGGCACACAGGAGGTGTTCGGTAGACGTGTTTGAGGGGAGTGGACAGAGGAGTGATTGGCGGGTAGGTGGGAGAATCAGCGTTCAGGTGAAGGAATGTCAGGGAGCGAATGAATGGGTGAGCGGCTGCTGTATGTGGAGAGAACACTCAGCAGAGGTGTGGTAGGTTCACCGGGTAGACGGGTGAATCAGTGGATAGGAAGACAGGTTGATGGATAGTGGATAGAGTGTGTGGATGGATTAATGCTAGGTGAATGGCTAGATGAATGGATCAGCAAAGGGAAAGGTAGATGTTGGGAGGGGATGGATAAGTAGGTAGGTTTTTGAAAAAAGGATTGGTGGATGGTACGTGGATCGTGGATGGATTCGTGAATGGATGGGTGGATGCATGGTTGGATGGATGGGCTGAAGGACGGATGGATGGATGGGTGGATCAATCAACAGACAGTTAGATGATATACTGAAGATTAGATGAACTGGTAGGTGGATAGATGAAAATCGTACACAAAATGTGTGTGTGCATTGGTGATTATGGGAAATATAAAATGTTTGTGTGGAGAGACGGATGGATGGTTGGATGGATGGATGGGCTAATTAATGAAGGGGTGGAAGGAGGGAAAAAGGAAGAATGGCCTCCACCTGACCCAGGCCAGAGAGTGGGGAGGCAGAGACAGAGGGTTCCCTGTGTACAAGGCTGGCTTGCGGGACAGATGAGCCACCTTTCTTCCAGAACCTCTGTGTACTGGGCCCCAGCTGAGCTCTTCCTTCCCATGGGTCCAGGGTCTCTCTGGCAGTGCCAAGATTCAGAAGCTGGTGCAGGAGGGAGACAAAGGGAGCAGGCAGATACCAGGGCCGGAGGGAGGGAAGGCGGGAAGACGGGCGGAGGCTGGGGCTGCCATTGGGCAGCTGCCCCTGTTTACTCAGCTCCGGAATGGAGCCCCGGAGAAGGGCTGTTCATATTTCTCTCTTGAACGGGGAGCTGACATTAATGAACAGCTAATTAACATCTTGGAGTGCGATGGTTCCAGTGTCAGTGTCCCTAATTAGTCTCGCGCTAATCTGCTTTAATTAACTGTCCCTGTCGTGGTTTTAATTTAATTTTCAGCTCCAGCCTGGGATGGCCGCCCTGTGAGCATTCCGTCCCAGGGCACCTGTGGCCAGGGCAGGGTGCGCTGGCCAGAGCTGGGTTCCCAGGGGCATTGCCGGGCAGCCCAGGCCTGGGCAGAGCTGGTGTCATAGAACCAGCTCCTCCCTGGCCCTGAAGGCAAAGAACCTGGGGATGGGACATTTTCCTCCCCTTTTCAAGGGAGTGTCCTCGGGTCGCCAGGAGCTCCCAGAACTTTTATAAGTCAGGAGTATAGTCTGTGACTGGGGCTTGGTCTCAAGCAGGCCCTGTAAGCTGACCACACTTTCTGGACATGGGCTCTGGTTCAGAAAAACCTGATTCATGTTCTAGTTCCGGCGATTTCTAGTTGTGTGACCTTAGAAAAACCACTCGACCTCGCTGAGCTGTGAAATGGGGCTGATAACCTAAGTGTTGGCACCCCGCTCCCACCAAAGATGCAGTTTTCAGGGGTGATCCGCATGCACACCCAACTCCCCTCGTGGTCCAGGCAGAACACACCCTGTGGCAGCCACCCTTGGGTGGAGTGTGGGGAGGCCTGGGAGGGGGCCTGTATCAGGCTGAGAGAGCACCGAGCCACGACTCAGGAGGCCCAGGCCCTAGTCCCCGTCCTGCTGCTACCTTCCAGCCTCTTGGCCTCTCTGGGCGTGTGCCTCGCTCCACCTGTAAGGGGAAGGGGCGGGGGAGGGGAGCACAGGGTGCTCTCTGGACCCTCTAGTGCTCTGATCCGGGTTGGAGAATAGATGTGCAGCTGCTCGGAGAACCCACATCTGGAGCAGGACGGCTAAGTGGGAGCTGGCACTAGGGCCACACAGGGGCCAGGTGAGGCCGCCACCTTTTGCAAGGCAAAGTAAGAACCACCTGCGGAGGCTGTGGCTGCCTCGGTTACAAGGGCTCTTCTGCAGGTGGGAAACAAAGCAGCAGGCCTGCCCCATGGCAGGAGCCAGAGAAGCATCTGCCAAGAGAGTTAGATAAATGAGGATCATCTGAGGGGAAGTTGGCTGGTGACAGGGGAGGGAAGAGCCCAGAAGCTGAGTCAGACCCCTTGTCCCAGAATGGCTGGGAGCTGAGAATGCAGGGTGGGGGCGAAGGCTGAGGCCCAAGGAGTGAGGAGGCCCCTCTGAGGCCTGGACGCCAGCTAAGGGGTTTAGCTGTAACCCCAAGGGCACTGGGGAGCCACAGCAGGGTCTTGAGCAGGTGAATGGCATGATCAGGTGATTGGCTACTGGCAGAGGGTGACTGAATTGGATCAGGAGGCAGGAGACAGGAAGGCCTGTAACAAAGGCTCAGGGAGACTTCCAGAAGCCATGAGCCAGAAGCACGGCAAGTGCATACTCTTTAGAAAAGGTGGGGTGCACCGCCCTCTCCCATGGCCTTGGGCTTACAGAGTGTGTCTGGAGTTTCTTTGTGACACCTGCTCCCAAGCTAAACCTCACACTTTCTCAAACTGGGGCCTGCAAACCCCAGGATGGGGAGGGGGTCTCGAATGTTCTCAGGGGTCCAGGAATTCTAGGAGAATTTAAAATGTCTGCATTTAGATTTTGATGCTGATGCAAACAATTGATTTAGTTGTGATCAGTTCTAAAGCAACTCTTCTTTCCTGCGATCTCTCAACGGGAAGGCGTCCCTGCTGCCCCGCCTGGCATCTGAGGTCTGGAGAGGTAGACTCCAAGGGCCACAAAAGAGCGTCCCCTTTCCAAAGGGCCCTGAGAAATGCTGCCACAGCTGCTTCCCCCAGGACGGCTCTTCCAACAACACTGGGTCCAGTTCTGGCTCATCTCAGAGTCCTAAGGCCTGACACAGGTCTGAACCCAGGGAGGGTTTGTGAATTGAGGCAAATTCTTCTGGATGCACCAATTCTTTCAGATGTCCCACCGCCCCCTCCCCCTGCCTTTGACCTCCAGTTGATCTTTGCTTTTAGTCCAGCTGAGCCAAACCAGTTTTTCCTGAAATTCTTAGTAAATGAGTGTGGAATTCTGAGCTCCTGCCCTGTCCCTCCCCACTGGAGCACAAGTTCCTATAAAAGGAGAAGCAGCCATCTTTCTCTGCTCTCCTACCCTGGCCCATGGGAACCCTGCACGATTCCCCAGACTCGGGTCAGACCAGGCTGCCTCCAGGGAGCCCACCCTGGATTCCCCAGATGAATGTGTCAGTCCATCCTTGGAGACCCCAGAGCACCTGCCGCTCCCTAGGCTCAGGTCCTCTCTTGTCTGTGTTGTCCATACTCGTGGCAGGAACTGGATTACTCAGATCCGAGTCTCCTACTCCCAGCCAGCCCACAGCAGGCGCCCGAGGGAGCGGGGAGGGGTAGACCTACCCCTCACCCCCAGCGTGTTCTTGGCAACCAGTGAGTGGCTGCCAGCCCGGCCCATGGCAAGGCAGTCTTATACAAAGTGGGGTGGCTTTGCTGTCATCAAGCCTGGATGCGACCCGACCCCTAACCAGCTGACCCCTAACCAGGTACTGACTTTGGGCTGCATCTCTTGAAGTTTCAGTTTTCCTATCTGGAAAACAGGTAATGTTGGCACTTACCTCGTGGGGTCACTGTGAGGACTTAATTGAGGGAACCCATGTAGAGTGCCTGGGCCGTAGTAAGTGTTCAATAAACAATGGCGGTGAACATGGTGATGAAGTGCTGGCACCCCCGAGCCAGAGCCCTGGCACCCCCGCTCCTGGAGGCAGGGTGGTTTACACAGACCCAGCGTACAGTTAAAAGAAGCCTAATTCTGAGTTTGGGAGCCGGCCCTGTATGAGACCTGCTAACCCCCTTTTCCCCCCTCACTCCCACCTGGAAACAGCTCAGCCAGGGTTCAGGCGACTTCAGAGATAACCAGCCAAAGGTGACCAGCCCCTCGGCCTTGTTCCGTGGGGGTTGTCATCCACACCCATGCGGAGCCCTGTGCGCCAGGGACATGCACAGAGAAACCCGCAGAGGCAGGGCCAGAGCTGCAGACAAGGGCACCCACAGTTGTGTGTGTGCATGTGTGTGTATGTGTGCGCACATGTGCACACACCCACACACTCAGAATAAGGAGGAAGGGGCACTTTTGATGACGCCCAGGCAAAGACAAACAGTTCAAAGCCAAGCAGCAGGGAGGAGGGGCAACTCTGGTCTGCTTCCCTGCCCTGGGCCACTGGGTGGGTTGCAGCCACGCCCCCTCGGTTCCATCTGGGTTGAGTCAGCTGCCTGGGGGTCGTGGCTGCTTCAGGTCTTGGGTCAGTGCCTAGAGCAGAGACACCACCCCAGGCTGAGATTTACCAGGATTTTGGGGACTACGTGGCGGCTCAGCTATTTCTAATGTGGGGCTCAGGAACAGGTTCACATGCCTCCCCATGTACCCTGGTGGAAGTAGCAGGCAGGGCCTACACTGCCCCCAACTCACCCAACCATGGAGGCTCCCCCCATCCTCCACCCCACCTGGGAGCTCCTGGGGCCTCTTCTGCATCTGCACCGATGAGCATTGAGTTGACCCAGTCCTCGCTCTGGCAGGAAGAGGCCAGAGGGGCCAGACTGGAAGAAAGCTGGAGACCTTCCGGAGGGAACTGCAAATGCTGATAGAGCCACCACGCAGCCAGGGGCTGGCAGTTGGGGGATGTGACAAGGTCAGACAACCCAGGATCACGGGCTCGAGTGACATTACAGTCACCGCCTGTTAAGGCCACAGAATTGTACAGTGTTAAAGTCACAGTCAAGCAAGAATTTTAGAATGTTACAGGCGTAGAAAGGTTATAATCATAGAATTATAAAATGTTACAATCATGTAATCATGGGAGCACACAGAAGACTAAGAAGCAGGAGTTTTAGAATGTTGCAAGCGTAAAAAGGTCATAATCATAGAATTATAGAATTTTACAACCGTAGAATATTAAAATTGTAGCCTTACAAGTAGGAATTTTAGAGCGTTACAGCCATGACTATGGACTATTATAGTAAACACACACATACACACACACACACACACACACACACACAGGATATTCACTTGTAGACTTAGAGGCAGGAATTGCAGAACGCTATAGTAGTAAAATGTCAGAGTCAAGAATTATAGAATATTTCGATCTCAGGTGTTACGCGTCAAGAATAAGAGACCGTGAGAGCTGCAAGAACATCTTACGTGTTCTGTGCCAGATCCTGTGCAAAGCACAGACATCGACACACTCATTACTCCTCACAGCAGCCAGTGAAGTAGGCGGACTCCACTACGGGTGGGGGGCGGGAGCCACGAGCAAGCCCCCCCAGGCCCGGGAGTCTTGGCAAGGAAGGTGGGAGCAGTTGCCTGGGCCTGCTCAGCCCCTCCTCACCCCCGCACACACCCAGAGGGGAGAGGCTCGGGTCAGCGGTTCTCCTTTTGTTAACGTGTGTCTTAGGGCCCTGCTGGATGGGCTTTCAACGTGCCGGCAGGACGCCTACAGCCTGCTGGGGTCAGCTCTGCAGGACCCGCCCGGATTCCAAGCCAGGGTGTGAGGGGCCATGGGTGCTGGTCCCCAAAGGCCTCCCCGCAACCCGCCCCGACCCTCACCTGCCTGTCTGGTGCACAGATGGCCACACTGATTTTCTCCGAACACCCTTCCCCCGTCTGTCGTTCATCCGTTCAGTCAGTCGACATTTTCAGATCACCTTCTGAGGGTCAGGTTGTGTTCTGGGCCCTGGGGAGATGGACGTGAATCAGGACAGCCCCTGCCCTAAGGAACAGAATGATGGGGCCATTTGGGCATACAGATGAAGTGCTTGGGGGGCTGGGGAGGGTGGGGATGGGCAGGGATCATGGAGGCCTTCCTGGAGGAGGGACTCGTCTCAGAAGGAGGCAAACTTTGGGTCTATAGGGATGGCGGTGAGGGCATTCCAGACAGAGGATGCAAAGGCCCTAAGGTGGCCACATGTGCTGTGTGTCCAGAAATCATTAGGAGCTTTTCCTTGAGCAGCAATGAAGGTGCCACGTCATGGAGATGGGCAGGAAGGTAGGTTGAGGCCCTGCGCAGAGGCCGTGAGTGCCAGGCTAAGGAGGTCAGGCTTCCCGAACGGTAAATGGCTGTGCGAGTTCATGATAATGCTCGCGTTTGACTTGGGGGAAGGGAGGGCTAGAGCTTACAATTTGCTTTTCCTTCCCTTAGAAACAAGAAACTGCAAATTCCTTCCCAGGACTGGTGGGCCAAGCCCGGGCTGGGCTCCAAAACTACAGAGAAAGGGCTTCAGCGAGAATTCCAGAGCTGTGCTAAGGGGTGCTGGCAGCAGACGCCGTGCTCTGACGGGAGGGGACCCACACGGGGACCACACGATCCCTTCCAGTTCTTTGCAGTCTCTGCAGAGGTCTGAGCGGGGGCCATGCACACCAGGAAAAGAGCTGAACAGACCCGTGTTCAAATCCTGACTGGGCTCATATTGCTGAGTGAGTTGGGCAAGTGACATTACCTCCCCAGGCCTCAGTTTCTCCGTCTGTAACACGGAGCTAATAATAGAACCTCCCTCATGGAGCTACCAGGAAGGAATAGTTGTCCAGCCCCAAATAGGCGCACAATTCATATTCATTCCCTTTGTGTCAACAGTCCCAGAATCAACAAGAAGCATTTAGTCCAAACACCCCATTTTACAGGTAGCAAAACAGAGGAGAGGCCCCAAGAACTAAAGCAGAGATTTCAGAGGTAGAATGGCCAGGCGTTTGCTTGCTCAGAAGTGGAAGCTAGAAGAAGGAAGAGGGGAAAAACTCCATGCTGGCTATAAAATACAAAGCCCAGAGTCTGAAAGTCTGAACCCGGGATGATAAGGTGGGCGTAAACCCAAGGGCTCCCCAGACAAGCCCAGCAGGCACCGACCGCATCTCTGCATGTCCACGCTGGAGGCCTCTCCGCCCTGTCAAGAGGCGGGTGATGGGCATTAAGTGGGGCAATTCCTGTAGAGCACCTACAGAGTGTCTTGCACATAGTAGGTGTTCAGGTCCTGGGAGACATCCAGGTAAGCACTGGATACAAACCCAAAACTGGGATAGGGAGTGACTGCCCCCTGCTACCCTCTCTCCAATAAAATGTGGCAGCATTTTGCATAAAAACTCAGCTGTAGGCCTCGTGTAATAACATTTGTTTTCAAAATAACATTTCTTTTCAAATACTATCAGGTTCCTACTATGTGCCAGGCAATCCACTAGGCCCTTTGCATGAAACATCTTATCCAAACCCAGCAACTATTACAAGTGAGTCCGTTATTATTTCCATTTTACAGGTGAAGAAACTGAGGCTCAAGGAGCCTGAGTGGTTTGCCTGAGGTCGGACAGAGCAGGGCAGGAATCCAGGGCTTTTCCACACCCAGAGCCTTAACCCCCGGCACCACACTGTGCTGGCACAGATACCAGAGCTGCTGGCTGAGATGATTAAATGGGGAGGGCCGAAATAAACGTGGAAATCAAATCCCTGTGCGGCTCTTGGTGGGAGATGCTGACCTGGGCTCCCTCGGGAGGGTGTGAGGTGTTGACACACACACCCCTCCCCAACTCTTCAAGGGCTCAGGAAGGGCTGTGTCAGGCTGGGCTGACCACGGTGGGTTCCGGAGGGGATCATCCACCCCCTCGCCAGAGGCAGCCAGGATTCCATTAACCTGATTCTCTGCCCCACATAAACCTGCAGAGGGAGCCCCGGGAGGGAGGGATACTGGGGAGGGGAAGAATCGGGCTTCCCCAGGCCCCGCATAGAGCAGCCAATGGTGCTACTTTCCTGTCTTGCAGTCCAGGAGGACCTTGGAGCCCCTGGCTCTTTGAGCAGGAAGTGGGGAGAGGGGCGGAGCGCCAGACAGCGGGGACAGGAGAATCGGGCTGGGGTGCTGCGGCAGGAACAGGGCACGCGTCATCAGGACACCGAGCCCTGCATCCCCCTGTGCCCGCCCAGCCCCTGTATGGCCTTGGATAAGTCGGGTCACCTCTCCAATCTCGAGGTTCCTCCTCAGTAGTAAGAGCCAACCAATGCCACCTCTTTGTGTCACTGGGCAGATTAGTAATGCGGGGCCTGATACATAGTAGGTACTCAAGAAACGGTGGCTGTTACCACCGCTATAGTTTTAGGATCTGGACCCCATAGAGCCCTTCTCAGCTTGCCAGACACATTCACATCCATTTTCTCATTAGAGCCTCGCAACACTTCTGCAAGGTGCGCCCGATTCTTCCCAGAGAGGTTAAGGGACTTGTTCAGAATCACACAGCTTCTAACCCTCAGCTGGGATGCAACCCCAGTGATTGTGACAGAGTGGGCCACCCCAGCCAGGCCACGCCACTCCTCTGGTCTGGCTGGTTCCTGTTCCTCCGTCAGGGTTCAGGTCAGTGCCTCTTCCTCCAGGAAGCCTTCCTTGACCACACATAAGAGCCTGATTAAATAAATACCCCTCCTCTGTTCCCCAACAGCCTTCGAGACTTCTGTCAGCATTTGTCAGAGATTGTCACAATTGTTAAGTGCTCCCACCTATGACTCTGAGGGCCCAGCCAAAGCTTTCTATATAGTGGAAGGGGAGGGGACACAAGAAACACTGTGCCAGTGACCACAGCTGCACGTGCACGGAGGGACATGGAGGTGTGCACAGACTCACATGTGCAAGTACACAGTCCTGCATATACGCGGCCATGCACGTGTGGGTTCGTGAGTACACATGTCTACACATAGAGAACTTTCTGGAACAGTGGATGGAGCTGACGTGGATGCCCCACCCTCCCACTCCCACACAAACACATAAAAATACTAGAGATGATACTGACACAAGAGAGAGAAAAATTCTTGGGTGACTTTTTTCCTCATTTAGGGATTTTTCTCTGTAGTAGGTAGAATAAAAATGCAGCCATCAAATGGAAGAAAGGAGGAAGCAGACTGAAATGAAAACATACTCCAATTGTGTGGGAGGTAGACAGAGACGGCAGTTAACTTTTGACGTGGTCGAGACAAGTGCGCATGTTAAAATGTAAGGGTGCCCGTAGGTGACAGAACATACGCCTTCTGGACCAGGAGAGGAAATAAAAAAACATAAAGAAAATTCAGTCAATTCCCAAAAAAGGCAAGAAAGGAGAAAAAAATTTTAGATGGATGATGAATAAAACATATAGTATAAGAGTATAAATAAGGTCAAATATATATTAGTATGCATAATAAATGAAAAACTGTTAAAAAACAGAAATTCCTAGTTTGGATGAGGAGAAACATTCCAGCTCTGTTTACCAGACCCAAGCCCAAGAGATGACGGACAAAGGGTGAAAGTAACGGGATAGAAAATTATATACCAGCAAATTATAATTAGGATAAAATTAGTAGCAAGATAAATTTCAGGAAGTAAAAAAAGACTTTAAGACAAAAAGCATTATTAGGGACAAAGAGGGTCATTACTTAAAGACATGAGATAATAATCCTGAATTTAGTCTCAAAACACTTTTTTAAAAAAAAATGGTATACTTGCAAGAAGAAATTGTCATCTCAAATGCACATTCTTGGTGGGACATTTCAGCATAGCTTCCTCAGAAATTGATGGACTAAGTAGACACAAATTATTAGATTTAATGACCTAATTAATAAGAGCCCTGCTACCAATAAGTAAAAAATGCACATTTTTTTTTCAGATGCGCCACACAGAAAGGCTCAAACAGGCCCACAGACCTTCCGCCAGGTGAATAAGCACTTGGGGACAGAGTGACAAGTATGCAGGAGCAGCGGCAGTTGTTCCAGATGTGAGGGGGTCTGGCGGGTGGCCAGGTGTTAAGCTAACTAAGCAATTCCTGGCACCTGACCTTGGACAATTAAAATACGCTGAGAGTCAGTTTCCTCATGTGAAAGATGTTGATTTGGTGTCAGCAAACTGTAAAGGGCGAGAGTCAATATTTCGGGCTTCGTGGGCCGCACGATCTCTGTCGAAGCTGCTCAACGCCGCCATTGCAGCATAAAAGCAGCCGTAGATACTACGTAAACAAGTGAGCATGGCTACGTGCCAATAAAACTTTATTTCCAAAAATGGGCGGCAAGCCAAATTCGGCCTGTGGGCCATGGTTTGCCAACCTCTGATGGAAATAATACCATTAACCTCATCAGGATTAGTGATGACGCAAAGAACAGTCAGAGAAGTAGGGCGTCAATGATAGAGGACATAACAGGACGACATATATACACCTACATGTACAGGGACACACAGACATGTATACATGTGTGTGCACATGGATCTATAAAGACTGAGAGGTACATGTGGGCACATTTTGTGCACACGAGTACACATGCACACGTATGGGCATATTTTCATACATGTAGACAAATCATCTAGAAAATGGGATAACAAGAACATCGACCTCATTGGGTGCTCAGTACGACGCCTGGCACATAGTAAGCGCTCGGACGTGAGCTTTTATTGTGTGGGGGAACCGGTTCTGGAACGCAGTGAGGGGTGTCTGACGCCACACACATTCACGCATGCACCCACAATGCCATTTTCGAGAGCTGTTTTCAAAGGAAAGTCAGACTAATGAGGAGGTAACCTTCGTAGCCAGCAGGTGCCCAGAACAGCCCTGACTGGGACGCGACTTAGCTTTCTCCCGAGATGTTGGGCAAATGAGGAGAAAAGGCGTTTTATTCCCTCGTCACGTCTCTGAAGGCTGGAGGACATGTGCTGAGTTGGAATTTTCAACTTCAGCTTTTTTTCCTTTTCCTTGACACATCCATCCCAGAAACATCTGTGAGATGAAACAGAGAAGGTCTTATGAATTCGGCTCATACTCGGCCCGCGCTCCCACCCGAGCAGCGAGACATGAATCACCGGCCCGGGGGCCCGAGTGGCCCCGCAGAGCAGCCTCTCCAGCGGGGCCCTGGCCTTTCCTGCGTAGCTGCTTTTGATTTCCCCGAAGCCTCTGATCGTCTGCAGTCCGCAGAGCCTGTGTGTCCAAGGGGGGGCGTGCTGGGAGCGCAGCTCGCGCCGGGGTGGGGGGTAGGCCACACATTCCCGGGCTGCCGAGTCCGACTCTGCTCCAGGCTCTGGGAGTACAAAGATAAACCAGACAAGGAGTGGAGCAGGGCCCCTTCGCTTGTCCCCGTTTTCCCATTGTTTGAAAACACTGGAGGAAGACAGCTATTGTGGTTTTGTGAGCGGTCGTTTCAATGGGCAGTGTATTTCGGTACATTGATCCATAGAACACTGTGCATTGGACATTTTTATCCTGCAAGCAGGAGGGAGTGCATAATGGCTGCTGCCAGGTCAGGGACCCACAAGGTAAGGTCGTACAGCCAGCCGTTAACTGACCTTGACCTTCTGGGGGCCCGTGTGTGGCCTGCAGCCGCAGATCCCAACAGATGGCTGAAAACCTGAGCCCTCTCTCACCTTTTGTCTCACCTTTTCTGGGTGTTTCAAGAAAAGGAGTGGATTTCAGAGCTGCAGGGCCCCCTTGGCTTTTTGTAGTGTGCACCAGGGCCAGGGAGGGGGCAGGACCCGCCCTCTTGCTCATTTCCACCCAAAGGACAAAGCCGTGCTGGGCACCTGCTGCGCTCGAGGGCCTGTGCTGGGCACGGGGGAGACCGAGGAGGATGAGACAGGGCCCACCTGTAGAGCCACCGTCCCGGGAGGTGGGCAGCCCAGGGCACTGATAAGGAAGGTGGAAAGCTGCTTCCTCAGAGAGGCAAAGTCCTGTGAGGTGCAGGAGGTGGGAAGGGAGCCTTTGTAGTTCCAGGCGGCTGGAGTGAGACCAGGGGAGGCCTTCCGGAGGAGGGAGCCTCTGAGCTGGATTTAAGCGCTTGGAGACGGGGCTGTCTGCAATGGCCGAGGACTCTGTCGGCACGGTCAGAGCTGGGAAGGCAGAGTCGTTCAAAAGATGCCCCAACCAGGGGATCCTAATAGCCTCAGGTCCCAGGTGCTAAAAAGAAAGTAACCAAGGCCTAAATAAACGAAGTATTCCTCCCACTGTCACGGGGGCCTCTGGGAACCCCAAGCCCCTGTTTAGGGCCAGTTCCACAGTCACTGATGTGGTTCCCCTACCCACACATAGACACCTGCTTTCCTTGGTCTGGCTGGCTGCTGTGTAGGGTGGGGACGATGTGATGTTTAGAGTCACAAGTTTATGAGAAGGATGGGGTCTCTAAAAAGGGGGGGTGTGTGGAAGGAAAAGAAGTTTCTCTGGTCCTGAAGAATTTGCCCCTGGGCCCATTTGACAGGTGGGAAAGTAGAGTCATAGGAGACCAAGTAACATATTTGCACATTGCTTAGGAGAAGATTGAACCAGGTGTGTATGGAACGGGGAGAGGGAGAAGGTGAATGCCCGGCCAAGTCCAGCCATTCTCCCATCGGTCTCCAGGTCATCTCCATCTTCCTGAGGACAGTCCCAGACCAGTCCTTCCCAGTCAGCTTCTCCACCTCCTTCCCAGAATCCTCAGCAACAGACAGGCGGCCCGAGAGGGGCTGGACTCCCCGCACACCCCTGCCCTTGGAGGGGCTGGCTCCTGTTTACCCAGCTGGTGTGAGCCCAGCCCGGGGTCTCAGGGAAGACCGAGGAGGCCTGTCTTACAGCTGGTGCCCCGCGGCTCAGGTCTTGTGACCCCTTCTCTCCTCTTCTAGAGACCCCCCTCCCAAGTGGTGGCCCCAGGGGGTCTTGGCCTCAAGGCAGAGGGGAGCTTGGCTCCTGTTACATCCTTTTATGTCTGAGCTTTTTCATCTTTCCCAAAAAAGCAGAGGTGGCCGTGAGGAAGGAAGAGCTGGTTCTTAAGGGGCAGGTGGACAGAGCCTGGGGTTTGAAACCAAAAAACCTGGGTTTGCGTCCCAGCTCTGTGTGACCCTGGCAGATCGTGTGCCCGCTCTGGGCATCGGTATTCCAGTCTGCCGACAGAGGGTGACGGTCACCCCTCTCTCGCCAGACCTCTTGTTAAGCTCAAGTGCAATAAGCAAGGTGAAAATGCTTTGTAGAGTGGCAATGCCAAGGGCTGGTGATTGGGAACACTGTTTAATGGACATGAGGGGAAATGTCTGCTCAGAGAGATGCATTCAGCTAACCGGGGAGAGGAGCGCAGGCCAGGGGTCAGAGGGCCCAGGGAATAGTGGCGGCTTTACGTGTGGCTCTGGGCATGTGTCTGCACGTCATTTCTCTCCTAGCGCCACTTGCCTTATGTTAAAATGGGTAAGAAGCTCTGTTCTCTCTACAGAGTTTTATGATGATTATTCATCCAACCGGCGCTTACTGACAACCGCCTGCTCCAGTGCACCAGGCCCTGGGCTAGGCTGGCATGTGGCTCCTATCCCCAAAGAAAAGTCACCCTAGAGGGGGGTCTGGGGTTCAGAATCCTATAGTGTCAGATATAATTGAGTCTATTCTGCTCATTTTGGAGATAGAAAAAACAAAGCCTTAAGGAGCAAAATGACTTTCCCAGGACATGAGAAATGAGGAGCACCTGTTGCCACTGCTCCCCTGAATCCGAGGCGGACATTGGCAGTCAATGGCAATACTCTTCCTGCCAGGCCAGATGCTACCTCAGGATCCTTCTCAACACAGCACTCTGGGCAAGCACCCATCAATTGATCAGAGTCGGATGGCGAGATGCAACTTGCGCACCGACCCTAAATCCTAACCCTGGCTTGCCCAGGGCTACCTGGGCAATGATCAGTACTCAGACCCAGGTGTTTTCACCCATCAGCCTCTCCATTTATTCCTGAAACCAACTCTTGTTGAGTGCCCACCATGTGCCCAGCTTGGTGTGAGATTCAGATATGAATAAGGCCTGGTTACTATCAGCAAGAGGCTCGAAGTCTAGTAGGGAAGAAAGTCAAAGGGGAAATAATCATGATACGGGGAGATAGTCGGGGATGTTCACAGATTCCTGTGGGAACGAAGACGAGAGCAAGCTGGCTATTCAGGGATGGGGCGTGAGATGCGGAGGAGGCATCACAGCAGGGACCACCCACCCTGATGAATGGGAGTTTGCAGTGTTGGGAAGGGACAAGGGTGGGACTTGGGAAGAGTGGCTTAGCGGGTAGGACGGGAAGTTTCTGAGCTGGCTTTTTTAGTGGGGCTGAAGCCCAGCCACACGCACTGTCGGGCCCCTGTTGAACTCACACATTGCACCATGCACGCCCTCATTTGTGGCCCTCGTTATACTGCTAATTATTTAACGAGGTCTTCTCTGCTAGACTGGGAGCCTGATAAGGCAGGGGCTGGGTCTCAGTTGTTACTAGCAGGGACTTGAAGCTAGCCCTGGCACAGTGCCGGGCTGGCTCATAATAGACACTCGGTAAATCTTGGATGGATGGATGGATTGGTGGGTGGATGGATGGGTGGATGGATTGGTGGATGGATGGGTGGATGGATTGGTGGGTGGATAGATGGGTGGATGGATGAGTGGAGGGATGGATGGATGGATGGGGTGGATGGATAGATGAATGGATGGATGGATGTCATGTGGCCTTTCATGGGGATATTGTAAGGATTAAATAAGATGATGTGGCTAAAGACTCTAGCATAGTGTCTGGCCTTCAAAAAAATGAAGGAATAAAGATAACTATTTAAACACAAGTATAAAGACACTCTTGATAGATAGCTCCTGAGGGATGAATTTTGCATATCTGCAAGGAAGCTTAAAAGAGGAGGGAGCAGCCAGGCACAGTGGCTCATGCCTGTAACTCCAGCATTTTGGGAGGCCAAGGTTGGAGAATCGCTTGAGGCCAGGAGTTCGAGACCATCCTGGGCAACATAGCAAGACCTCATCTCTACAAAAAATAAGAAAAATTAGCCAGATGTCGTGGCGCACGCCTGTAGTCCGGCTACTTGGGAGGCTGAGGCAGGAGGATTGCTCGAGCCCAGGAGTTTAAAGTTGCAGTGAGCTATAATGACACCACTGCACTCTAGCCTGGGCAACAGAGTGAGACTCTGTCTCTAAAAAAAAAAAAAAAAAAGAAAAAAAAAAAGAAACAAGGCAGGAGCCTGGGACACAATTATTAGAAATGGAACCCAGTGGTGACCATCAGGATGGTAAACCCTTGGTTGGAAAATGTCCCAAGTCCTTTGAGAACATGGAAAAATGGAGCTAACCATTTATTCTGTGCAGACACCTTATTCTAGCACTTTACACATGTTAACTCATTTAGTCCCCACAACAACCCCATGTCTTACGTATTGTCGGTATCCTTGTTTACAAGATGGGGAAACTGAGGCACAAAAAGGTGCCAAGGTCACATAGCCAGAAAGTGGTCTAACTCCCAAGACCACTCTCTTAGCTACTGGAGGATCCCATGGTCTGGCAGCGACTGCGGTAGCAATCACCAAGGGCAGAGAGTGCGTCTCTAGCCCCAGCAAGGTGCCTGCTGTATGGCAGGTTCTTAATCGGTGTCTGTGGAGTGAATGGATGAATAAACGAATGAATGAATCTGCACACCACCGGCACCCAGAGCAGTGCGACGGGCTCTGATAATGGCATTCGTAGACAAAGGGCGGTGAATGGGCTAGTGTCTTACCTGAGTATTAATAGTTGTCATGCTCAGTTTTAAAGCTTCCTGCTGTCATTAAAGTCTTTGTAGAACAGGAGGGAACCTGGGCGGCAGAGGGTGCCAAGGAGACCACAGTCAACTCAAACCCCGTGAGGGACTTGGCCCACTTCTGCCACCAACACCCATGTGTCCTCGGGCAGTCACCCCCCTCTCGGAGCCTCGCCCTCCTCATCAGGACAAGGGGAATGATGACGTCGTGCCCCTCGGGTTGTGAGGGTGGAAGCCACACACGGCCCCGCTCAGGAAACACAGAAGCGGGAGGTGGGCTGGCTCCGGAGAGTTGCAGTTGGCAGGCTGGTTTCAGCGGCGGGTCCCTCTTGAAGGTGTAGCAGGGGGCGGCCATGGCGAGATGTGAGTGGCAGCCCCATGCCCATCAGCCCCGCCATCACTCCTGCGCTCCCTGTGTCGATGCCGGAAGCGTCCGTCGTCTGATGGGCTCCGGGAACGGAGGCCTGCTGTCTCCGGAGGGTCCTGCGTCCATGCATGTGGGCTGCAGACAGTGTCACGTTTTGATTCCCTGGCAAAGAATTCGCTGGCATGAGATGACTTCAGAGAGAACGAGACGGGCTGGGCACAGAGGGCAGACGGCAGGAGCGGGGCAAGATCTGAGACTTCCAGCAGGGGTCCTTGGGGGCCTCCGGGCAACTGGAGGAGCCACATGCCTAGGGTTGGATGAGGGGCAACAGGAGGACCCTAAAAATGGAGCAAGAAGCTGCCAGGAACAGCTTTCTTCTCTTTCAACTTTTTGCCAAGAAGCAGCGTGGCTACAGGCTCCGCACGGCCCGGAGAGGAGGCTCTGCCAGCCCCCCAGGCACCAGTCCCAGCAGCCTAATTACTGGCTCTCGATGGGCAGCCAGCTCGCTGATTGCAAGTCCTCAGGGAGAGGCAGTGCTGAGAGAGTGAAATATTCGGAAGGAAATACGTCTCTTCCTTCCCAGAAGGATAGCAGGGCGTCTCACCCACCACCCCTCATGTGCACGTGGGGTGCTAGCAAAGCCTGAAGAAGGCGCTCACAGGTCCTCACTAAATCCGACCACGCCTCCACCTGCACTGTCCCCACTCTGCCCATCCACCATCATCTCTGCCTGGACCACAGTACAGCCTCCTCCCCGACCTCCCTGTCCCCTGCGTGGCCCATCCCTCACTCAGCAGACAGAGGGACCTGTTCACATCACAAGTCACTTCCCAGCCCTGCCTGAAACCCTCCCATGGTTTCCCATCACACTTCGAGCCACAATCAGTGTCCTTTTTTGTGGCCTTGGGGGCCCCCGGCTCCGGCTCCTTCCTCCTGCCGTGCCCCATCCCCTCCGCGGCTCCCTTGCTCCCCGGCTCCAGCCACCCAGGCCTCTGCAGCTCCTCAGACGCCCCCAGCCCATTCACTTCCTCCTGAGGAAGGGCCTTTACACATTCCGTTCCCTCTGCCTGGAATGCCCTTCCCTGCACTCTCCCCATAACCAGCACCTTCTTGTCCTCTAGGTCTCAGCTCAGATGTCGCCTCCTCAGAGAAGCCCCCTTGACCACCTCAGCTAAAGCAGCCCCTCCAGCACCCTGTAGCACATCACCCTGTATTGATTTGATCTCTGTTTATTATCCGTCTTCCTCCCTCGATTATGAGCTCTCAAGTAAGCACCCAGCTCGTTTTGTTCGCCGCTGCTCTGTCCCAGCAGCTAGAGCAGTTCCTGGCACGTGGTAGGGCATCACATCTGTTGAATGAATGATCCGTACAAGAGAAACAGGTAACACTAATGGCAACTTACTGAACTTCTGCAGGTGCCTGGCACTGTCCAGCTGTAACCTCATTTTGTCCTCACAGTATAAAGGCCTACAAGGCAGTATCCCCATTTTACAGCTGAGAAAACTGAGGCTCGGGGGTTCAAGCAACTTTCCCCAGGCCATGCAGAGAGCAAGAAGCAGAGACCCAGGTCTGTCTGATTCCAAATCCCTGAACTTGCCATTATGTTATTGAAACGAGTGTTAGTACCCTTGTTTTACCGGACGGAGACTCAGACAGTGTGTTCTTGTGCCCAGTGGCCTCAGCCAGGAAGAGTGGGGCTGGGATTTGAACCCAGAGTGCTGCTTTCTCTGCAGAGACAGGGACTGGCAGGAGGCCCAGGCAGCTGTCTGTGATGAAAGGTCCTTTAGGGGTGGGCAGGAAGCTGTCTAGTTGGACAGCAGGGTCCAAGTGCTTCCTGAGTATTAACTATCTTCTCAACAACCTTAGGAGGAAGAACGTTATCACTCCCATTTTGCAGATGGCAAAACCGAGGTACAGAGAGGGTATATGACTCACCCAAGGTCACTCAGCTGGGAAGTGGTGAAGCTGGGTTAGGCCCAGGTGGGCAGCCTGGCTCCAGGGCGCACGCTGCTAACCACGGCTCTGCACTGCCTCTCCGAGGAGACGAAGCTGGGCAGGGCGCCAGAGCCCCCAGGTTCAGGAGAGGACTCCGAGCCCAGCAGGATAAACAAAGCCTATAGCCCAGGGCCACCACGTTCTGATCCTTGGGACCCTGACTGACCCCAGCCCTTTGGGGGCCCTTGCTGAGATCTGGAGGGCACCAGGTCCAGTCCGTGGCTCAGCGCCCTGCGAGGTGCCCAGGCCCTGGAACCAGGCAGCTGGGGCAGGTCTTGGCTCTGCCCACAGCAGGACTTGTGTGCTCTCAGCCCGGCCACTTGAATGCTTAGAGCCTCAGTTTCCCCAGCTGTGAAACAGGGCCTGGAGTTCCTCAGGATCTTGTGATGAGAGCGGGGAGATGACGGAGCTGAGTCAGCCCCCCCAGCCTGGAGTCCTACTCCCTGAGTGGAGGGTGAGCCGTGGGCGAGAGAAAGCACGTGGCGTCCAGCTCAGTTTAAATCCCTGCTCTGCCACTCACTGAATTGGTGACACTGGGCAAGTGACATCCCTCTCTGTGCCTGCTTCCCCTGTCAGTGGAGATAATTATAGTATAATTGAAGATTACATGCATTAATCCACATAAGGTACTTAAAACAGTGCGTGCTTCAGAGTAAATGCTAAGTGCGAGCTGTTATTTATCAGAAGATTAAAATACTAGTTCTGGGCTCTGTTGTAACCAAAGAGGCCCCCCAAACAGGGTTGCCATGAGGTCAGAGAAAATAAGCAAGGAAACTCTGGTCTCAAGCCCTCACTTGGTGACAGCGTGGGCTATCTATGCAGCTGCCCTTCATCAGACATTGCCTCCCAGTTCCTCATCTCCAGTTTTGTCAAGGATTAGAATCGTTCTCGGTGGGTGCTAGAGCTAAGTGCTTGTCAGGTTTATGAGCTTTCAGGGGCACTTTTGGAGACAACCAGGCCTCCCCATTTTTGTAAGGCTGAGATAAGAGAATGACCTATAAGATTAGAGGTTTGTCATCATCCTCTGCTCTGAGACATATCTCTCTCCCTCCTTCCTTCCCCCTCCCTCTCCCTCTCCCTCTCTCCCTCTCCCTCTCTCCCTCTCTTTCTCTCTCTCCCCCTCCCTCCTCTGGTTTCTCCTCTTTTACAAAACCATAGCACAGCAGCCCCAGGCCCCATAAACACACTGTTCAAATAAACGACACATTTAGAGCAAGGTTGAAGCGCCATTTAAAGGTGATCACTCTAAAATGGCCACGTCCGGGCAATTTGTCATAAAGTCTCCTGACTGTTGGCCAAAGATCACTTGTGCTGCAAATCTTGCTGTTGGCTCGTAATTTTCAACTTTTGACCCTTTAAAACTAAGTAGGTGTGGGATCTTCATAAGCTTTTGGAATGGGGGTATTTTAAAATAACTTTTTAAGAAGCCATTGGGGTTGGGTGTGGCGGCTCACATCTGTAATCCTAGCACCTTGGGAGGCCGAGGCGGGAGGATTGCTTGAGGCCAGGAGTTCAAGACTAGCCTGGGCAACATAGGGAGACCCCGTCTCTACAAAAAATAGAAAAATTAGTCAGGTGTGGTGGCATGCACCTGTAGTCCCAGCTACTCAGGAGGCTGAGGCAGGAGGATCTCCTGGGAGTTTGAGGTTGCTGTGAGCTATGATGACACCACTGCACTCTAACCCGGGCAACAGAGAGAGACCTTGTCTCTAAATAAATAAGAAGGAAGGAAGAAAGGAAGCCATTTGTCCCCAGGAAAGTTTGGGATCCGTTAGACTCTAAGGAGCCCTGCAGAGGAGCCTAGGATGCCCAGGTCCCCGCTGTGCCATGTAGGACTTTATGACCCAGGAAGGGTCCAGGGCAGGGACCATTTCACCATTGGTCAGGCTTCTTCCCGATTCTCTGTGGATTCACAGACCGTCCTGCCATAGATAGAGCTGCCTGATCTGCAGGCGGTGGGCACAGAGGCATCCGCCTGTCATCTGCTCCTGGGCAGGTGGCTCATTGCTGTCCACCCCTCCCGCCTGTTCAGCCCCGTGTCCTGCATCTCTGCACTCACAGACTCGGGGTTCCAGCTGCAGGTCCTCAGCCTGGCCATGCATCCTGCCACCTCCACGCCTTTGCCCAGGCTGTTCCCTCTGCCTGCCCTCTGCCTGCCTTTCTTCTGTCTTGTCATTCTTCATCTTTCAAGACAGCTCAAGTGTTATCATCTCCAGGAAGCAACAGTGTTAAGGACCTCTCCTCCGGGCTCCCAGGCCCACACCTCCTCCCCACGTGCATCTCCAGCCATTGCTTGCACTGTTCGGAAACTGCCTGTTTACATGGGCATCTCCCCTGCCAGGCTGAGCTTTGGATCCTTGGGCCCAGCCCAGGCCCCACCCTCAAGGAGGGTGAGATACACTAGTTAAGACCCCGTCTTTGGCCTCAGCTATAATGCCCCACATTCCCCTCCCAGCTCCGACACTGGTTGTGAGTGGGTTACATAGCCTCACAAAACCTCAACCGTCTCCTCTGTACATGGGAATATCAGCAGTACCTGCCTCATGGGGCTGCTGTGAGAGCTGATGATGAAAGCTAACACACTCTACTGTTATTAACTCTGAACCTTCATGACAGGGTAAGTCCCATTCGTAAATCCATTTTCCAGATGAGGGAACTGAGACACAAAGAAAACTTGAGTAACTTGCCCAAGGTCAGGGGAAGAGCCAGAGTTCAAGGCCAGAAGGACCCTGACTCCGCAGCCTGTTCCCCTAGC
This sequence comes from Propithecus coquereli, assembly GCF_000956105.1. NCBI lineage: Eukaryota > Metazoa > Chordata > Mammalia > Primates > Indriidae > Propithecus > Propithecus coquereli. Next base: position 1,268,473 of record NW_012149075.1, read on the forward strand.
CACTGCGATCCATGGCCCCCCGATAACTTATATGCAGCCTGGCACATAGCAGGTGCTCAGTAAATGGTGCCGCTGTTAGTAACAGGTGCTCAGTTCATTTTTAGTGATAAAGAGGTGGGGCTGGTCACAACAGAAGACGTGCTGGAGACCTGGGGGAGGGAGAGATCTGGAGAAGACCCGGGGAGGACACGGGAAAGCGTTGAGACCAGAGAGTGAGGCAGCCGGGCCGGGCGGGTGGCTGGAGCGCAAGGAGGCCGGGGCCGGGCAGGCTGCCAGAGGAGAGGGCCGAGGGCACCTGGCCTATGTGGCCACGGGGCGCTGGCATAGGATCGCCCCTGGCTTCCCTGCCCTTAGAAACGGAAACCCCAACTCCATCACCCAGCACGCAAAGCCCTCTGTGGCACGATCCCAGGTCGCCTCTCTTGCCTTGTGTCACCTCTTCCCCACACGCCCCTCCACGCCTTTGCACGCACTGCACTGTCTGAAATGTTTTTGGTCTCTTCTGACCTTGACACCCCGTCCAAACGGCGCCTCCTCTAGAGAGCCTTCCTGGACACCCCTAGCTAATCATGCCCTCCCTCCCCGACTGGACAGTGAGCTTCCAGGCCAAGGACTGTGTCTTATTCAACTCTGTGCCTGGTGCCACACACAGAGCGGGGCACAAATGATCATTTATAAAAAGCTTTTTGACTCTTTCTATTGAGTAAGTCTATCCTCAAATCAATGGTGGGCCCTGGTGAACCACACACGTGATCTCTAAGCCCCCGTGTCCAGGAGGGTTTGAACTCACACTTCTCAGGGATCCAAACGAGAGAATACTCCAGGGCAAGGGGGGCTCCAGAACTCTGCCGTGTGCCTGTAAAGGGCTGCTGGAACAGTGTATACCTGGGACCTCACCCCTAACCCCGCCAGCACCACCCAGAGATGGCTGCAGAAGAAAAACAAGCTGGAGGCCTGAGATGTCCTGTCCACTGTCACTCAATGGACCTCTTTAAAATGTGGAGCCCAAAACTAGCCCTGGCTGAGCAGCAGGGAGGATGCTGGGCTGTCACTCTACTTCTACTCTTACAGCCTATGATCACATTGGCTTTTTCAGCAGCTTTTGGCTTGTGGTCAACTCAAACCCCCAGATCTTTTTCCCTGGGATGGCTGCCAGGCCACATCTTGTGCATTTGATTTATGGCTTGGGTTAGCTGAGGCCTTCTCCTGCTCCCCAGAAGCCAACAGGAGGAAGGCGACGGTTTCTGCACCCCTAGGAGAGAGAGTGATTCCAGGCCCCCCAGTCAGGAGCCTCGGTATTTGTGTTTCCTAATCCTTTCTCCCGGAGGTGCAAAGTGCTAGGACCTCTGGAGTGGGATTTTCATTAGCATTCAAGTCACAGGCCACTGGGGCTCCAGCAGACCAACCTTTCAGGTTACTGGGGGAGGTGGAGCTTCTGGAAAGCACTCAAACAAGGCAGAGGGAGAGAGAGGCAGGTGACAGAGGCTGAGGCTCCCGAGCTTGGCGTCCATGTGGCCTGGGGATGGCACTTCATTGCCCTGAGCCTCAGTTTCTCATCTGTAGAGTGGGGGTGACAAACCTCCAACATCAGCTTTGTTAAGACAAAGGTACCCAGGCAGGAAGTTCCTCCCAAGACGTAGTAGTTCTTTCTGTCTGGGGTCACCGACAGCTGGGGCTGAGAGCAAATGGGCGTCAGGTCCCCATTAATATCCTGCTCTCATCCCTGTTACACCGATGAGGAACCAAGGGGCTGAGATTTTACCGCCTTTGCAAAGATTGTTCCTACTCTTCTCTCCAGGCGTTGCCTTTTAAATGTCACCTTTTCTGACCCTGATCCCTAAAGTGACCCCCTGAGCCCCCATCTCAGGCCTTGTGTGTCTCTTTCACAGCCCATCACAAGTTGTGCCTGTTATTGTCGTTTGTCCCTTGCTTCTTTCCCTCTGTCTCTCACCCACTAGATTGTCAGGGACCAAGCGTCCTCTCTTGCCGCTGTCCTCCGGCCCCCGCACACAGCCACGACCCGGCAGTGCGTGCAGGTGGCCGTCTCGGACTTCAGAACATTCGCTCAGACGTCGGCAACAAATTCTAATTGTGCTAAGGGAGCAGGGGATGCACGCAGAGCCAACAAGAGAGGCACGTTTATTTCCCTCCGCCACGAACAAGCTCGCTTTCCCTCCCTGGGCCTCGGTTTCCCCAGCTGTGAAATGAGATGATGAAGAGATCGAACTAACTTTTTCTCTCAGGTCCTTCTAGTGCTCCCAAGTCAGCACAGGAAGGGGGAGAAAATATTGCATCGTATTGCCCGTTGAGTAGAAAAAAAAAAAACAGTCTCTGCCAGGAATCTCTCTGGCTCTGTCACTTTCTCCACTGGCCTGGAAAAAACTGCCCTGCGCAGGTCCAGGCCTGCGGAACCCACACTGAAAAAGTTCACAGGCCCCCTCCCGCCCTGGGCCCGGGCGAAGGGGCCCCTGAAAGGTGTGTGGCAGCTGCTTCCCCGGGGGGTCTGTGGGTTTGTTGGCTTAACCGAGCTCACCAAGCAGGTAAGAAATTCCAGACATGTTCTCTGCTGACAGCTAATTGTGTCCTTTATTAATGACCACGGCTTTCTTGGGGCAGGTGGGAGGAGGGAGGAAGCCGCTCTCAGCCCAGGGTGCTCCCTCAGGTAGAGCCAATGGCCACATTTCTGGAACCCATAGAAGGGGAAGTGCTACACGAGGTGACCCTGAACCCCCCGCCCCATCTGGAGAGGGGAAGGGGCTTTCCCAGGCTCCCCAAACCCAGCAGGGGTGGCCAGCACCAGGAACGACAATGCGGGGATTTAGGAATCTGGCAGCCCAGGTCCCGGGTCCTGAGTTCTTCTCTCAGAACAGCCAGTAAGGCACAGTGGGTGCCTGAGCAGGGGACCCGCAGCGGGGCTGTGGGCCCTGGGCAGACTGGGGGATGCTCCCCAGATCCATCGGGGCTATCACACCCATGTGGCACCAGGACTGGGCCTGCCAGGCCCTACCGCAGTGACCCACAACACCACCTGTCAATACAGCAGCCAGATGTGCTGGGGGGCCTGAGCCTGGCCCTGCCAGATGTGTCAAGCTTTCCGAACACATCCGGCTTCCCTTCGGGCACATTGTGGTTATTATTTAGCACTCGCTATTCCGGCGTCTGTGAGTCCCGAGGGTACAGGGTGGGAGGCTCCAGCCTTTTACGAGCCCTGTTGCAGTGATAGTCTCCAGCTGGGGGGAAAAGGGCACTTGATTGTCCCCCATTTCCTCAGGAGGGTGGAGGGTGTGGCATTTACCCCAGTTATATATAGATGAGGAGGTGAGGCTAGGCAGGGGGCTTAGTGAAGAAGTGACTGAGTTAGGACTTGACCCAGACAGAGGAAACAGCATATGCAAAGGCCCTGGGGCTAGCAGAGGCCTGGTGTGCTCCAAGGCAGCCAAGAGTCAGTGTGGCTATAGTGGCATGGACAACAGGCAGCATACAAGGAGGTGAGTTCAGAGAGGTAAAGGGGGCTTTGTAGACTGTTGGTTTTTATGCCAAGTGAGAGGGGAGCCCAATCTCCAAGTGAGATTTGGAGGCCTTTGGGCAGAGCAGCAACTTGAGCTGATTTCTATTCTGTAGGATACCTGGCTGTCCGGTGGAGAGCAGACTGCAGAGGAGGGCAGTGGGAGGGGGAGGGGAGGGTGACAACCAGAAAACCAGCCAGGAGGCTTCTGCAGTGACGTGATACTCCAGCTCCCCTGTTCCTCTTTCTGCCCTCCAAATCTGGGCATCGGGACACCTGGGCTGCAGCCCCAGCTCTGTCGGCCACTAACTTGCTGTGTGACCTTAGGCAAGCCAGCGCACCTGTCTGGGTCTTGCATTCTGTTGTCATAAAATGAGACAACAGAATCATGAAGGTTCACAAGATCGTGAAGGTTCTGCTGATTTCCAAAGCCCCAGACCCCGCCTGCCTCTCCAGCCTCATCTCCCACCTGTCTTGGCCTCGAACTTCACGCTCCAGCAACCCTAAATTGGTGCAGCTCCCCCCACACTCCACGCCCTTGCACAGGTGGTGCCCTCTGCCTGCAGCACCCTCTCCCACAGGCAGCCCTGCACGCCGAGAACCCATGTGCTTCTGCAGGTCTTGAGCTCGGGGGGCGTCTCCTCTAGAGGTCGACCCACTCCCCTTCCTCAGGGCTCCTGGGCGCTTTCTCAGACCATACACTGATTTTTAAGAGACAATAGCGTGAGGTGGCTGCAGAGCCAGCGCTTGCCTCCGACTCCAGCTGCGTCTCTGCGGTTGCCTAATGTCTTTTGAGCCTCCACTTCCTCATCGGTAAAATCGAGATAATTACATTTCCTACTCCCAGGTCAAGATGAAGATCGGTGACATTGTACGGCACCCAACCCAGTGCCTGGCACGTGGTAGCTGTCTGCAATCTTTGAAGTCAGATTCTAGCTGCAGAGAAAGAGCCACTGAATGAGCATGAGGGGGTTACCCTGGACAGCGTGGCCCCAGATTGGACCCCAGGACAACCTCCCAGTGGCCTTCTTTGGGGGAGGGGGTTCCTGTCCACCCTCCTGTCACCAGCTCCTCCATCAGGGCTTGGTCAACACTGCCTGCCGGCAGCCACACAACACTTGGAAATGTCCTTCCTTAATTGCTTCACCAGAGTGGGGAGTCACCCTGCAGGCAGATAATTAAAAAGTTCAGAGCTTGATTAATTGGGAGGAAATTGGAGGAATGGGGCTGCCTGCCGGGAGGGCGGGAGCTCTCAGCCCCTACTGTGGGGGAGCTGGGATGTCACGAAGGGGGTGGGCAGGGGCTGGGAGGGACATGGGATCCAGGCGCTGGGAGGGCCGGGCCACGAAACAGCCTCGTCCAGCTTTGCAGGTTGTGGGGTTCAGCGTCTGGTTCACTTGGGAGACCGTGAGTCCACCCCTCCACACACACACACAACTGGGGAACAGACACAGTGGTCACGAAAGCTCTGGCCGCTCCAGCCCCGGGCAGAGGAAACCACTGGCCTTCCAGCCTGTCATCAGGGAGCTGTTACAGAGCACCCACTCTGTGCCAGCTCTGTGCCAGGCAGTCAACAGGGCAGGCGCAGCAGCCATCCTCGTGGCACTCACAGCTGGGCGGTGGGAGAGGGAGAGACAGACGTTAACCAAATGCCAAGAACAAAGGCAGGAGGCCTTGAAAGCCCATCACCACGGGCATAGGGAGGAGCTCTGGGGCCTAGAACAAAATCTCCAGTCCACACACAGCCGAGTGACCTTAAGCACAAGATTCCACCTTTCTGGGCCTCAGTCAGTCAGTCAACAAACATTTCCTGAGCCCTCCTATCTATCACACGGGGGCTGAGAGGTGTCAGACCTCGGGGGTGGCTGCCGACCCTGTCACTGTGCTCACAGCCTGGCAGGAGAGGGAACAGCCACAATCCTGTACAATTGTGCAGCGGCAGCAGTAACGTGCCAGGCACCACACGAGCATAGGAGAGAAGCCCCAAACCCAGCCCTGGCAGGGCACGGCATCCTCGGAGAAGGACCAAAAGGTGGTTCCGGCTGGAGCTGAGATTTGAAGGATGAAAAGGAGTTAGCCAGGCAGGAGCCAGGCAGCATGTGAGGCGGAGGGGGCGTCTGAGCAAGCACCCAGAGCGAGACCGAGCACGGCTTGCCCAGGGAACCGGAAGCACCTGCCGTGGCCGGAGCCCAGGGTGCAGCCGGTGAGAGCGTGCGGGAGTGAAGCTGGCCAGGTGGGAGGGAGGCCTGAGCAGGCTGGACTCTCTGCAGGCACGAGAGAGCCACCGAAGGGTCTTGAGCAGAGGAGTGACTCGACAGATGGTGGGGATGGGGGCCGGCCTGGTGAGGCCCGGGTGCCCCCCAGGCAAAGGGGAGGCGTGTTCGCGCAGTTCCCCGCTGCTGCCTCCTGACTTCTGTGGTCCTGCCAGCTGCTGGCAGGTTCCACAAAGCTGGGTCCCAGCAGGCGGATGGCGGGGGGGCCTGGGCATGGGGGGAGGCGCGTGGGGGACCGGATGACTGACACCCCTGGGTGGTCCCAGCGGGAGCCACCTCAGCAGGGGCATGGCCCTGCAGCACTCCCTGGACTTCACCCGTCTTGTCTAGGCAGGCCCCCTCCTACGGGGGGAAGAAAGGGTGAAGGAAGGAGTGAGTGGGCAGGGAGGGAAACCCTTCCTCAGGGGAAGGGACACTAAGACCCTTGGGGTGGACTTTGGACAAGGCACTTCCTTTCTGTGAGCCTCAGTTTCCTCGCCTCTAAAATGGGGATAACACCTCCTATGCACAGGGTGGTCCTAAGGACGAATGAGGGCCTGGCTGGGGGGCTCCTGGCCCAGTGCTGGGCACATCCTAGGTGCTCAGTGCTTGGAAGCTCCTCCTCCCCATCCCGGGAGCTGCCTGCCTGCTTCCAGCGCGCCTTTGCCTACGGTACAGAGGACTGGGCGCCCTGCCCAGCCGGCCCAGGGGGACTGACTGCGGGGTTAACCTTGGTAGCAAAAGCAAGAAGCGTGCAACATGCAAAAGCCACTTTGAATGAGGCAGACCCCAAAAGCCCTCCCGCGAGCCGCAAGAACACCACAAGCCCAGCCCTGACCTACAGCACAAGCCCCTGAAAATATGCAAATCAGTCTTTCCACAGTTCAGAGAGAACGTAAGGGCCCAGCACTGGGTGCCTGAGCTGTCCACAGCCAGAGGCCGACCGCTGGAGGAGGCCACAGAGACGGTCCCAGCCAGCGCCTTCCTTTGACAGGTAGAGCCGAGGCCCGGGGGGGCGGCAAGAGGCGTGGGCTCCGGCCCCCCACCCCGGCCCAGGGCTCTTTTCTCTATCCAGTCAAACTCCTCTCCCCAGCCCAGACCCAGAACTTATTCCTGGGGCTCCCAGGGCAGGAAAGGGAGCTGGCTGCACTGCAGACCTGGCACCGCTGACACCAGAACCCACGTGCTGGCCTCTCTGCCCACAGCAGCAGCAGGTAGGCTGGTTAGAGGAAGGCGTGCCAGCCCCTGCTTTGTCATGGCCTCTTACGCCCCAGGGCCAGGGCCTCTTGTCTCAATGTCCCATTGCCTGGCACATACCAGGAACAAATGAATATAACAATAGCAAACACTTACATAGCACTGAACATGAGCCAGGCAGACACTGTTCTGAGCGCTTTACTTTTATTAACTCATTTAATCTTCCCAACGAATACAAAGTCAGGATTATTATTATTATCCCCATTGTATAGGCAGGAAACTGAGGCACAGAGAGCTTAGGTGACTTGCCCAGGTCACACAGCTGATGAGAGGCAGGACTGGGATTCGGCCCTAGCAGTGACTCCACGGGTTCAGTTTCCTCAGACCTCCTGCTCAGGTGCTGGGGGGCAGGAGCTAGACCCCAGGGAGCAAACCTTTTCAGACGCCACCTCTACGCAGAGCTTCTGGTCTGTAGGACCCCAAGGAAGACAGAGATGCTCCTTCCAAGCCCCCGCGGCCTGGCACACTGGGCCTGACCGAGCTGTTGACTCTGAGGTGGCATCAGTCGTCTTCAGGATTAAACCGGAGTCCCTGGGAGGAGAGGGGGAGCAGAGGCAGCGGGCCAGCCATTGAGGCTTTGAGGATCGCCCGGTGCCAATTAGCAGCCCCACCGTGCCAGGCCCAGATGGAGCCCTGCCTCGGCCTGACTCAGGGCTCACTCGGTCAATTATCACCTATCCCCAGAGCCCAGGGGGCAGGCGGGGCGGAAATCTGTTTCCCTGTAATCCTCCCTCCCCTTCCCCGGCCGGCTGCCATCCTGCCCCGGGTTGCCTGGCCAAAGGCTCTTGGCACCTGGGAAGGCGGGCGCTGGCTGGCCGCTTGGGCCCCGGAGCCTGGGGAACAGGGTCTGCCCCCGCCTTGCTGAGAGGCCCCAGCAGGGCCCATCCCCACAGTCGGCCCGGCAAGAGGGTCTCCAGCCTTGACATTCGACCGCTTGGTAATTTCTGTGACCAGTGGTATTTGGGCACAAGGTCTTTGAAATCACAGAGACCAGAAATGAACCCCAGCTCTGCCATTTACTAGCTATGTGACCCTACGGCAGTCGTTTCGCCCCCTCTGAGCCTCAGTGTCCTTATCTGTAAAATGGGGTGATAACAGTACCTCCTTCAGTGGGTGGTCGTGTGAAATCATTGAGAGAAGCGCTTAGCACCGGGCCTGGTGCCTGGAGAGCTTGTGACAAATGGGAAGGACCACTGTCCTCCGTGCTGGACGAGAACAATAGCTGACGCGGACGTGGCACTTGCTACGTGTTCTAGTGCTCTGTGCACGCCAACTCTCGCAGACCCACAGCCCTGCCCTCCAGTCACTCGTTGTCCAACTAGGGAGACAGACCAGCCTCCATTCAGCGAACTGAACTGGCCGAGCCCCCGCGATGTGCCAGACCCTGTACGAGGTGCTAGAGACTCAAGACCCAGCCCCTGCCCAACCCAGGTTCACCAGCCAGCGGGCACAGCAAAGATAAGCCACAGATCACGCAGTGCGGGGCGGGCTGGAGCGGCTCTGTGCCGGCTTGGCTTGTGCACACGTCTTCCCAACTCGGCGTGCAGCGAGCTCGAATCGGTAGCTTGGAATTTGCTCTGGCCGGGAGTATTTATACCTCAGAAATCGGCAAACATCAATCAGAGCCTTTTTTTTCCCTAATCAGCCAGTTTACCAGCACAGCGCTGCATACAGAGCAGTTCTGGGTGCTGCCGTGGAGGTCTGAGTCGGCTGCCGTAGGGAGTGAAGGACAGACCCCCAGAGGGGAACACACGCGTCAGATTCACCAACCCGAGGGGCCAGGAAGATGGGGGAGAATGGCATTCAGGCACGGGGACCAGGGTGTGCGGCCAGGAGATGTAGGAAGTGCAAGCCGATGAGAGGGTGACAGGTGGGAGAGGTGTCCGGCGGGGTGGCAGCCCTTCCGGCTTGCCGAGGACTAAGGGAGTCTCCGAGATACCGGACTTGCAGTTTGAAAACGGGAACGATTTGGTCACCCTGCTTAACAGACGGGCCCCTGGGAAGACCATGGGGAGAAGAAATGAGAGGCAGAGAGGGAGCTGAGCATCGGTGGCGGCTGATGAGATCGAGATGACACTGGTGGTACCCAAACGGGCATTTACTTGGCTAAATATTTGCTCGCCCACTTTCTCATCTGACTCTTACAACACCCGGTAAGGGGCATGATCGTTCGTTCCCCCGGTACGTACTGAGTGCCGCTATGGCCCCACCACCCTGCCAGGAGCCGGGAACCAAAGAAAACCAGACAAGCCCGGCTCCTCTTCCCCCTCCAGGTACTTCCAGTGCAGTGAAAAGACAGCACAGAGGCTTGCAAGCTGCTTCCTGATATAACTGCAAATTGTGATGAGGGTCAGTGAAGGAAACAGAGACGTAAACAGAACACAGCAAGAGAGACTCGCTTTAGCCAGGGTGGTGGGGGTGGGCTGCTTAGAGTAGGTGACATCCGAGAGGGGGTCTGAAGGAGGAAAGGGAGCCCGCCATGGGAAGAGCAGGACGCATTCCAGGAAGAGGATACAGCACGGCCAAAGGCCCCAAGGTGAGAACCCCCTTGACAACCCACAGGTGGGAGCACAGTGATCAGGGGAGGGGGACAAGAATGGGCTGGGAGACCACCAGGGCCGAACTCGCAAGCCTTGTGGCCACACTAGGCACATGGATGTATTCTACGTGCAGCGAGGACGTGAGGTTAGGCAGGGCGTGGCGGGGCTGATTCGTTTTAAACAGGTCACTACAACAAATGTGGAAGATTGGCAGGGAGGCCAAATGGAGCAGAGACCCAATCAGAGGCTCCCCCTGTCCTCTGTACCATGAAGGCGTTATTAGCCCCTTCCAGATAAGGAGACTGAGTCTCGGGGGGAGGAGACCGACCCAAGCCCATGCAGCTGTCAGAGACACAGCTGCCCATGTCTGCCTTCAAGTCTCAGTGTCTTCTTCACGCTCCTGCACACGACACTCAGATGCCGGCAGGACGGTGCCTTCCCAGCCCCAGAGGCTGGGAGCAGCGTGCCCCAGGGCACTGTGGATGGGTGGCCACCCCAGGCCTCTCTCGGGGAGAAAAGGCCCCAGCACACCCCACAGTCACAAAGTAGACTTGGCGTCAGACTCTGCCTCTGCTACCGACGAGCCACATCTGTCTGCTCCCCTCTGGCCTCGGTTTCCTCAAATGTTAACCAAGCGGGTTGAGCTGGATACTCTTCCAGCTCCTTGTTCATCCGCCCATCACCCGCTGGGCACCCGGCATTGGACTGGGAGTTCACGGTCCGGCCAGGTAGACAGATTCATAAGTAAGTGATTAAAACAGGCACCCAAACCCTGCCGGGAGCTCCGGGCAGACCTCCTAGAAGAGGTGGTGTCTGAAAGGGGTGTAGGAGATGGCCCGGTGCTCAAGGGAGGGCATTCCAGGCCACACGGCCAGAGGGACAAAGGCCAGGGCTGCGGGTGGGCTGGGGGCAGGTGCTGTACGCAGCTGAGTGTGGGGTGGGGCACGTGCCAGCCCCGAGGGCCCTGGGGGCCCTGAAGACTGAGCTCCCCTTGCCTGATGGGAGCCACTGTGCGTGGTTCTGAACAGCAGCTTCGTTGAGATACAGTTCACACGCCACACAATCCACTCTTGAAATTGTACAATTCAGGGGTTTTAGTGTATTCACAGAATGGTGCGAGCATCACCCAATCAATTTCAGACCATTTTCATCGCCCCCAGAAGAAGCCCTGTTACCCATTAGCAGTCACTCCCCGTCCTCCCGTCCCCAGCCTTCTGCGACCGCTGATCGACTTTCTGTCTCCTCAGATGCGCCTGTTCTGGACGTATTTCACAGAAATGGAGTCACACGTCCGCCGCCGGCCTCTTTCACTGCGCGCGAAATGTCCAGGGTTCATCCGTGTTGTAGCATGTGTCAGCGCTCCCTTTTTATGGCCGAATAATATTCCAGTGCGTGCCACTGTGGGTTTTTAAGTGACGTGGAAAGGTCTGCACTCTAGGAAGCTGGCTCTGGAGGGTGGGCGGGAAGAGGCCAGATGGCACGAGAGGCTGGGGAGAGGCTGGGAAGAGCTTTCTAGATGCCCGCAGCGGGGGAGGCGGCAGGAAGGAGCCGCTGCTGGGGAGGGAAGAGCTGGCGATCGACTGGCTGTGCGGGGTAGGGAGGATCGGGGTGGAGAGCGATGCCGCCTCCCAGGACAGCGAGGAGCAGGTTACAGAGCACGGGGCCATAGGCACAGACACCATGCCGTGCCCAGCGGGAGGGTCGGGGTGACCAGGCAGCGGGGCTAATGAGGGACGGCGTATGGAAGGGGCGGCCTGGGGCGTGTGAGAGGGGCCGGGACACAGCAAGGGGGAGAGGGCAGCCAGGAAGGCGGTCCAGATGGAGAGGCTGGCACAGCGTGGAGGGGAAAGAGAGCAGCCACCCGCCAGCCGGGCCCAGGGAATGCCCGGCAGATGGAGGAGGCAGGCTGAGCTGCGCGGGCTCTCTCCAGAGAGGGTCCAGGAGGGTCCTGATGTTGGGGCCAAAACCCTTTGGCATCTATTTGGATGGTCCTGGCCCCTCACAGGAGCCCTGTGCCCCTATTCTACAGAGGAGGAAACTGAGGCTCAGAGAGCTTAACCGTTTGACCAGAGCCAGGGCTGCAGCCTGCATGTCTTGACTGCCCCAGGAGCCCTGGGCAGTGCCAAGGTGGTGAGGCTGCCCCTTCATGCAGCCTGCAGGGAAAGGCTGGTGCCTAAGAGGAAGGGGGGAGGGGGGAGGGAGGGCAGAAGGACTCAGGGGCCCCAGAGCCAGCTCAGCAAAGTGGAGAGAGCCCTGGACGGGCGCCCAGAGATTGGAGCTGCCGATCCCTGCCCGACACTCAGGGGCTGTTGATGCGAAGTCAGTCACTTAAAGGCAGTGTGGCGTGGTGGTTACAGAAGTGGCCTCTGCAGCCAGAGCGCCTGGGGGTGAATCCCAGCTCTGCCACAGCAAGCCCACAGCCTGGGAACGTTACCTCATCCCTTTACACTTTTATTCCCACACCTGAAAGCGGAGTGATGGTGTTACCTCTGTCACAGGGCTGGGTGAGGCTTACGTGAGTTCACGTGGGTGACGTCCTCAGGACCGTGCCAGCGCTTAATCAGCGCCCAGTAAATGTTAGCCACTTACATATTTACACCCCGGGAGCCCTGCTTTCCCCAGCCTTACAGCCGAGGCCGTAACAACTCCCCAGAGGCACTGTTGCCATCCCCGTTGGTGTCAACTGTGGCCTGTTGGTTGTATCCGTGGCCTCTTGGTTGTATCCGTGGCCTCTTGGTTGTATCCGTGGCCTGTTGATTGTATCCAAGTCCTGTCTCCACCTTGCTTCTCCACTGGGCTGAGATCCCCACAGGGCCTGGTCAGGGAGGCCGTTGACTGGCATGGCTGCCATCTTCGCCGGCCCACCTTCCAGAAGCTCCCTCCAAGAGGCAGGAGAGGTGGGACCTGGGGTGCCATTTCCTAGGTCCCAGGAGCCCCTGTCCTTGGATTATCTCCTGAGCACCTATTTCATTCACACACAGTAGGACCCACATCCCCGCTCTGACCCTGTGCCAGCTACCGCATCCACCACATGGAATCCTCACGACCACTTTATATGGTGGCTGCGCCCTCACCAGTGAGGAGACTGTAGCTCAGAGAAGTCAAACAACTTGTCCCAGGCCACTCAGCAAACTGCGGATGAACCAGATAACTGCTTAGTACTGCCAGAAATTATTCTAAGCATTTTTACATGAATTAAACAAGGTAAAACTCACTACAACTCTAGGCGGTAGGTACTATTCTCCCATTTTACAGATAAGGAAACACTTTAAGTGACCTGCCCGAGGTCACCCTGCTCACACAGGTGGATCTGGGATCTGCCAGGCAAGCTGCACACCGACACTGTGTTCACCTCCTGCTTGTGCGACCCCCAGAGCCCAGCTCTTTCCGCTTCAGCAGGCGGCTTCGAGAAGTATTTACAGAGCCCCTGCCCAGTGCCAGGTTCTGAGCTAGGCACAGGGCAGGCAGCTGGGAATCAGACATGGCTCCGATCCTGGGGGGCTGAGAGCATGGCCAGGAGACCCCTAGATGAATATGGCAGGGAGTCAAGCACTCCAAACCCCAGTGCTGTTCCAAGCACCAAGAAAGGCAGGGTCTCTGAGGCCAGAGCAGGTTGAGGGGTTGGGGAGAGTGATTTGCTAAGACTTGGACTTGGAAGATAAGCCTTGAAGACTAGGGCTGGAAAAATAAATTAGGGAAATTTATGTTAGTTGTTTACATACAAGGAAACTGATGCTCAGAGAGGTTGAGTCACTTGCTAGGGAACACACAGCACCCAGGCATGAAACGTACTCCAGGTAAGGGCCCCTGGCCTGCAGATGGTTTACCTGCATTTCATCCCAAGGGGGATCTTGTTCGCTGCAAAGCTCTTTCCCTTCCACCCACTCACTTACCCATTGCACCGTCTCTCCAAGGCATCACAGCAGAGCTGGGATTGTGAACCCCAGTATGCTGTGGCTGGGGAAGGGACATGGCCTAGCCCTAGACCCCCACTCAGCCTCCTGAGTCCCAGCCCAGAGCCAGCAGGATGGGGAGGGTGGATTCAAATACACGCACACGCAGGATGGTTGCTCTTGCAGAACCTAACTCCATGCTTGGAGCTGCCGGGCCTGGGCCCCAGAGCAGGGATGAAGGCCGCAGCCCCTGGGAGAACCCAGATTGCTGAATGCAGGCCAAGTGCACGCACTGCCCTCCTTAGGCTGGCCCTGGTTCTGCAGGCCCCCTTTAGTCTGATAAATTGATCAAACACCAACTATAACAGCTACTATTCACTGGGCACCTACACTGTGCAAGGCCTTGGGCAATGTGCCTTATATACTTATGCAAATACTCCCAATGGCCCTGCAGAAATGAGCCTTAGCATCATAATTTTACAAATAAGGAAACTGAGTCTCAGAGTGGTCAAGCCACTTGTCTAGGGCCACACAGCTAGTAAAAGGCCTAACAGGTACTCGAACCCAGGTGTGGCATATTGCAGTGTTCTGTTCTGCCCTACTACATCACCTCTCTGTGTGCCCCGCACTGGCCCAGGACTTGTATTCTGCAAAGCAATTGCCTCACTCATCTGGAACCCAGGAATCCAGTTACAAGAATCAGGGCCCAGCCAGACACCAGTGAGCAAGACTGGGCCCCACGGACCCTGCTCCAGACTTCTTCAAATGCCTCCTGACTAGGTCAGGACCGATCCCAGAGGCCATGACACGGCCAAGCTGGGAGAGGCGAGGGAAGATTGCTACGAGCCCCCAGCTGAATCCACAGACAGCTTCAGGGACAAGAAACCAGGTAGCCGGACAGAGCTAGAACTGCCACATTGGAGCCTGAAGACTCCAAAAGCTTCAGGAGATGGGGATTCCCAGCAAGGACACTGTGTGGTCCCTCCATGAGGCTGCGTGGCCCCTCCATGCCTCGTGGCCTCTGAGTCCTCATCTGGTTTCCCTGGTGACTCTCCTCATCTTCTCTTTCAGGTTGTCCATCTGGAACCTTCAAGGCCAACCAAGGGGACGAGGCCTGCACCCACTGTCCCATCAACAGCCGGACCACTTCAGAAGGGGCCACCAACTGCGTCTGCCGCAACGGCTACTACAGAGCAGACCTGGACCCGCTGGACATGCCCTGCACAAGTACGTCCCGGGGCCCCCGACAGAGTCCCGAGTCTACCTGCAGAAGAGCTCAGAGCAAGGGGTGGGTGGCTGTCCCGTTCTAGCCAGGCCAATTACTGGGTTGAAAAAGGACCATCCTGGGGTGGTCGTGCTGCCACCAGGCAGACACCATGGAGCTGGCATCTGGCTCCATATCCCCTTCTGCTGAGTCACATGGAGGAGCAAGTGAAGGTCTTGATTCACACAGGGATGGGGTTGTGAGGCTTGGCAGGAGAAGAACCCACACAGGTGGTGTCTGTAGTAAAGGAGGCTGCCCAGTGTTCTTACCTGGCAGCGGCTGCCTGAATCACAGGCCAAAGTTCTCCAGGAAAGGGGTGACTAAGAGGGCAGTAACACAACCCCTGTATCAGACAGGAATGGCGTTCTGTTGCAAATGACAGAGAGCTGACCCCAGCAGCTCAAACCACACAGATTTATTCTCTCACCAAAAAGGAGAACAAGGGAGGCAGTCCTGGGATAGTATGGTAAATCCATGATGGTCTCTGGGACCTGGCTCTTTCTGCCATCCAGAGAATGTTTTTTATTCTGAAGGCCACTTCATAGTCCAACATAGCTGCTGAAGTTCCAGCCATCACACACATTTTAGGCAACAGAGAGCTGTCTATCTCCTTAGAAAAGAGACAGTTCTAGTCAACAACTTCTGATCTATATCAGTGGCCAGCACTTAATCGCAGGAGGCTGGAAAATGTTGTCTTTTAGCTGGACATATTGCTACCATGAATAAAGCTGTATATTATAAAAAAGAAGGAGAAAATAGAGCTTGGGCAGGTGTAATCACAAACACAAAAAGACTGTCCCCAGTAACAAGCACTGAGGAGGTTGGAACCCGGAGGGAAAGGTTTAAGCAGATGCATAGCAGGGTAAGTTATAGTCTAGAAACATCTCTCCTGTGGGTGGAGAGGAGAAAGGATTTGAGGAGGTCCTTTGGGAGGCCTGGGCTGCAGCCAGGGCCGTGGGCACAGACTGGTCTCGTGGGGACAGCACCGCCACGGGCCCCCACGGACTAACGCCTCTCGCCCTCCCCAGCCATCCCCTCCGCACCCCAGGCTGTGATTTCCAGCGTCAACGAGACCTCGCTCATGCTAGAGTGGACCCCTCCCCGCGACTCCGGAGGCCGTGAGGATCTCGTGTACAACATCATCTGCAAAAGCTGCGGCTCGGGCCGGGGCGCCTGCACGCGCTGCGGGGACAACGTGCAATACGCGCCGCGCCAGCTGGGCCTGACCGAGCCGCGCATCTACATCAGCGACCTGCTGGCCCACACCCAGTACACCTTCGAGATCCAGGCGGTGAACGGCGTCACCGACCAGAGCCCCTTCTCGCCGCAGTTCGCCTCCGTGAACATCACCACCAACCAGGCAGGTAAGCGCCTCGAACGCGGCCGGGGAGGGAGTGCCAGTCCCGCTGCGCAAGCCGCGTCCTGCCGGCCCTCCCGAAAGGCCCCCTCGCGCCTGTGGAGTGATCTCCTCCCTTCAAAGGCTTTTCATGTGAGCCGCCCCCCTGGGAGAGGAAGCGCCGCCGCATTGTGCTGGTATTTGTAATAATCGCTGCCATCTGTCGGGCGCACATGATTGAAGGTGACAGTTAAGTTGCTGTAACAAAAAGACCCGGCGTTCGGTGGCTTAAAGAACGCAGGGATGTGTTTCTCTTCCCTGCGAGGGTCCGGCGGTGAGCAGCCCGGGTCAGCGGGGTGGCTCTGATCCACTCGGAGATGCGCGGACCCAGGTTCCTTGCGTGTCGCTCCACCGCCCTCCGCGCTCCTGGTCCGCGCGGCCGGCTGTGAGCCGGGAGAGAAGCCCCGGGCAGCAGCGCCGTGTGTTAAGCAAGGTGGGCGGAAGTCCCTCCCGCCACTTCTGCGCATGCTCCATCGGCAAGGCCTTGGTCACGTGGCCTCACGGAGACTCAGGGAGCGGGGACGTGTGGTGTCTCCCGCCCTAACTCGAACCTGTCACAGTGGAAGGCGGGGAGTCAGATTGGGCGGACATCTAGCAGTTTCCACAGCAAGTGCTTCTTCCTGTGACCCCCAGCCCACTCCAGTCTGACTCCAGCAAAACTCTTCTCCTTCAACTGGCCTTTAATAATCCTTCCTACGTCCCCATGGCACCCTCCATGCTCGGCCCTCCCTCCCTTCACAGCAAAAAAAAACCACAAGTTGCCAAACACTGCAGTCCCACCCCCACCCACTCTCTCTTCGGTCCACTCCACTGAGGCTTCTGCCTCGCCTCCCCACCGAGACCATGTCCTCAGGGTCACGCCAGCCCCCGTACCGGAGATGCTTCCCAGACTCATCCCCCACCTGAGGCCACAGGAGATTATTATTATCCAGTACGTTATGGCACCTTTGGGTAGATCTTGCGGTTGACGCTGTGAGTGTGCCCTCAGTTATTCACTCAACAGCTTTTGCCGGGCGCCTGCAGTGGGCGAGGTCCGAGCAGGGCTTAAGGAAGAGCTGAGGGGGGCCAGGCTGCAGGGGGGAAAGTGGGTGGGCTCCCCGGCTTATCTTTCTGATGCAAAGTGGGGCCCACATAGTAGGCACACAGGGGATCCAGAGGTGGAGGTGCAGGGCAGGCCCAGGAAGGCTTCCTGGAGGAGGTGGGACTTAACCTGCCATTTGAAGGACCAGTAGAATGTTGAAAGGACAAAAGAAAGAAATGGGATTCTGAGAGAGGGGGAGGACACACGCAAGGACATGCAAGGGGAGGGACAACCAGCTCCATCTGGTTGAGGGGTGCTTTCCACATGGGACCTCACTACATGCCCCTGGCCTCCCTGAGAAGGTGTCCGTGTCCCCACGTCACAGATGACACTCAGATAAGTCAAGTCACAAAACCAGGAAGAGTGGGAGGCGGGAATTGACTAGGTCTGACGGACTCCAGTGCTCTGGAAAAGTCCAGGGTGTGTCCAGGGACCCTTGACTCTGCCCGTGGGTCTGGCTGTGCGTGAGCCTGCATGTTTATGGGTGCGTTGACGTGTGTGTTTGTAATGCATGTGACTGGCCACGTGGCTCCTTGTTTACACACGCATTCCTGAGCCTGTGTGTCTCTCAACCTGAGGGGCCGGGGGGACGGGGCTGGGGGTGCTGTGCATTCGAGCGTGAGTTTGCACATCAGAATGTGGCTCTGCCTGTCTGTGTGTCTGTCTGAGGAGTGTGGTTTTGTTTGTGACTGTTGGTGGCGTTGCTGTGGCTGAGAGGGCGTGTTTGCGAGCGTGTCGCTGCGGTCGTGCAGGGCCACGGGTGCATTTACCCCCACTCAGATTGGGGTCTGGGCGGAGCTAACTCAAGGCAGGCGATCTGAGAGAGTCCCCCAAAGCTAGCAGGTATTGGCAAAGACACGTAACAGATTATAAAGCCTCAGCCTCAAGTTTCTCTGGCTCGACAAAGCTCTAGCTGGGCGGGCCCAGGCTCCCGATGTGGGTGGACAGGAGGGAGCTCTTTTCGGCTGGGAGAAGCCAGAAGAGAAGCTCCCGGAGCCCTTTCCCTGGCTGTAGGGGCCTCCTCTCGTCCATCTGGGAGCCCTGAGGGTGGAACTGCCCACTCCAGAAGCCTCAGCTTATTAGCAACAAGGGGTGGGGTCTGGGCTGCTGGGATGGGCCCCTCCCGTCTGGAGCTGCATGTCCCCAGAGAGCAGAGGTGGGGCAGAGTATGGAAGTGAGGGGCTTCCAGGGAATGGGGGTACAGGGGACCCTCAGGATTGAAAGGCAGAGAAGCAGTGAGAAACAGCACTGGATTAGGAGCAGGAACCCAGGTTTGAATCCCAGCTCTGTCATTCATTTGCTGTTGACCTTAGTGTATCCGTCAGCTGTTGCTGCAATAATGCTGCATAACAAAACCACCCCCAACTCAGTAGTTTACAACAGTGAACACTTATTTTCTTAGTCACTGGTCTGTGGGGCAGCTGGGGTCTGGCTGACCTTGGCCGGGCTCTCTGTGCCGGTGGGGCTCCAGAATGGGGGCTGGGTTCAGCCTGTTTCATGTGTCTCCTTGGACCAGCAACCACCCCGGGCTTGTCTCTCTCAAGGGGGAGCCACGCCACGCAAACAGCTGCCCTTAGCTCATCAGCAGAGTAACTGTCAGTCCAGCCCAGCATCAGTGGGCCCCGCGGGGTTACTTGGCCAAGGATGTGGGTGCACAGTCCTGTCATAGGGGAAGAAGAACTGGGGTAATTAATCCGATCTGACACACACACATGAAAATCACTTCTTCCCTCTGGGCCTCAGTTTCCCCACCAAATTGCACATCAGAACTATATAGGAGCTGTTTTAGAGTACAGGTTTCTTTGTCTCCACTCCAGACCTGCTGAATCAGAACCCCAGGAGCGGGACCTGGGAATATGAATTTCTAACAAGTGGCTCAGTTATTTCTTGCCATCGAATCAACTTGGGAAACTCAGGTCTACGTGAGTCTAAGCCCCTTGAAGCCCTCAAAGCCCTGAGGCTCTCAGGATAATAATAGGCCTCCTCCTCCTCTTTGCTCCAAGCCCCTGGACAAGCGCATTCTCTCACGGCTGCTCAGAGCCCAGCTGGGGGCTGCGTGGCCATGCCACACCCTCACACTATCCCCCTTCGCCAGATGAGGAAACTGAGGCCCAGAGAGGTGTATGCAAAGCCCCATTACTCAGTGGCCTCTACTAGGATTTAAACCCAGGACTATGTGATTCCAGTCTACACTGGAGAAGACACAGTACCTGCCCTTGAGGCTGTATGTCCTGGTTGGAGAGATGGGACATGGATGCAGAGTCCACGTGCAAACTGGCGTGAATGAGGGCCCAAGGAGGTGCTGGGGGGAGACGCAGACGGGAGAGATCCTTTCTCCTGGGGAAGGAGGAAAGGGTATGTCCTGGAAGCCTTCCTGGAAAAGGAGGCATTTGAGCTTGGCTTTGAAGAGTGGAGAGGCGTCTAGCAAGCAGAGATAGAATCGTGTAGGGAGGAAGATGTCCCAGGGGGGTAAGTACAGGAGGCAGCTGGAGGGATGGTTCTTCTTTCTGTTCTTCCTAACTACTGGGTTCCTCTGCCACAGGATCTTTGCACATGCTGTTCCCACTCACTGGAAGGCTTTCCTACCCTGCTCTTCCTTCAGACCTTGGTTTATTTCATAGACCTTCCTGACTTGGTCAGATACCTCCCTCCCCAGCCCCAGCACATGGCCTTGAAGTTCCTGTGGTTGAAACTTTAGCCTTAGGTCATCGATCATTTAGTTCCTGCCTGTCTCCCCCACCATCACCACGCCGTGGTATGCGATAGGTCTGCTTTTCCTCACCATGGTTCTCCCAGCACCTAGAGGGAGACACACTGCCATGAATGCTCAGGGAACATTTGCAGAAGGGTTCAGAGAAGCATGGAGTGAGGTGGGGTGTGGAGAAGTGCAATAAGGCTGGAAAACAAGGCCGGGGACTCAATTTCCAGACAAATGCATTCAGTGGTCGGTTTTAAACAGACCCTAAAATTCAATATATAAATATCTAGCTCATTACCTTAAAAGGAAAAAGTATTTCTTTTGGGCAAGTAACTGGGCCTTGCTCACAATCCCTTGGCGTTCAGCAGGGCCAGGACTGTCTTCTGACTTCATAAAGCCGTCATGCTGCCTTCGAACCACACTCCGCCCTTCCAGAATGCCTTTCCGCCTCGTATCCGTGGGTCGCGCTCGTGGGCTGGGCTGGAAGGACAAGGGCACAGGACTGGCGGAGCCAGTGCCCAGGCCCACTCTGCTGGGAAGTAGCAGATCCGGAGTCAGGCCGGCTGTCCACATTGAGCCCCGCCACCCTCCTGCCCCGCAACACAAACAAGACAGCTCTAGGGAGGGAAGGCAGGCATCAGGGTGGGCGGTCAGAGGAGCGCGTCTCCAAGGAGGTGGCATTTAGGCTGAGATCCGAATGGTTAGTGGAGCCAGCAGACCTGGGGGGCTGGGGGGAGACGCAGCATTCCAATAACACAGGGCTCGTCCTCTGTCCAGCGTGTCCAGTGCTCTTGGCCGCCGCTAGGGCTGTGCCAGACACAGCCTAAGCCCTTCAAGGATCTCCCCCTGAGCAATCCCTGCACCCCCCACCTCTGCCAGGTTCCGGAGGTGGTGGGAAGGGCTGGGAAGGGTCCGGGCTTTGGAAGCAGGCAGCGGAACCTGGCTTCGAATCAAGCCTGGCTGGGCCCCAGCACGAGGCCTCGGACAAGTCACTCGGCTTGTGTCTGGTCACGTCTTCCTTGAGGGCCTCCTCACCCCTCCTCGCAGGGCTGCTGGGAGGGTTTCGGCTCATGCGTGCCTGTGCCTCCCAGGTTGCCTGGCACAGGTAGGTCCTCAAAACACAGAGATCTGTTCCTTCTTTTTTTTTTTGAGACAGAGTCTCACTCTTTTTGCCCAGGCTAGAGTGAGTGCCGTGGCGCCCGCCTAGCTCACAGCAACCTCAAACTCCTGGGCTCAAGCGATCCTTCTGCCTCAGCCTCCCAAGTAGCTGGGACTACCATGTGCCACCATGCCCGGCTAGAGATCTGTTCCTTCTAATCACAAAACCAGCTCACGTGTGTCGAGTGCTGATACGTGCCAGGCACTGTGCTCGGCCCTTAACACTGAATCCTCACGGCAGCACCAGGCGGTAGGCCCTGCTGTCACCCTGTTTTGTAGATGAAAGGAAAGCGAGGCATTGAGAGGTTGGTGATGGCCACCCAGGCAGGAAGTGACAGAGCCGAATCATCACATCACTGCGTACTCGGGGCCCAGTGTTGGCCAGACCTGCGCCCTCTGCAGAGACGGGACAGACAGTGCACATGGCCCGTCCACACCACGATCTGGCTGGATGTCCACAGCCTTTGGGGCCGTCCCTGACGAACAGTCGGTGGACACTCGGGGAGCTCTCCATCGTCATGTCCCAGAAGCTCGTGTTGGAGAAAAGGCGTCAGAGCCAGGCCTGAAAAACTCAGCCCCCGTTCCAGGCTGGATAGGAGACCCCACTTCTCCTGGCCTCAGTTCCACCACCTACAAAATGGGCATTTACCTACCATTCCAGCTTTGCCAGATTTCCCCAGGCTGTGGGGGTTAACAAGAACGTGGACAAAGCACCCGGCACGCAGTAGGTGGACAATCAGCTGGGCTTAGTTTCCTGTCACTGCCATAACAAAAGTCCACAAACTGAGCCACTTAAAACAACACGCGTTTATTATCTTACAGCTCTGTAGGTTCAGAAGTCTAGCACGGACCTCGTCAGGCTGCGGTCAGCGTTGGCAGGGCCGCGTTCCTTTCCGATGGCGCAAGGAGGGGATTTGTTTCCTTGCTTAGCGGAGTTGTTAGCAGAATCCCTTTCCACATAGTTGCAGGAGCGGGCCTCTGTTCCCTGCTGCCCGTCAGCTGGGGGCTGCCCTGAGCTCCTCAAGGCCTGTCGTGGGTCCTTGTACAAAGCCCGCAACATCTCAGAAGCAGCCACGGGGCATCGAGTTCGTCTCACTCTCCAGCTCGCTGGGTCTCTGACCCTCTGCTGGGAAGGGCTCGCTTTCAAGGACTGAAGCGACTGAGTTGGGTCTACCTTCATAATCCAGGAAGCTCTCCCCATCTCAGGGTTGTAACCTTACTCGCATCTGCAAAGTCTCTTTTGCCACATAAGGTAACATATTCACAGATCCCGGGGATCAGGACGTGGACATCTTTGGAAGGCCATTACTCTGCCTGTCACAGAAGGTAACCTAAGTTAAATTAAAACGCATCAGCATTGGCAGAGACCTCAGAGTTCACCTAATGCAAACATCTCCTTTCAGAGAGAGGAACACTGAGGCCCAGAGAGCTTCCTAAGCGACTGCCCGAGATCCCACAGCAGGTCCTCGGCAGAGCAGGTCCCAGCACCCTGGCCTGGTCTCCGTGACACCACTCCACGTGGCTTTCTCGTGGAAAGACTTTCAACTCTCCAAAGCCTTTTCCGCCGCGTGCATTCTCTGATCCTCCCTCCCTGCTGTGGGGCGGGCACACAATGGCTCAGTGTCTAGAACTGGCAGGAACACGTACTCACCTACTTCTCACCCTGGGGGGCCAAGAGGATCAGAGAGAAATGGGCCAAGAGAGCCCCCCGTGAGCCCACGCCTGGGGAAACGAGGGTTGGGAGGGAGAGAGGGAAAGAGAGAGGGAGAGGGCGCTTCCCTCCCTGGGCCCAGCCCTCTGCAGGCATCTTTGATCCTCCCGAGCATTTCGCAGGGAGGCATTGCTGGCCCAGGGCCTCATTTAAGATTGGGTTTGGCTGCATATTACAGGAAGACAAATAACACATAGCCGCTGCCACAATAATGCTAGTTAACAATCAACCGCAAAGGCGATGGCGTGAAACAAGAAGCACTTAGCTAGCCCGGGAGTCTCGGGGTTGGCGGGATGTTACTCTGCTCCGTCTGCTCCGGGTCACCCAGCAGCTCTTTGGATTTTATCGGGTTCTAGTGCGTGTTTGGGGGTTCACTGCTGTCAGCTGGTCTGGACTGGCCCCGGGGG
This sequence comes from Propithecus coquereli, assembly GCF_000956105.1. Taxonomy (NCBI): domain Eukaryota; kingdom Metazoa; phylum Chordata; class Mammalia; order Primates; family Indriidae; genus Propithecus; species Propithecus coquereli. Next base: position 1,291,635 of record NW_012149075.1, read on the forward strand.
GGAAAACTGGGGCAACCGCTCTGTTCCACCATGTCTCGGCCCCCAGCAGGTTGGCCTGGGCATGTTCCCATGGCAGCCGCAGGGAAGCAAGACAGCAGGCAGATACACACACAAGTGCTTCTTCACACCTATGCCTATATCATGTTTATTTATACCTGTTGGCCAAACCCAGAGTCAGAGAGAGAGAGAGCTACACAAGTTACAGGGCAAAAAATGCAGATACAGGGGGACAATTAATACAATCAGTCTAACATGGAGGCTTAGATAAAATGCAGGTTTCTTTTTCTTGTGTGTAAAGAATGTCAGAAGATAGGAATTATAGCAACTCCATGGAATCATCAGGGATCTGGGCTCCTCAGCACACAGCTTCTTGTCCTTATGGACCAAAATGGCTGCAAGATCCCCGGCTATCACAACCACATCTCAGGTAGCAGGATGGAAGGAGAGTGAGAGGGTAGGGCCCCTCCCTTTTAAGGAGACACAATGCTTCAGCTTATATCTCATTGGCAAGCACATTGTCACATGGCACTTCTAGCTGGCAGAGGGGTTGGGAAAATGTAGTCTTTTATTTGGGCATGATGTACCTAGCTAAGAACCAGGATTTTGTTAATTTGAGAAAGAGAGAATGGATCTTTGATAGGGAGCGAGTAGTGTCTGCCACGACCCATTTTACCGGTGAGGAACCTAGGCTCAGGGAGAGAGGTAACTTGCCTGAGGTCGCACAGTGGCCTGGGAGCAGGAGATCTGGGGTCTGAACCCCGAACGCCGCCGCTTCTCCCCTTACCACCATCCGAGAGGCTTTGCTGAGCACCCAGCTACTCAGGTTGCTGCTTGAGAATCTGAGTGGCCCGGACAGCTGCATGCGGCTGACATCATCCCCTGACCCTGTATTCTGGGCCAAGTCCTGTGTTCAGCACCTTACAAACAGGTCTTCATTTAACCTTTGTCCCCATTCTACAGAGGAGAAACTGAGGCACAGAGGGTTGAGGTAAGTTGCTTGGGCCGCCAGCTTCAAGGCCCAGGCTCTTACCATCTTTCCAGTCCAGGTGCTGGGGTGGGACTGGTCCCGCCAGGCAGCCGCAGGTGAGACCAAGGCGATTCAGCAGCGCACAGGAAGTGGGTGACTGGATGTTGCCCAGCATGAGGCCGGGGCCCGGCCTCCGCCTGCTCAAATCCCACCTGGGGGTAGATCCAGGTACTCAGGGGGATCAGAGGGGAATCGGAGGAAACCAACCTGGGCTTTCGAGTCAGGCAGACCGGGTTCCATCCCGTCACTGCTACCTGCCTCTTCCTTTCCTCGTCTTTAAATTGGGGGTTATTAACCCCCACTCCATCCGATCGGGATGAAGCGGCCTGGTACCGGGAAGGCTCTGATAAATATCTGCCAAATCAGGGAACGATGAATGAGCAGACGAAGAGCCAGCTGCCACCCTAGAGAGGCACTTTTCTCAAGTTCAAGGAAAAAAATAATAATAATGTCTCCTGGACCCAGTTTTTTGTTTTGTCGATTAATATATTCCACAGATTGCTAGTTCCAAAAGACATTAGTAACTATTATGTGCAAAAAGGTTTCTGAAGCCAAATGAGACTGAGACCCCCAGATTTCTCCCCTGCAGGACTTCTCAGAGCCTTGAATAAACAAGTTTACAGCCTGAGTCTCTACAAGCAGGGGTCTAGAACTCTGTATTTCTCAGACTTTCTCGGCCAGGAAATACCCAGTACCACCCTAGCACCAGTTCCCAGCTTTTCTTCTTCCCTGGCCCGTGCCGCTCTCTAAGAGCCTTGGTCCAATCACAAAGAAACAAAGGCCCAGTTTCTGGAAGAGTTTTATTTGCAAAAATTCTGTTGTGAGAATTATCACCAGGCCGCCCAGAATTGCAGTCAGAACGTTGGGAGTTAACCGCGTTGCTGCGGGTTTGAGAGACCAACGCTCAAAAAGCAGCTGTCGCACTATCAGCTGGGGATTCTAACAGTCCCATCATGAGCAAAGTGTCCCTGCTGCAGACCCTGGAGAAGGCGAGAACGATGACAGGCAGTTGTCGTGGTGTCATACGCTGGCCGGCCAGCAAGAGGCCCTGTCAGGGCAGCAGGTCGCAGCTGCAGGTGGGCCTGGGGTCTAGGGGAGAGCGAGTTGCTAGTGGCTGTCATATGAGCCACGCTGCCTCCACAGGCTGCTCAGGGAACCCACAAGGTCAGTAGACTCCGTTAGGTTCCTGCGGGGGCTAGAAAACGTGAGACCTGCCTGCCCTCCCTTCCTCTCCCGCTCCGTCCCTCCCTCCTTCATCCCTTTCTTTTTTCCTCCTGTAAATATGGGTCAAGCGCCTACTCTGAGCCACACACCATTCCAGGCACTGAGGCTAAAGGACTGAATGAGAGACAAGGGTTGGTGCTGTGAAGAAACAAAGCAGGTGCGAGATGGGAGGCACTGGAGGGGAGAGGTAGTCAGGGAGGGCGTCTCTGAGGAGGTGACGTTTGAGCCAAGACCTACGTAAAGGGGAGGATCTGGCCCTGGAGGCTGTCGGGGGAGAGGTCTCCAGGCATAGGCACCATGGGGCCAAGGCCCTGAGGCAGGAGCGACCTCGGTGCGTTTGGGAACAGAAAGGCGGCCAGTGCACGTGGTGCTCGGGAGCGAGGGGCAGGGTGGAGTGACGTGGCGGACGCCAGGCAGGTGGCCTTGCAGGCCGTGCCAGAGCGTCCGTGTTTATCCGGGTGCAGTGGGAAGCCACCGAGGGCCATCGACAGGGAGGGAAGATGTCAGAGAGGCGTTGGATCTGCGAGTCCGGGGCTTGCCCAACGCGACCTCTCCGCACGCCCTTAGCTCTTGGGGTCTTCTGCTAGCGGTAGGTTAGGGGTCTCCCTCCTTCCTCAGAGCTCAGGGCTTGGAGGTGAAGCTGAACCAACCCCCAGCCCCTCTTGCAGTAGCCGGGGTCACAGGCCTCCTGGCTCCCTGTCCTGTCCTGGGACCCTAGTCCTAGAAAGACCTCGTTCAACCCCTTCCCGCCCTGGGGAGGGAGCGGAGGCCCACAGAGGGAAGGCCCCTTCCCCGAGTCTCAGCCAGGAAGGGCCTGACCTCCCCCCAGGGCCTGCCAGGGGCAGCGGGGCCCCTGACCACCTGCTCCAGCCGCGCAGGCCCGCCCGGCCGGCCTCCGCTGCCCCTCTCGCCCACAGGCCTCCTTTGTGCTCGCTCTCTGGGGCTCCATCTCCTTTCAGGGGTCACAGGGCACCGCTGACCCTATCCCCCTGCCGGCGTGCCCGGCTGGTAATTGAAAATACCAGAATTCCCTGCTGACCAACTTGCAGGGAAACCTGACACCCCAGGGTGGGCAGCGGGCAGCAGGAGGGGTGGGAGAACATCCAGCTGTTCCCTTTTCCCCGCCGCTAATCCCCCCGGATTCCAGGAGAAAGGCCAGCCCTGCTCGGCCCCCACCGGCCCGCCTTGATCATCTTCCTGGCAAATGCCGCCTCCTTGCCGCGCCCAGGGTTACGGGGCTTATGGGATCAGAGCCCGGGTTCGCTGCCTGTAACCCAAGCCTGCCAGCTAAGCCCGCCAGGCCCAGACCCCCATGGCCGTGTGGGACCTGCCTCTGCCAGCAGCTGAGCCCCCAGAGCTGGGGCGGGCCGGGTGGGTGGTGGGTGAGTCAGCGGGAGCCGGGTGGAGTGAGCTGTGCGGCAGCAGGATGGGAGCTGGACCAGGGTGTCCTCAGAGGTCCTCCGAGGTCTGCTGGTTTCCAGACTCCCTGGTCAGCCAGCATCAGCCCCAGCCAGTGGTGGGGAAAAGAAATGTTGGACCTGGGTGGGCCTGGGTTCAAATCCTGGTTCCATTGCTTGCTGTGTGACCTAGGGCAAGTTACTTCACACCTCTGCGCCTCTACTTCCTCATCTGTAAAATGGGTCTAACAATGATGCCAGCCTCACAGGGTTGATGGGAGGGTTGAGTGAGCTAACTGAGGTACAGCATTTGGTTAGCGGTAACTGCGTGGATTTTCCCTTAGACTGCGCGTCCTGGGGCACGCAGGTTGTCAGAATGGCGAGGCAGATGGCATGCTGTTGCCACCTCTGCTGCAGTCCCCAGTGCCTTCGGGACTAGGCCAGGCTCCTGGCCTCCCACCTGCCTGAGCAGCCTGGTCTGTGCCCCCCTCCCAGAACTTCTTGTGCCGCTGCTTCTAGACTCTGTGAGCTCAAGGGCCCCGTATGACAAGTGCAGCCTGGGCAGGTGAGGGGACAGGTGAGGGGGCAGATGAGGGGCCAGGTGAGGGGCCAGGTGAGGGGCCAGGTGAGGCAGAAGCCAGGGTGTGAGGAGCAACGTGGTAGGCAGACAATAGGCTAGACCAGGACCCAGCTACTCTGGGCTCTAGTCCCGGCCCCTCCGCTGTCTTCTGTGTGGCCTTGGACAGGTCACTTGCCTCCCCTGGCCCTGAATCCACTACTCCCCAAAGTGTGGTCCCCAGACCAGCAATGTCAGCGTCGCCTGGGAGCTTGGCAACGCACATTGCAGCCCCACCCCAGACCTGCTGAATGGCAATCTCGGGGGGCGGAGCCCAGCAATGTGAATTTGAGCTCCGTCTCCCTGCGCGGGCTCAGGTTCGAAGAGTGCACTCGTCTAGAGGGACACAGTCTACGACTTTCTTCATCGCTGGGAGGCGAATGGCAGGGAGAGGCGTGAACCGAGCAGCCCCTGCCCTAGCTCGGGCCACCCACCCTGGCTGAGTCCTGAACCCGCTGGAACCCAGGAGCTCCCCCCGCTTCTGAGTCTGACAGCTGCCCCGGGGCCCAGCACGGTGCCCAGCCTGGAGCAGCCCCCGCGGATTTGAGAAGAACGTGCTTCTCCTTCTGAGCCGCGAGCCCCTGGAAGGTGGGGACCCCGTGAGGCCCTCCTCTTGCTGGCACCATGGTGACTCCGTGGACCGGAGTGTTCTTTGCCATGTCTCCCTCCTGAAGGGAGCCCGGCACACACTCAGACCTTTCCACGTGTTGCCCACAGCATCCTTGCCAGGCAAGGCCTCCTACTGGGCAGGCGGGGAAACTGAGGCTCGCAGAGGTTAGGAGGACCTGCTGGAGGCCGCGCATCAGCGAGAGGAGTGGGGAGTTGCGTGCAGCTCTGTCGCTCCACCCGCAGGGCTCCCACCGCTGGGCTGGACGGCCCTTCTGGGGCCTGGGAACGTGCTGGCGGGAGCACTCCGCGGTCTAAGCGTGGAGCACCAGGGAGCACGTGGAGCACCAGGGAGCACGTGGAAGCAGATGCATCGAAACACTCCTCACCCTTCCCTGTGGCTCCACTGACATAAGGCAGGGTGGCAGCGTGCCCTGCCCCACCCTTCACACATCCCCCTCCCTGCTTGGTCGGCCCTCTGAGCGAGGGATCAGCCTTCCAGGGAGCCCTGGAGATGGCCTCGCCCAGCCCTTCCTGCCAGAAGTGTCCTCAGGCCCCTGGAGGCGGGGGCAGAGGCGTCACTCCCAGACCTCTGGTAGCCGGTTAAAGCGTCTTCCTCGGTTGCTCAGAGCACACCCACCCCACCCTGCCACACACACTCACACCTGAGTGGACAGGGCCCTGTGGGTCGACTGAGAGGGGCTGGGAAGCTGGGGGGGGCACCAGGGGCTGGGGGTGCTTCTCAGGCCAGCATGAGAGATGAGCCCCCAGTCGGGGTCCCCCAGATTGGCCCGAGTCTGTGAAACTGCAGAAGGGACTTACTACGTCGTTTCAGTGGGAAGCTGACCACTAAAAGGCTAATCCTGCCTCCTCAGAAACAGTCAATTCAGAAAGCACATGTGTAAAGGGCCCGGAGCCGTGGCTACACGTAGTAGGTGCTTTGTGCATTTGTTCCATTTGAGAAGGAGGCAAAAACAGCAGGCTGGGGTGTGTCACGCAATCGGGACTCAAGAAAGGGCTGTGTGCCATGAACCTGCTTCAGGGGGGATCTCGGGCAGCTCACACCCCTCTCTGGACCTCAGTTTCCATCTGCGAAATGGGAGAATTCGACTGAATTATTGCTGAGCGTCCTTCTAGCACTCAGCACGGCCCCCTCGACTTCTTGTCTCCTTCATCTGACCACCCTCCGTGAGAGCACGAAGAGCACCCATGGGAGGGGACGAACGACTGATGGACCGATTGATGGATCAATTTTATTGAGGTGCAATTTACATGACACACAGTTAACCATTTCAACACGTATACAGTCTCTCTCCACTTGATGTGGCCAGGGCTTCCCCGGGCTGGCCGAAGTTGTCAGTGTCTGTAACCCTCAGGTGCCCCAAGACAGCTCAGCAGCAGTCCCCGAAGCCTTGCATAAGCCCCTCTGCCCAGTCGGCTCCCTAGACTGGCTGTGTGGCCTTGGCCAGGTGCCTTGCCCTCTCTGGTCCCACAGCTCCCCATCTATCCAGGTTCCTCTAAGGCCAGGCCAGAAGCTGCACCTTCTCGTGTCTGCCCTGACCCCTGACCTCTGGCCTCTCTTCCAGCTCCGTCGGCCGTGTCCATCATGCATCAGGTGAGCCGCACGGTGGACAGCATCACCCTGTCGTGGTCCCAGCCAGACCAGCCCAACGGCGTGATCCTGGACTATGAGCTGCAGTACTATGAGAAGGTACCTATGCGCCCCGTGCTCTCCCCGCCGCCCGCCGTCCCCAGGGCCCCTCTCCCAAGATGGGGCCTGGGAGTTCTACCCTCCTGCAAGACCACACACACTGGCACAGCAGAAAGAGCTCTGGCCTCAGAGTCAGGCCCCCGATCTGGCTCCGGCCCTCCCCGGCTGTGAGACCTCAGGCGGGTGCCTTGACCTCTCTGAGCCTTGCCGTTCTTGCCTGGGGGATCCAGCCCGTGATCTCGGGAGAACGCGACAGCCACGTCCTCTCCCCACCAAGACCCCTTTCATCTTAACTGCAGTGGGCCCGATGCAGTGAAAGACTAGTTTTCCAAAAAGTTGCACCTAGGAAGTACTAATTAGTCGTCCGCCTGTCCTTCAGCAGGGACTTCAAACTGCTCAAGAGCTTCTGTGCGGCGTAAGAGAGCTGCAGCCTCCTTCCGTGTTGCCCTGGTCCCAGCTAAAGCACTGTTCCCACTCGCCTGAGTGCCCTTCGAGTGGGGAAAGGGCGATTTTAAACCAGACCCTCATTACTCCCTCCACGGACCCGAGGTTGGAAGCCCCTGCTGTAGCGGGAGCGTTGGACTAGGAGCGAAGCCACAGGTTCAAAGCCCAGCTCCATCCTTGACCAGCTGTGTGCCTTTGGGCAAGCGTCTTTCTCCCTCTGAGCCCTGGTGTCCACCTGTGTCGAGTGCAGATGGGACCTGTGCAGGTCGAGGAGAAAAGGCAGGTGTGGCGCCCAGCACGGTACCTGGCCCTCAGCAGAGGCGAGTGTGCCTCCCTCTCCTTCCTCCTCCCCCTGCCTGCTGCTCGGTGGGCAAGGGCAGCAGGACGTAAGGCCAGGTGAACATGGGGCCTGCACGGATACAAGGGCTGGGAGAAAGACAGAGAAGCTGGCTACCCATACGGCTGGACCTCAGAGGCCCCAGAAAGCCTCTCCTCTGAACAGTGACTTTTCTTACATGTTCCCTGAGGCCCCAAACAGCCACAGAGGCTTCAAAGGCTCCTGGGAATGGTGTCACTGGGCTGCCTTTCAGACTAAGGTGTAAATGACTGATAGGAAGGTCTTTAGTTGAGAGCAAGTGCACTGGGAACCAGAAAGGGATGGATAGGCTCTCCCCAAAGGCTGGGAGGAAGAGAGGTGGAAACAGTCCCAGCCATCCCGCTCTCTGAGGCCCAGCCCGGGCCTGGCACTCTGTTGACTGCTGAATCAGCTAAACGCTGGGGAGTCTCCGGACCTCCTCAAACACTTCTCCAGCCTGAGCCAGCGCCTCGTAATTGCGTGCTCGTCCCCTGCTCTCGTGGTTCTAAGAGGTCAGGGCCACGTTTCTCCACTCGCCCCCGTCTCTCCTGCCACCAAGAGGACATTTGGGCCGCGTTGGTTGAATGAATAAGAGGACGCGTCCCTTCCTGTGACCTGTGCCCCAGCCACTGCAAACCGCTCACCAGAAAGCCCCTGAACACCCCTGGGACCTCATGCCCCAGCCCCTACCTGCCCACCTTCTGCCCACACTGTTCCTTCCAGCCTCCCTCATCTCTGCCTGTCAGCATCTTCAGGGTCCCACCTAAATGTCACCTCTGCCATGAGCCACCATCTTCCCTGGACCCTGCCCCTCTCTTAAAGCACTGCAAGCTGGCAAACTGAATGGTGAATGAGTGAATTGAATGAATGAATGAATGAGCGATGGGACTTTGGACAAAAGAGGGACCCACATGGGCGGCCGGATGGCTGGATAGATGGATGCGTGGATGGATGGAGGGATCCCTTCCGTCCAGACCACTCCCTGCCCCTCCGCTCTCCCCAGCCAGCTGCCACTCAGCCTAAATGTCACTTCCTCGGGGAAGCCCCCCTCCCTTCCCAGACCCCCATCCAGGGCCCGCATTTTATCTTCACCCTGTACCTCGCCTTTCTGCATAGCGTTTATCACAAGTATAATTTTTAAATGTTATCAAGTAATTTGGTATTTACTGCTTCTGCTTTGAGCTAGATAGTAAGTTCCTCGAGGGTGGACACCCTGCTGGTACCTCTGCTGTGTCCCCAACACCTGGCACACAGTAGGTGCTCAGGAGGAAGTGACCGCCTGAGCCGTGGCTGGTGTGAGGAAGCCGCCTCACCCCTCGCCAGGCCCTGGTGGTGGCCCTGAAGGAGCCAGGCGTCCTGGGTGACGTTTCTGCTCCTTCCAGCAGGGACAGCTTAGCAACTCAGAACTCAAAAAGGAAAAAAAAAAACCTAATTAAGAAGCTTTGTGATTAAATGAAACCAAAAATGTTTGTCCCCAAAGACAGGGAACGGAAATGAGGAATCCCAGCGCGGGTCCTGCCTGCGACCCATTTCCTGCCACCGCGGCAGGCCTGAGGACGCTGACGGAGGCGTGAACGGCGAGGTAGCTCTGCCCTACTTCCTGCGCTGCCCGAGCACCCGCGGGCCCTGCCGGGCCTGGCGGGACCAGCAGGCTCCGCAGTAGCGGAGGTCACCACCTGCGCACATTCGTGGGCGCTCACTGTGTGCTGGGCACGTTACCTCCGGCATCTCATCCATCCTCTTCACCCCACAGGGTGGAGGGGAAACTGAGGCCCAGAGAAGTTATGTGACTTCTCCAAGAGTGCCCAGCAAGGATTTGGACCTGTGCTCTTGCTCTTGGCCTGGCTCTCCTGCCTGCCAGCGTTTCCCCAGTTTTTTCTGGAATGACTGTTAAGAGGTAGACAGGACCAGCCCTTGCCATGGAGAATTTTAAGCACAGATTTAGGACGCTGAAGAGTCTGACAGAGCAAGAGGAGCAGGGCTGAGGGCACGGCGGCCTGAGGATCAGCCGTGATGAGACATGGCCTCCCTTCTGCCAGCCCCCCCCCCAGGGCCTGGGGTGCAGAGGGGACAGCTTGGCCTCTCCCGAGGGAGACGGACACCAGTTCACTCGACTGTCACTGTCACCAGCTTTGGGCCCAACCGTAAGCTGGGTACCAGGGATACTGAGAGTGACCACACGGCCCAGAGGACTTCACAGTCCAGGGAAAAAGACAGGCTCAGACACTAATAGCCATGAGACAAGGTGTGACACTGCCACAGAAGGGCCAGCAAAGGTCCCACAGGGGTACCAACGGGGAGCCTGCATCCTGGCATGGGTGAGGGGAAGCCTTCACTCGGTGACATTTGAGCTGATCTTTGAAAGATGCCAGGAGTTCACCAGACAGACACGTGATGCGAGCAGAGTCATTCCAGGCAGGAGGAACAGCATGCTCAAAGGCCCTGGGGCAGGAATGTGCAGGCTGCATTCGGGACACAGAGAAGGCAAGTGTGGCAGGAGCAACATGAGCAAGAGGGAGCAGCAGGGGAGGAGGTTGGAGAGGGAGGCAGGGCCGGGTTGTGGTGGGCCTTCCAGCCTTGGAAGTCTGCATTTGATTTAAAGTATGTTGGGAAAGTTCTAGAATGATGCAATCTGACTCAGATTGCTTTAAAGATCCTTGTAGTTTGCTGTATGGAGAACAGACTACCAGGGACCTGGAGCTCCAGGGAGACCCTGTACAGGGCTCTCATGGGACACCAATTGAGAAACAGTGGTGGCATGGCCCAGGGGTGTTGGCAGCAGAGATGCAAGACACCGACAGATTCAATATTTTAAAGGCTAGGGGACTAGGGAAATGTGAAGGGTGACTCCCGGAGGATAGGGCGCCCTTTCCTGGGGCAGATGTGCATTTGTGACTTGTCAGGTGCTTGCTGGGGTTGCGGGGACTGGGGGTCAGGGAGGTTAGCTAAGAGCAGCCAAGGGAGTGTGCAGAAGGTGACAGAGCAGAAGGAAGCAGAGTTGACGAAAGCGTCAGAGGAGGCGCAGGCAGAGGGCTAGGAGGAGAACTAGGAGCAGCTTCTGTCCGTGACCTCTCAGACAAGGCCGTGACATCCCAGCCACCACCTCTAACCCCCGCTTCAGGGAGGAACAGCCAGGCTGCACGGGGGAGATTTATTCTGACACGTCCGCAGCCAGCTCCCACCTAAGGCAGGAATCTTCCCAGCGCTGCCATTCACTCCTTCCCTGCGCTCCAGTCTTCCTGGAAGGGGCCTCGGATACTGAGCCCTGCAGGCCCCGCCTCTTTCCCGCTCCTCCTGCCTCCTTTAGAAAGGGCTCTTTTGGAACAGGGCTCTGCGTTTGGCCTCGCCCCAGCTCCACCGGGATTTCCCAGCCTGCCCAGAGCTGACTGCCACCTTGCCGGAAGGCTCCTGGCTGCCGCTGATGATGGCGTTGTCCTCGCTGCAGACCCGGGGCTGGCTGTTTCCGTCGGTTCCGGCGTCCTGGGGGAGGTGGCCTCCTTTGGCAGCTACCCCAAAGCACACAGGTTCTGGCTCCCCTTGGCCCCCCAAGAGCTTGAGGAGAAGAGTCACTCATAAGGCCGCCTGTGGTCGATGGGCTCTTGCGGGCCACATGGATTTCAGCGTTTATGCCACAGAAATGTCTACTGGGCTGAAGTGCAGGGTTAGGGCATCCCAGGCAGAGGGAGCAAAGCTTGGGTGAGAGGGTGAACTATGACAGCCCGGGCTGTATTCAGGTTGGTGCCCAGCGTCCCTGGAGCAGGACCTGCCTGGAGAGGTTTGTCCACTCATTCATTCACTTTTTTTTTTTTTTTTTTTTGAGACAGAGTCTCACTGTGTTGCCCGGGCTAGAGTGCCGGGGCGTCAGCCTAGCTCACAGCAACCTCAAACTCCTGGGCTCAAGCGATCCTTCTGCCTCAGCCTCCCAGGTAGCTGGGACTACAGGCATGCACCACCATGCCCGGCTAATTTTTTCTATATATTTTTAGTTGTCCAATTAATTTCTTTCTAATTTTAGTAGAGGCGGGGTCTCGCTCTTGCTCAGGCTGGTCTCGAACTCCTGAGCTCAAACAATCCGCCCGCCTCGGCCTCCCAGAGAGCTAGGATTACAGGCGTGAGCCACCGCGCCCGGCCCATTCATTCACTTTTGCGTTTATTCATCCACTTAGGGAACATCGGTGAGAGCATGCTTTATAAGGGCGTTGATAATAACAATGAAGGCAACAGCCAACGTTTATTAGGGCCTTGCGTGCCCTAGAGCCTGTGCTGAAAGCTTTACCCCTATTTTGCTATTGAGTCCCCACAACCACCCCGTGTGATACCTACTGGTGCGATCCCGCTTTAGAGATGAGGAAACCGAGGCTCGGAAGGCTTAAGACACGTGCCCAGCACCTCACTGGCCCTAAGTTTCCAGGCCAGGGCTGAGACTGAGGACTGACTGGTGGATTTCATTCTGTTTCCCCCCATCGCCCGTGGTGTTTAATCACTGCTGAGGCAAAGGCACTCCAGAGAGAGGAGACGGGAGGGAACTGATGTCTCTAGAGCTTCTCCAGCGTGCCAGGCACTGCCTGATCAAACCTCATTTTCACGACAGCCCTGGAGATTGGTATTTATTGTTCCATTTTCTGGAATAGAAAACAGGGGATCAGGAAGTGAAGGGTCTTTCCCAAGGTCACAATGCAGTTGAGGGGAAGAACTGGGCGGGTCACAGGACGGAGCTTCAACCCTCTGCTCTGCTGCACCCTGCTTTAGAGAAGCGATCTGCTTGAGGTGGTTCCTCAGCCTCTCGAGGCGCCTGTGGCACCAGCAATTACTTCTCATCTCCCTTGTATGATCAGGAACTTAAAACCTCCAGCTTCTCGGTGTGGGCACCCGCCCAGTGCACAGACTCGAACCCCTTTTCAAGCCCGAGCAGATACCAGGTGGACAGCGGCACCTTGCGGTCAAGTCTGGTACTGCAGCTCAGGTTTTGTAGATTTTTTTTTTTTTTTTGAAGACTGGTTTAATGCTCGTTCATTATGTCAGTAGTTAGTGAGCACCTACTATGTGCCAAGCCTGGGGTTCAGGGATGAACAAGACACGGCCCCTGCCCTCAGGGAACCCACGTCATCAGAACAGTCAGTGGGAGAGGAGACAGTGGACCTGCAGCCCCTGGCTGGGACATCTGGGAAGTGTCCCCAGCAGAGGTGGCACTTGTACTGAGTCTTGAATGACGAGTAGGGAACCACCAGACAGGTGAGGAAAGGGTATTTCAGACAGCGGCAACCATGCTTGTAAAAGCTCAGAGTGTCCAGGGAAGGCAGGGTTACCAGATAAAATACAGAACGTGAGGTTAAATTTAAATTTTA
>NW_012149075.1:1304409-1337531 GCF_000956105.1 Propithecus coquereli
ACAAAATTATTTGTTGTTTACTTGAAATTCAAATGTCAGTGGGTGTCTTTTATTTTTATTAGCTAAATCTGGCAACCCTAAAGCCCACCAATAAAGAAGTGGAAGAAAGAGAGTTGCCCGATAAAATAAAGAAGCCCAGTTAGACTGAATGCCAGATAAACCAATGATAATTTTTTAGTATAAGTCTGTCCCAAATGTTTCATGGGACATATTTATACTAAAAATTATTTGTCATTGATCTGAAATTTAAATTTAACTGAGCAACATCCTGAATTTTAGTTTCTAAATCTGGCAGCCCTGCCAAGAGAGGGGAAGGAGCTGGGGATGGCTGGAGCCCAGAGGACATTGCGGAGGTGGCAGGAGAGGCTGGCAAAGGGCGTGTCACACAGGGTCTGGAATGCCAGGCTAAGGGGTCAGCCTTCACCTGTGCGCATCGGGGAAGGACTCTGCGCGGGGCCCTGTGTGCGGTGCAGGGAAACAAACATGGCCCTCCCTCGTGAGCTTACAGTCAAGGGCGCAAGAGGAGCCTCAGCCCCTGGCGAGGGGACATGGCAGGAACCTCCTCCTATGGCACCCCCAGCAAGTGCTCTGGGCTCAGAGAAGGGAGAGGTGCATCTGGCTGGGAAGTCCAGGAGGCTTCCTGGAGGAGGAGGCAGATGATCTGGCTCAGCAAAAGAGATTTCCTATCTGCTGCTGCCTCACACCAGCCATCCCTGCCTCCCCCAGTATGGGGGTGGGGAGACACACTCGCAGGTCAGCCCCCTCTCTAGCGCCCCCATCCCAAGGTTTTTCTCACCTCCTTGCCTTTGCACCTGCTGCTCCTTTTCTCAGGAACACCCTTCTTTGCCTGGGTGACTCCTGCTTGTCCTTTTTTAAAAAAAAAAAAAAAACAGGGTGTTGATGTGTCACCCAGGTTGGAATGCAGTGGCAAGATCATAGCTCACTGCAGCCTCGAGTAAGCTATGATCTGGCTCAAGCAATCCTCCCAGTTGAGCCTCCTGAGTAGCTAGGACTAGAGGTACTCACCACCATGCCCGGCTATTATTTTATTTTCTTGTGGGGATGGGGGTCTCGCTATGTTGCCCAGTCTGGTCTAGAACTCCTGGCCTCAAGCAATCCTCCCACCTTGGCTTCCCGAAGTGCTGGGATTACAGGTGTGAGCCATCACGCCCAGCGCTATTTGTTTTTTAAGATTCCAGTCCAGTGCCCCCACTTGCCAGGGAGCTTTCCCTGACTTCACCTGATAGCCCCCTCCCAGACCAGGTCACAGGCCCATTGTGCTTACCCTGCCAGTGTGAGCGTTTTGTACATATCTATTTATCGTATCTAAACAACCTTTTGAGGCAGCTCCTCTTCCTAACCCCATTTTATGGATGAAGACACGGAAGTTAAGGAGCTCGCCCAAGGTCACAGAAGTCATAAGCAGTGGAGCCAGGATTCGAACCCAGGAAGTCTGGCTCCAGTGTGTGGTCTCAGCCTCTGCACTATAATGCCTGTAATGACATTGCTCACACTGAGCTTTCATTGTTTCAGGAGGGTTTTCAGGGGTGCTGTGCGCCCCATGATAGGTACGTGATATGTATGTATGATTACGTATGTGTGTTTCTGGATAAGGGTTCACAGATTTTCATCAGCTTCTCAAAGAATGTCCTGGTCTTCAAAGGATTGGAATCCCCACACTGCTTGCCTGGACGGACCGACCCAACCAAAGCCACGGCCCCCTCCCGGACCCAACCCACCACCCAACGCAGACCGAAAAAAAAAACGGTCAGAAAAAGCTCCCACGCACAGCACACAGGCCCCAAAAAGAACAACAGCCCCCCCACACCACAACACCACACCCCCCACACAACAGCGGGCTCTGTCCCCGCCCACACACACACAGACACCAGACACAACACAAAAGACCAAAAGAAGAGCGCTCCACATCGCCAAAAAGAGAACACAAAAGGCTCGGGACACAAAAAGGTGGACACAAGAAAAGGCACCACACAAAAGCCCCGGGTTGAGACCCAAAAAACACACAAAAACAGATGTGTGACTTTGAGCATCATTTTCCATTTCTGGGCCTTAGTTCTTGCCTCACCCACGTGTGCTGAGGATGAGTGGGGGTCCTTCCACTTAACTCGTCAAGGCACAGGGCAGGGAGGGGCATGCAGATGTGGATGAGGTGGGCGGGCCCTCTCCCTGCTGTCTCCAGGAACTCACAGTCCAGTCCTCAGGGTCTGCACGCAGTGACCACTCGGTATGTGTGTATTAGTCAGCTGTTACTGAGATAACACTGCAAAACAAACAATCCCCCAGATCCAATGGCTTGTGACAACAAGTGGCTGTTTTTCTTGTTCATGGGTTTCTGTCTGTGAGTCGACTGGGGCAGCCCTGTTTCAGCCTAGGAGTTGGGTCAGGGCCTCCACATGTCTCTCATTCTAGAGCCAGCTGTTACCCAGGGCAGACAGCAGAAGCACGAGAGGCCAAGCCAGATCAGCAGGCACACATAAAGCCTCTGGTTGGGTCATGTCCACTAGAACGTTCCAGTGGCCAACACAAGTCACATGGACAAATCCAACATCCATGAGGCAGAGAAATATACTCTGCCTACTTTGGTGGGAAGCGTTGCAAAGTCACATGGCAAAAGGCATGGGTGTGCAGCTCTGTCACAGGAAGGGAGTGAAGTATTAGGAACCACAGATGTGCATCCAATGACCAGATGTGCCCCAACGTGGCAGGAGCGGGCAGTGGGCTCTGGGCCCCCTGTGGGCAACGACCTCACTAACCTTCTTCTCTGTTCCTCGGCAGGAGCTCAGTGAGTACAACGCCACAGCCATAAAAAGCCCCACCAACACGGTCACTGTGCAGGGCCTCAAAGCCGGCGCCATCTATGTCTTCCAGGTGCGGGCACGCACCGTGGCGGGCTATGGGCGCTACAGTGGCAAGATGTACTTCCAGACCATGACGGAAGGTGAGCAGAGTCCAACAGGCAAGCACTGGCTCCACACACGGAGCAAACTCGAGGGCCACCATTCCTGTGACACGCGTTTGTGCAGATTAGAAAAGGCGCCCCTCGTCTAGATGTGGGACCTCCCTCCCTCCTGGCCTCAGAACTTTGTGCACCATACGAGCTGCACAGCCACATAGAGGGGACTTGTTTCTGTGGCCCAGAAAAGATGGGGACTCCTCTGTTGCCATCGTGTCAGCCAGGATTCTGGGGAGCTCAGGTGTAACTTGCAGAGCCACACTGAGCAAGTCACTCTCATTCCCTGCTCCAAATTTTTCTCATCTTTAAAAGGAAAGCATCATATTCAATCTGAGAGAGTAAACATATTTTGTCCATACACAACGCCAAAGACTTGCAGTTAGATGGAGAAGGATTCTGAAGCCACATCTGAGTTCAGCAGGAAGAACTGCTGGGATGGATTAGTAATGTCTGCCCCAGGCAAGGGAATGGGAGGTTGCAGCCCGTGTGCTGTGTGTTTCCCTCTCTGGGACTACATGGTCTCTAAGCACCATTCCTGCTCTAATAATCTTTGAGGAGCAGCATAGTTTAAGGAGCATAAGCTCTGAAGCCAGATAGATGGGAGTTCCATTGCCGATTCAGCCCCAACTATGTGGCCCTGAATAAGTCACCTTACCTCTGTGACTCTCAGTTTTCTCATCCATAAATGAGGGAGACAACAACAATCTCATTCATTATCACCGTCATTATCAAACTAGTATAAGATGAGGGACCTAGCACAGGGTTAGACTAGGTCCCACGCATAGTCAGCGCTCACCAAATAGTAGTTATGTCATCGTTGTCATTGCTGTGGGTCTGGGAGCCCTTTCACCAGCCAGCCAAGCTCCAGGGCAGCTTTGCCTATGACCAGATTCCAGCATCCCTTCTTGGGTTAGCATCCACGTTCAGCCACTGGGCCTTTATCTGGTTGAACATTTCAGAGGCTCCTGAATTCTTGCCTTATCCCAGAAATCCTCCCTAGGGCTCCACCCTCTCCTCCAGCACTCGCCTCCTTTGTAAAATCTCCCTCTTCCTCATGGCCAGCTGTTTCCACCTGTCTGAGCCCTTGGACGAGTGTCACTGACCGTGACTGGGAACTGGGGGACTTTTCCAGGACCCCTTCCTTATTAATTCAACAAATGTGTGCTGGGCCCTGCCGTTTGCCACGCCATGTGCAGGTGCTAAGGACCCAGAGTTGACCTCGTCCCCGACCGTGACAAGCTCCTGGTATGGTCAGGGAGCAGATGAGAAGGAAAAGTAATGAAATTTAAAACGACGATGGTGTTGGTGGCATTAAGATTGGACCGAGTGGTTTCCAAGAGCCAGGCCAACGCCAAGTGCATTTTATGCATAATCTCATTTAAGTCCCAGCTTTGGGTCAAGCAGACCTGGGTTCGAATGCTGGCTTTGGGGCCACTTCCTAAGTGTGTGTGACCTGAGGCAAATCACGACCTCTCTAAGCTCAGTTTCCTCATCTGAAATGTGAGGTGTGCATAGGAAGTACATCATGGGACTGTGCTGAGACTCAAACAAGATACGTAACATACTTAGCACAGTGATTGACACATGAAACAATAACAGTAACTTCATATTTACTGAGTGCTTGCTAGGCGCCAGGTGTTGTTCTAAGTGCTTTACACAGCAGTCCCAGGAGAGGGGAACCAGTATTCTGCCCATTTTACAGATAAGGAAACTGAGGCACAGGCACAGACAATTAAGAGTTCACACAGACAGTAAGTGACACCGTGGGGACCCACAGCCGGCGGGTCTGGCTCCAGAGTCTACACTTGTACCTGCCTCTGTGTGTATCAGCTATTGCCACTGTTGGTTTTCACACCAACATCGAGATGTGGGTATTATTACACCCATTTTATAGATGAGAAATTGAGGATTGGAGTGGTTCGTGGACTCATCCAAGGTTACTTGTCAGTGAGTGACAGCCCGGTCTCCGCATGGACATGTGGCAGATGCTCTTTCAGGGACAGTAGAGTCTGGGGATCTCAGGAGACTGGGGAGGTGGGGCAGCCATTAGGACTCCCAGAGCCAGGATGAGAACCCCGCTGTGCTCTCTCCCCAGCCGAGTACCAGACAAGCATCCAGGAGAAGCTGCCACTCATCATCGGCTCCTCGGCCGCTGGCCTGGTCTTCCTCATTGCCGTGGTTGTCATCGGCATCGTGTGTAACAGGTGGGTGGGGGCCCCAGGCCTGCTCCAGCCCTCGCTGTCCGAGATGGGCTCTCGCCATCCATTCGGCCATTCCTAAGAGTTGGGGGACAGAAGAGGCATTCCCACGGTCGTCAGGGGCAGGGAGAGACTCGGGTCGAGTGGCCTCCCACTGCCTAAACAGTCCCCGCTTTGGGCTAGGCCTCGCCCTTGACAAGCCCACCGTCCCAAGGGGTGGCACACTGAGACGCTAGCACTGCAGCATGAAGGAACGTCTCAGAACGGTGGGCAAGGAAGATTGCAGGGCGCTGGGAGCTTAGGGGCTGGCAGAAGGGGAGTACAGAGCACCCCACTTTCTGTATGAGTTCAGGCCCCCTGGCTGAGCTGCTGGAAAGGCGGGGGGACTTAGTCAGGAGGAGGTGGGGAAAGGCCCCCCAAGTCTCCTGCACAGCACAAGCAAAGGCAAGAGGGTGGGACTGGTTCCCTGACTTCTTCTGGGCACAATGCAAAGAGAGATCTCTTCCTTACTGAGTTCCCCACTCAGACCAGACCAGAAGGCCAGATGGACAGAAGCCCCCAGGGCCAGAGCCAGGGCTGGAACAGCTGTGCTCTTTGAAAGGGGCGTGGCTGGAGAGGGGAGGGGGCAAGAGTGAGCCTGGACTGAAGGCAGGACAAGTGGGAAGGGATGGGTAGGGCCAGAAGGGGCAGGCAGGGAGCCCTCTGGAAGGGGCGTGGCTTCCAGGGTCTGCCCACTCTCTCCCTATCACCCACTGTGGCTCCCAGCTCCCTGGGCGCCCCCAGGTGGCTCCAGCCCTTTGCTCTTGTTCCAGAAGACGGGGGTTTGAGCGTGCCGACTCGGAATACACGGACAAGCTGCAGCACTACACCAGTGGCCACAGTATGTACACAGCCCAGCGGGGCTGGCTCCCTTGGGCCCCTCCCTGTCAGTTCCCCGGGACCTCCAGAATCTCCTCCCACCTCCTCCTCCCGAGCTGCAGCCAGACTGAAATGAGCCAGGCTCACTCGCCTCTCCGCCCTGCCACGTGCTGTGCCTCCGCCGGGAGCACCTCTCCGTTCCCTTCCCCTGCACGGCTCTTACGCGTCCCTCATCCCTACGCAGCCCTCTGAGACCCCCTGCCCCACCCACCCTGGCTTGGGCCCCCAGCTGTGCGTGCACAGCCCCTCTGGCCAGGCTGCCTGTGACAGCATTTCCTCATCTCTCTGCCACCGTAGCGTGGCCCCTGCGGCTCTGGAACTCGGTCTGACATTCCCCGCTGCCTCCCCGGCACCAGCCCGGTGCCCGGCACGTGGCAGGCACTAGGTACACGTTCGCAGAATAAATAAGTGAATCGAATTGAACGAATGAATGACACGATGGGGACCCCAGGCTCTGGCCCTGGAGGTGCGAGGGAAAGGCAGCAGGAGCCCCTGCCTCTCACTCCACCGCTCCAGCCCCCTCCCCCGTTCCTCCCTGGGGACTCCGCTGGTGGCCGCTTCCCCCCACCGTGCCCCATTTCCCCCACTGTCCCCTCCCGCGTCAGGCCAGGGCTGGGGGTGTACGTGCCACACGCACCCCCAAAGCAGGTGCCCCCTCCTGAAGGGCCAGAGGGAAGAGTAGATCACAGATTCCTCTCTCCACTTGACCTTGGCCGAACCAGCGATCGGGGAGTAGGAGTTCAGGGCCACGGGAGCCTAGTCCTTTCCCCGGCTGACCCAGCAGAAAGGAATTCGAAAGGATCCAGCATAGCTTCTCAAACTGTACTCAGTGGGACACCTCAGGGGTTCCTCAGATGGCTGCCTCCAGGCAAAGAAGCCATCGTCATATCCCTGCAATTGCCACACCTCTGTGGTGGGCCCACTATGTGTGCAGGCCCTGTTGTAGGTGTGGGGATGCCTGAGCAAACAGACCAAATGTCCCGGCCTTTGAAGAAGTTATATTTAGTGGGGGGGACGGGGAATAAAAAGATACATGTCATAAATGGGTAAAGCATGTGGCATGTTGGAAGATGAAAGTGCCATAGGTCACAGTGGAACAGGTAATGGACTGAGAGTTGTGGGGCTCAGGGTTGTGTTTTTAAACAGGGCAGGTGGGGCTGGCCTCGTTGGGAGGGTTTTATCCGAACAAAGAGACAAAGGAGCTGGGGGAGTGAGCTGCTCGGAGGTGTCTGAGGGAAGAGCATTCCAGGCAGATGGAACAGCCAGTGCAAAGGCCCTGAGGCGGCAGCATCCCTGGCAGGTTTCAGGAATAGCAGAGAGGCCGGCGTGCCTGGAACGCAGTGAACAGGGAGGTGGGGGAGGTAGGAGGGAGCCCGACGTGCAGATTCCGCCAGCCTCTTCCCTGAGTGAAATGGGGAGCTGCTAGCAGGTTCTGAGCAGAGACCGACGTGCTCTGAGTTACCGTCTTGGCAGGACGTCTCTGGCTGCTATATGGAAAATGGACTGGAGGGGCTGACGCAGGCAGCCCTGTGAGGTAGATGCTGGAATAATCCAGGGAATATGTGATGGCGACCGGACCAAGCGGCAGTGGTGGAGGTGGGGGGAAGCGTTGGAATCTGACATATTTGAGGGTACGGCCACTAGATTTGCTGCAGGGTTGGATGTAGGGTCTGCAGGAAACAGCAGGGTCAGGGAGTTCTAGATATTAAGCCTCTGGGTTAGACTTGCTCTGAAGCAAAATTTCCTGGGTTTAAAAATAGTTTCGGACATACATGCAGAAATAATTAAACCATTAAAATTTCTAGAAGATAATTTACGTAACTTATTTAATGGATATGGAAATGGAAAAGGACTTTCTAAGCATAAAAGCAATGGAAAGTTCGGGAGAAAAAGGTGGACACATTTAACTACACCGAAATAAAAATCACCTGTAGGTTCAAAATAAAAGTCATAAATCGTGTCCCTTCCTCCTACTCCCCAACTAATAAAATCGTGATCGTGGATATGGCTAGATATGCTCAGTACATTCTGTGCACCAAGAATCGTCTTCATGCTTTATGTATATTTATGCATTTAATCCTTATACTTTCCTACTTCAAGTAGGAGGAAACTGAGGCAGAGAGGTTGCACAGCTGCTCAGGAAGGAGCTGGGGCGTGAACCCAGCTGTCTGGCTCCAGAGCGCACACTCTTGGCCCTGTGCTGTCCACATTCCACTGAGCTGGAACAGGACAGGCTCACGTGCTCCGTCACCTGGAGCCCGTTGGGAGCATTGTTATTTGGAGCGTGGGTCAGTAATAAGAAAATAGGTGAGATTTATTTTAAAAATAAACCCCAGGATTTGTTCATAGATCAACACATTTTAATGCCTAAGTTCCCACTCCCTGCATCCTGAGCCGCAGCATTAGACCTGAGCAGGGCTTTGTTCTTTTCAAAGCACTGCCGCCCCGTAAACCACCCAACACCCCTGTGTGGCCGGGACAGAGGAGGAAGCTGAGGCCCAGAGACGTGTGTGACTGGCTTGTAGTCACCCACACGGTCGCGTGTCTTCCGTTGCTCAGCAGGTGCTGAGTGAGTACCACGGTCTTTGGTGCCTGGATGTGGGGCCGGAGGGACTGACCTGGTTTCTCATCCCTGCTCTGCCACTGGCCGGCTGGGTGACCTCGGGGAAGTCGTCAAACCTCTGAGCCTTGGCATCTTTATGTGGGAAGGAGCGAGAATGATACTTCTTTCACAGGGTCGTGAGGATTAAATGAATTAGGAGATATTAAAGTGCTTTATAATAATGCTATTTAATAATAGACAGCTCTGCTTTGCAACAGGTAATAATTATTCAGTGCTTTCTATTTGCCAACTACTGTACTGAACCCTTGAACAAGATACGCTCACTTAACCCTTGCAATCCCTTTAAAAATGAGATAGGTACTGTTTACTATACCCATTTGGTGGGTGAAAAAAGTGAGGCACAGAGGTTAAGTAACCTGCCCAAGGGCACACAGCTGGATCGCACAGTGGTTGATCCCGGATTCAAACTCACAAAGCAGCTTATTAGTGAGCATTAGCAGCGGGAGAACCTGAATTCAAACTCGGGACTCTGCACACTTGGTTTCTCTTTCCTCATCGTGAATTTCCCCTTTGAGTTCAGGACGACAGTCAGTGGCTCTGACGGGCATAAATCATCCAAGCAACAGCCCGGTGTTCCTGGAGACTCTGCCTGCAGAGGTCGCTATCCACCCTCAGTCCCGCAAATGCCTCCTGGGAGCCAGGTCCTGTGTGAAGCTCTGGCCAGGAGGAGTTCAGCTTCCGTCCCAGGAGACAGATGGGGGAAGGGTCTAGAAGACACTGCAGCCTGGTGGTTACAAGTGGAGACTCTGAAGCCAGCTTGGGTTCAAACCCCACTTCTACCATTACGAGCTGGGTTCATGTCCCCATGAATGGGTCATGTAACATTTCTTATGCCATATGGTTTCCTCATCTGAAAAATACAGGTAATATTGGGTTGTACCCAATGAAATTGCTATTTTTGTAGGTCAGAAACAAATATTGACAATTTCATAAGGTTCGGCCTGATAATAGCACTTACCTAGTAGGCTTGTTAGAAGGAGTAATTGGATCCAAAACTATAAAGCACCTAGAACAGGACCTGGTACCTAGAAAATCCATACTGAACATACATTCAGTAAATGTTTATTAAGCATCTACTGTATACCACCTTCACGTATGTACTCCAGAGCCAGCATTCTAGACCAAGGGCTCATAACTTGGGGTTTACAGACCCCTAGAGCTTCCAAGGGCCTGCGAACACTCCAAAATTACATGTGGAATATAGGTGTGCACACACGGGAATACTCTCCCAAGGAGCAGATATGTAGCTTTCATCAAATGCTCGAAGGCATTCATGACCCCAAACAGGTGGAAAGAGAGAAAGAAGGCACATAAATGAATAATGCTATTATTCATTCAATAAGCATTTATCGAGCACCCACTGTATGCCAGTTCCTGGAATTCAGCATGAACAAGACAGACCCGGCCTCTGTCCTCCTAGAGGAGGAGGTAAAGCAAGCCCGCACGGGCAGCAGAGCATTCCAGAAAGGAGCAGCAGGGGGCTGCAGGCAGGCATATCTGGGAGACCTAGTACAAGGTGGAAAAGCCACACCGACGTCAGGGCTGTAAGAGTGGGGACAGGGCTACAGGAGCCTGAAGAGAGGGATTCCACTGGAGGAATCCAGGCAGGCTTCACAGAGGAGATGGCATTTGATCTGGTCACAAAGAGGAAGAGGAGAGGTTGCTGCAGGTGGAGAGAACAACAGGAACAAAAGTGCGGAGACAAGAAATTGTGAAGTGTGTCTGGAACCCCTAGATAAATAAGTCCTTTTAGCTGGAGAGAAGAGGGCAGGGAGCTGGACATAGGGCCAGTCCCAGGGAGCTGGGAATGCCAGGCAGAGGCACTTGCCTTTGTCCTGTAAGTGGCGATGAGCCCACCTGACCAGTGCTCCTGGCCACGGCTTGGGGATGGCGACTAACTTGTTGGCAGCAAAGGTGATCAAGGAGGCTTCGAGCTCCTGCTCGCTTCCCCCTACCTCCCCATTGACCCATTCCTGCCCTCCCTACCCGGCTGGCCCGCCAGAAGGGGCCTCCCCCAGTTCTGTTGGGGCTGAAAGCCAGGCGCCAAGAACCACAGGCCATGCATTGAGTCTGTGCAAGAAAGAGAGGAGCGGGGAGCGGATTCTCCAGAGAGGATCCAGGGAGCGGATCCCCTGGCTCTGAGGTTACTGACTTGGGGAAGGAGGCAGTCAAGGCTGAATACTCCATCCAGGAGGAGACACAGACCAGATCCTGGTTGTATTTCATCGAGGAGGCTGTGAGCATGGTGATTAAGAATACTGGCCCTGGGCTCAAGTCTGACAGACCTGGGTTCAAACCCTGGCTGTTCCATTTGCTAACTGTGTGCCTTTAGCCAGATAACTTAGCCTCTCTGAGCCACAGTTTCCTTATATGTAAAATGGGAATAATTACCCTTTTCTCCAAGAGTCCTGGGGCAGAAGAGATAAGATAAAGCATGTAAGAGCCTGGCACAGTGTCGGGCACAGACAAAGGGCTCAGTAAGTGACAGCTGATGCTGTTATTATTCTCTCTGCCATCTGGATTCTGCTCAGCTCTACAGACACCGAGTGTCTGTCGTGTGCAGAGCTTTATGCAGTGTGCCAGGGAGGGAGAAATGAGGAGAGATCGCGCACCCACCCCCTCCTCCAGGAACTCAGTCTTGCATGGTGCTTCATAACCTCTTTGGGGGTCTCAGACTCCTGGGAGACTCTGCTGGAAGTTTTAGAGACTGTGGCCAGAAAAACAATCATCTCTATGTGTGTATATGCGTAAAATTTTAAGATAGAAAAATCCAGATGTCTAAACACAGGGATGGATTTTTAAGAACTTTTATTTTTGACAATATTTATTTCCATAATTTTTTTATTTAGAAGGAGCATGAATTACTTTTTGAGTCCAGAAAGGCAATAATATCAAATGCATTCCATTTCAAGAGGTTACCAGACCTCGCAAAACCCATCCCAGGAATGCCAAATTGGCTCACAGACCCAAATTAAGAAACCCTGACCTAAAGGGCTAGACAAACACCCACACAAATAATCCCAAATAAAGCTGATGTGTTAGAGCAGCACTTGGCAAACTTTTCTATGGGGGGCCAGATCATAAAGATTGTAGGCTTCCTGGGTCTCTGTTGTAACCATTGAACTCTGCTGTTGTAGCATGAAATCAGCATAGGCAAAGGAATGAGCATGGCGTGTTCCGATAAAACTTTATTTATAAAACAGGCAGTAGGCCAATTTGCCAGCCCCTGTGTTAGGGGCTCCAACTCCTAGATCCCCAGAATATCTGAAATAGAGGCTGAGAGTGGTCAACTCACATGTCCAAAGTCACACAGCTGAGCAGAGTTGATGGCCCGGCTCACCAACCAGCCAAGCTTTATGGTGACCCAGGGATTCCTATTCCCAACTCCTAGAGCTGCTGCCTCCAAAGTCACAGCCTCTGGAGCAGAGGGAGAATGTGAGCAGGGGCCTGGAGAAGCCGGGGGGAGGCCTGGGCTGGGAGAAGGCCAGAAGGTGTGGGCGGCAAAAGACCCGTTATCCATCCGGAAGGAGGAACATGTTTGGGTTCCCCTCCTTCAAAGCGTTTTGCTGATTCAGTGCCAGGTCAGAATTGAGTTTTTGACATCCAGATTGCCTTCTTCTCTTTCTTCATCGAAAGATAAAAACCTTCGTCAGGTTAGGAATCACACTAATCTGCCCCATGTCTAGCCTCATGCCGATCACCAGGGAATCAGGGACCAGAAAGGGCTAAGACTTGGCAAGTGGGGGACTTGGGAGGGGCCCAGGAGCCATGGGTCCTCAGCCCCTGGTGAGTGAGGTGGCCCCTCCAGGCTCTGGGGCCTGCCTGGGAGGGCTGGGCCACCAGGAAGGCCTCCCCTGGGAGGGGAGACATGAATTAGGCCTGGAGAGACAGGCGATCTCCTTGGCCGGACCCCAAGAACATGGTCTGCTGCCTGCTCTTTCCTCTCTCCGTTATTTACTTCCAGTTCTCTCTCTTCCTTTTTGCCTTCCTCTTCCTTTTCTTGGCACCCCTCGATTCTCTACCGCAAGGGCAGAAAACCTATCGACCCTTTCACCCTTCTATGCCCACACCCATACCAGACGCTGCTTATCAGTCCTGACCGTCTCTCTGCTGCCCAGAAAGCCATTGCCAACAGTGAGAGCTGGAGCAAGAGCCAGAACCCATTTGCCACCCTCCTGGCCTCTCTGACCCCCTCTCCCGTCTACTCAGCTCAATGAGGCCCAGAGAGGTCAAGTCTCCCGCAGGAAGGGGTTGCCCAGTTCCTTGTGGGGGCCACGTGGGAGTGGATTTCCCTCCATGGAGGGACTGGCTCCTGCTTTTCCATTTGTGCGCACCTTGAGTCCGTCTGTGACCAAGCCTGGTCTTGTCCCCTAGTGACCCCAGGCATGAAGATCTACATCGACCCTTTCACCTACGAGGACCCCAATGAGGCGGTGCGGGAGTTTGCCAAGGAAATTGACATCTCCTGTGTCAAGATTGAGCAGGTGATCGGAGCAGGTAGGTGGCTGGTACCCTCACAGGTTCCATGGCTCAGCCATGGGTGCACAGACCACCCCAGTGTGTACTCCTGGGGCAGAGGGTAGGATGTGGGACAGGGGCCTCAAAGGACCCTTCAAGGCCTGAAGGCTCAGAATGCCCAAGGAAGAAGGGTCACCTCACCAACAGAAGGGGAAACTGAGGCACGGAACTGGGAAGGAGCTTGCACAGCAAGTCAGAGATTGAGCTGGGTCTGGAGCCCAACTCTCTGGACTCAGTCCAGTGCTTTTCCTTCTTCCTGCCATTCATCCCAGGGACCCATCCCCATCTCCCCAGGTTCCCCTCCATCCTCACCCCCATGCCCAGACAGATACCATGGGGCAACCCTGCAGAATTCGTTAATACTCTCTTCTCCCAAAGGTGGCTAGGACTTTTCTGGCCCCCACATTCTCAAAGGGGTTCTGTGTCTGCAGGGATGAGTTAATCACTGAGGAGAAAGAGCAGCTGCAGGCCCCAGGAATGGAAGTGACAGGGAACAGGGAGGTGGCACTTCTACCTGGCAAGTGATCTTCTGCCTCTCTCCGTGTATCTGTCCCAGGGGAGTTTGGTGAGGTCTGCAGTGGCCACCTGAAGCTGCCAGGCAAGAGAGAGATCTTCGTGGCCATCAAGACGCTCAAGTCGGGCTACACCGAGAAGCAGCGCCGGGACTTTCTGAGCGAGGCCTCCATTATGGGCCAGTTCGACCATCCCAACGTCATCCACCTAGAGGGTGTTGTCACCAAGAGCACACCTGTGATGATCATCACTGAGTTCATGGAGAATGGCTCCCTGGACTCCTTCCTCCGGGTAGGGGAAACCAAGAGTGCCAGGGGCCCATGAGTGGGACAGGAAAAGGAATTGTGGACATATTTTCATAGTGTCAGAACCTGAAGGGGTCTTGGAAAAGCGCTGGGTCAGGAATGGCTTATAGGCTGTCCCTTGCCATTCCCCTACTATGGCAGGCATTGCTAATCAATCCTAGCACTCTCTTCCACTAAGCCCAGAAGCAATCTCAGGGTCCTTCCCAGTATGATTCCCCAGGAAGCCACACCAGTCAATCAGAGTCGGCACACAATCTGAAATCTGTTTCCATCCACGCCCTTAGCCAGCCTCCTCATTATGCACAGGAGAAAACAGGCTCAAAGAGAGGTAGGGATTGCCCAGGGTCACCTAGAGGATTAAGACGAGAGCTTGGACTGGAACCAGGTGTCTTGACCCCTCGTTCAGAGTTTTTGCCAGATTTTGGATTTCCCCAAAGCTGTACAGGCTATGGGGGGAAGACTTCAGAGCACGAGGCCAACAGAGGAAAGTTTCAAGGTCACCCCCAGGAGATCACAGCCAACCAGCTAGACAAAGAGCACTGGACTGTCAGAAGCAGGCCATTGGACTAGCAGCCATTCAGTAAAACTACCTGCTATGTGCCGTGTACCTTCTTGTTTTACTCTGAACAGCCATGGGAGGTGCGCATTACTTATCCCAATTTAACACACAGATGAGGAAACAGACTCAGAGAGGTTAGGTCACAAGTCCCAGATTGCACAGCCAGGAAGGGGCAGAGCCAGAGTCAAACCAGGTGTGTCTTCCTCAAAGCCCATGTTCTCTCCACCACCCTGAAGGTGGCCTCTCTGAGGTGCCCGGGCATCTGAGTCCTTCCCGAAGGGAACCCAAAGCCAGGTTGGCAGGGTCCTGCTCTGGTTCCCCAGTGCGAGGATGATCCAGAGCTCTGGTGCCTGCTGTTCTGTTTACTCTGTGTTTTCTCCACTTCTCCCCAAGCAAAACGACGGGCAGTTCACAGTCATCCAGCTGGTGGGCATGCTACGGGGCATCGCGGCCGGCATGAAGTACCTGGCAGACATGAACTACGTGCACCGTGACCTGGCCGCCCGCAACATCCTCGTCAACAGCAACCTGGTCTGCAAGGTGTCTGACTTCGGGCTCTCACGCTTTCTGGAGGACGATACCTCAGACCCCACCTACACCAGTGCCCTGGTAAGATGGAGGCAAGGACCACAGGAGTCATAGCGCTAGAGACAAGGGCATAAATGTCCATCTCTCCCTCCAGTACACTGTCACTGACCCCTGCTCGTGCCAAGCACCGTGCTGGGCCCTGGAGACACAGAGAGACATCCTGCCAGGAGCTCTCTTAGAGCTCCCAGGCTGGTGGGGAACACAGAAGTACAGCAGTGACAGGGCAATGAGCGAGGGCAACCGGCCTTGGAGGCAGAAGGTGGCTTGCCAGAGCGGGTGATACCTGAGCCGAGAGCCAGAAGGCCAGTAAAAATGTTCTCGGGGCAGGTCCTGGGCCTGGGATTCAGGCTGTAAGGGGAAGGCGGTGAGCACCAGTGCTGGAGAGGTGGGCAGGGCCAGATCTCTGAGGCCCTTGAACACCCAAACTCACTCCTGAAAACCGCTAGGGTTGTTGAAGGGTTTTAAATGGAAAGAAATAAGACACAAAGAGCTCAGAGCTGCCACTCAGGGGTGGGAAGCCTGCGGCCTTCTAGATCCTTGAGTGCGGCCTTTTGACTGAATCGAAATCTTACAGAACAAATCCTTTTATTAAAAGAGGTGTGGCAGAGAAAGATGAAGCTTTTCTTGCCTCCTTTGGTGCTTAAAAAAGAACAATCTTGAAATCAGAAGGCCACAGGTTCCCCACAGGCAATTAATTAGAGTGCTGTGCTGTGCTGTATGAGACCGGCCTCCTTGGTGGGGAGACATGAGGCACAGATGTGGGAGTAAGGAGAATGAACAGCTCTTTGGGAGCTAGGGAAAGTCTTTAGGGATGAGAAAGAGGTTTCCAGATGGTGGAGTGGAAAAAGGCACTTTATGTGGAGGGCACAGCATGTGCAAATGCCCAGGGGTCTGAAGCAGCACAGTGAGTTTGGGGAACAATGAGGTGCGTCATGAGATTGGTGCAGCACAGGGCACAGAGGGGGGAGTATTGAGAGAAGAGGCCAGGCAGTCAGCCTCCTACCCATAAACCCGCCCCTCTTCCCCCCAGGGGGGGAAGATCCCCATCCGCTGGACAGCCCCAGAAGCCATCCAGTACCGGAAGTTCACCTCAGCGAGCGATGTGTGGAGCTACGGCATCGTCATGTGGGAGGTGATGTCCTACGGGGAGCGGCCCTACTGGGACATGACCAACCAGGATGTAAGTCTCCAAGGGGGTGAGCCAGCCAGCTGGGGGAGGGGAAGAGGGGGACTCCTGGCCTTGTGCCAGTCTTCCAGGGCGAGGGAGATAGGCCTCTGAGATCGAGAGCCTGGCTGCCAGGGCAGCTCCCAGCCCGACGGTGCCTGATTGAAATGTCTGCACAGGACCCCGGACTCTGCAGGGGGAAGGGAGTAGGAAAGGCCACCTGCCCACAAATCAGCACATCTCCAGGATGCATGGACCTCGTGGTCAGCCCTGAATGAGACCATGTCCGCTCAGGTGTTTGCCACCTAATTGAGGGGCAAGACAACTATTCAAGGAAATGGATACAGTTATCAGGACCTTTTATGATCAGGTGCTAAGTTGGAGAAGGCAGAGGTCTAGCTGTAGGCATCGAGGCACGGGCAGCCAGGAAGTATCCACAAAACAGGTGGGCCTCAAATGGCAGAAGGACTTGGAGACGTGAGGGCTTCCATTTGCAAAGAACAGGCTGTGCAAAGGCTGTGCCCAGAGTGGGATAATGAGGGGTCATGCTGAAGAGTGTTTCAAAGTCAACCCAAGGGATTTCCATTAGCAAAAATGCAGACAGGGGGACTGGAAGAAGCTTCTTGAACAGGGAGGGTGACCCACAGTGGGAGCATGGAGGATGAATCTGAATCTGGCCGTGGTGGCAGGACAGATTGGACAGGTGTATCCAGGCTCCTTTCCGACAGAGGAACAGGTGGGGGTGGTGGAAGGGGGCTGTGGGGCCTGACAGGGGAGGTACCTCTTACCTGGGGCTGTAAATGGCGCTGAAATGGAGAATGTGGCCACCTGGGGTCAAGCAAGGGGCCAGAGAGGGGAGTCTTCAGGGCCATCAAAGCCAGGAGGGGCTCACAGATGGGAAAGCGAAAGGGCTAGTGGGGCAGGGCACAGGAGGGTCAGCCTGGTGGACCCTGGGGAGAGGCTACCTCAGGGTGCTAGATTTCCCTAGATTAGCAGAGGGTGGGGCAGGAACCCAGCAGCCAGGCCAGACTGAGGCTATAGATGGTAGGAACCCAGGTCGGACCCAACCGCCGGGCTGCGTCCAGGAAGTGCAGGTGGGTGCCACGGCAACCAAATAGGTCAGGCCTGCAATGCACTGGGGGCAAGATGGGCCTGACAGGGGGCAGATGCCCTCAGCCCACCCACACAATCCCACTCCGCACCTACATTGTCCCCAGGTAATCAATGCCATCGAGCAGGACTATCGGCTGCCGCCGCCCATGGACTGCCCGAGCGCCCTGCACCAGCTCATGCTGGACTGCTGGCAGAAGGACCGCAACCACCGGCCCAAGTTCGGCCAGATAGTCAACACGCTGGACAAGATGATCCGCAACCCCAACAGCCTCAAAGCCATGGCGCCCCTTTCCTCTGGGTACGGCCCCCGCTCCCTCCTACCTGTCAGCCCCGCCCCTCTTCTCTACGTAGGCCCCGCCCTGGCCCCGCCCCTCTCCTCCGTGTCAGCCCCGCCCCGGCCCCGCCCCTCTCCTCCGTGTCAACCCTGCCCTGGCAGGGCCCCTCTCTTTCGCTACCAGGCTCCGCCCAGCCGGCCCTTCCCCTTTCCCGCCAGGGCTGTCCCTGCTTCAGGCAGATGCCCTTCGCCACTGCAGCCTGGGATGGGGATGAACAAGACTAGTGTTTATTGGGCATCTGCCTTGCCTTGGGGGCGCAGGGGAGTGCAGGACACAGACTGTCCCGAGGAGAAGGACACACACCCTGTGGGTAGTAGAGAAGGCACCTTTTAAAGCATGGTCAGAGAGGACAGCAGTTAAGAAATATTACCAAAGGATCCCTAGCTACGCTCACACTCAAGCCTGGACCCTCCAACTTCCATTTCCATCCTCATCTCACACACACACACACACACACACACACACACACACACGCGCGTGCACAGATACAGTCCTATACACACAGATGAACACACAGTTCAGCACAACGCTCATGCTTGCTCACACACACACGATCTCACACACGGATACACACACAGTCTCGGGCTCTCACGTGTACACACCTCCGCAGGCACCTGCACATGCAGCCCCATTCAGAAGTTAGTACCCATCACACGCCCATATGTGCCCCCACATTGGGTCAGCGTTCCCATGCCCAAGAGACGGGCTCAGCCCGAGGGGCATCAGCTCAGGTACCCCCATGCTTCCTTTCTCCCCAAGGCCCCGGGGCAGCTCCCCCGGGCTGCAGCTCACCATTGCCTTCCTTGAAGGGCTGTCACAGGTCACACTGTTGGCATTGCACACGCTCATTCTCCAGGACCCACAATCCCACAGGGTTTCCGAGGGCAGTCCAGCCAGGTGTCCTCAGGATCTAGGGCTGGCTGTAGCCAGAGATTCCATGGGCCAAAGTCCTTCCTCCACCAGGTTCTTGTGGCCAAGAGATCCTCATGCTGGCCCCTGCCTGTCACTCCTCACCGTGACCCTACATCAGCCACTCCTGAGACTCCGGATAAGGTCACTGAGGGCTTTTAACCTCGTGAGAGTCATTTCACCACTTGCCAGCCAGGAAGTCATTCCCATAGCACCACCAGCCTGAGCTGGACTTCGGAGATGCAGTCCCCAGGGTCAGCCTCCTGTAGCACAAACCAGGGCAGAGAAGGATGGAGAATGGCACAGGGGGAGGGAACAATGAATAACTAGTGCGGTTAGTCCAGCTGAAATCCCTCCTCCTGAAACTAAGAAACATGGCAAGTGTCTTCCCCTCCCGGCTCCTGTAGGCCTGCCTCTCAGCACCCCCTGCAGGGCCTTCCATAGACCTCCCGGGTGGCCCCGGCTGTGAGACCTGCCCACACTCCCACTCTCACATGCTCACACCTACAGGCGCGCACGTCCCACAGGCTCAAACTCATGCCCGCACTCAGGCCGAGTGTCCACGCACGTACTTACCCGCATACCTCCTGCAAGCATGTGCCCTGACCATCTCTGTCACCCCCGGCCCCCACCAGCATTAACCTGCCGCTGCTGGACCGCACGATCCCCGACTACACCAGCTTTAACACGGTGGACGAGTGGCTGGAGGCCATAAAGATGGGGCAGTACAAGGAGAGCTTCGCCAACGCCGGCTTCACCTCCTTCGACGTCGTGTCTCAGATGATGATGGAGTAAGTGCCCCTCCTCCCCCCCACCCCACCGGCCAAGTGGGGCGCTCTGGAGGGTGAGAAATAGTGTTCCAGCGGGGATGTGGGGACCACGGGGCAAGAAAGGCAACTTTGGAGTCACATCCAGACTGACGCCCAGATCCGCCTGCCACCTGCTGGCTCTGTGACCTTGGGCAAATCATCTTCAGTTTTCTCATCTGTAAACTGGGGATTAGTAGGAAGGTCGAAGGAGATATAAAGGAAGTGGGTACTTAGTAAATGCAAGTTGCCTTGCCCTGCCCCGTAGCAGGGGAGAGAAGGGCATCTCAGTGCCCTGACTCCTAGTCGGGTGCTCTCCACCTCAGCACAGTCACTCACTCCAGCTTCGGCCTCCCACCCACTCCCCATCCCAGCACCCCCTCCCTCACTACCTTCAGCACGAACCCCCGGGGAAGCCCAGGCAGCTCTCGACCAGGCACAGAGCCCCCCGACCCTCACATCTCCCTAACACATGTGCTTCTCTCCCAAAGGGACATTCTCCGGGTTGGGGTCACTTTGGCTGGCCACCAGAAAAAAATCCTGAACAGTATCCAGGTGATGCGGGCACAGATGAACCAGATTCAGTCTGTGGAGGTTTGACACTCACCTGCCTCGGCTCACCTCTTCCTCCAGGCCCCGCCCCCTCCGCCCCCCACGCCGGCCCTCCTGGTGCTCGTCCACCCCAGGGTCAGCCACCTGCCAGGAGGCCACAGGCAACAGGAAGAACCAAGCAGCGCTCCAGCCACTAGACGTCACCAAGAACACGTGCAACTCAAACGACAGAAAAAAGGGAATTGGGAAAAAAGAAACTAGATCCTGGGAGGGGGTGGGAATACAAGGAATAATCTTTCAAGAGGATTCTCGTAAGGAAAGCGATGACCGTTCTTGGGGGGAAAGAAAGGGCTTGGGAGATTCGTGCGATTCGTCCACTCAGAGACCAAAAGCAGTTTCTCTCCAACTCCCTCTGGGAAGGTGACCTGGCTAGAGCCAAGAAACACTTTCAGGAAAACAAATGTGAAGGGGAGAGACGGGGCCACCCTTCTCTCCTGTCCCTGGCTGCTCCTACAGGCCTCCATCCACAGCCAAGCGCCAGGAGGATGGGGCAGGCGGACAGGCAGCCCCGGGAACCCCTCTGGGAAAATCCATTCCCGCTGCCACTGGGCAAACAGAAGCATTTTTCTGTCTTTGGAGAATATTTTAGAAACTCCAGTGAAAGAGACCGTTTCTCCTGTCGGCTCATGGGGATGAAAAGGGGCTTTTGTCCTCCTGGTCAGGGAGAACACGGGGACACCAGAAAGGCCAGCCTTCCTGAGGATGGCCCCCTGGGTCTGCAGCCTCACGTACATATCACGCGCACAGCCCGGCGGCCCCAACCCGCCCGGCGCCCGCTCCCGCCAGCCCCCACCTCGAGGGCTGAAGCTGCAGTGACTGCCGTCAGCTACGACTGCCACTGAGAAGGGTTGATCCTGCATCTGGGTTTGTTTACAGCGATTCGAGAACTCGGGGTATTTTGGTCAGGGGTGGTTTTGGTTTGGGGGGTTTGTTTGTTGGGGTTTTTTTTATGACAATGAAGTGACACTTTGACATTTCCTACCTTTTGAGGACTTGATCCTTCTCCAGGAAGAAGGTGCTTTCTGCTTATTGACTTAGGCAATACACCAAGGGCGAGATTTTATATGCACATTTCTGGATTTTTTATATGGTTTTCATTGACACCCTTCCCTCCTCCCACCTGCCACCAGGCCTCACCAAAGCCAACTGCCACGGGGCCATCTGGGCCCTTCAGAGACTTGAGTGAGATTTGGGTGGGCAGGGGGAGGTGCATCCCACTCCAGGACTGTTTATGAAAGTGACAGATTGCGGAGGAAGTGGGCCCTGAGGCCGCAGGGCTGGAAGTCCTCGCCCACTTCCCCACTCGCCTGCCCTGACCTATCTAGTACTTCCCAGGCAAACAGGCCCCTTTGGGGTTCCTGCGTGCCCTCAGATGGCCAAACCCCAGTTCTGCCTCCAGGAGCCTAAACCAGGCTGCACTGGAGGCCAGGACCCGGATCATTCACTGTGATAGCCCAGCCCTCCAGAGGGTGCCCCCAGAGACGTGGGCAGGCATGCTCCTTCCTTCCCCGGGGAGAAAGCGTGTGATTTCTCTCCCACCTCCTTCCCTCCACCAGAACTTCGCCAGGTCTGAAGGTCTTGGCCGTGGGGAAACCATCCGCCAAGAGGTCCGGCCTCAGACTCCCTCCTGTGAGCAAATGCAGGCACCTGAGCAGAACAATCGGTTAGTGAATTGAATGGAAATAAACGCTTTAGTTACAAAACAACCCTGTTCTCTGTAAGTTCCAAGAGAGACCCTGGCACCCTTGGGACGTGCCGACTGACCTATAACAGTCTTCCACGTGACCCTTCCTCCCTCAGGATTCTAGAAGGCTCAGGGCACATGGAGGACGACAGTTCCATGTGGCCTTTCCAGCTCTGGCTTGTCAAAAGCACAGGCAACGAAAGAAGCAAACCGAAAGTGGCTCAGAACTCGGCAGCGGATGCCCTGGGACTCAGGGTGAGCCACTGCCGGTACCTCAGGAGCAGGGAGTCCCAGGGGTGTACTCGGCACACCTGGGCCAGAGGAACGGGGCTCCCCGCACCAGGTGAGCTGTGATGGTGGGGTGTGAGGACCCCAAAGTGCCCAGAGGCCTCCGGTCGGAGCACAGGTATGATCGCCTTTTCCGGGCCAGCTCTGATGTTCTCCGTGCAGACGGGCTCCTACTCACACGTGGAAATCAGGACTCTGTGCGGCAGGAGCAGGCGGGTGCTGTGGATATCAAGTCTGGGCGAGGCGGGGAACCAGGGGCGCCGCCCCGCGGGACCTTCCCCTTTGTCCACGGAGCCTCTTCGAGGAGACTGACCAGTGGGAAAGGTTCAGGCTGCAGGCAGCCAGCTAGAGGCACCACGGTCCCAGCGAGCGTCCAGCAGGGACCAGCCTGTCGTCTGTCGCTCGCCTGCTCTGAGGGCCTGAGAGGCAGAGGGAAGGAAGGGATTAGAGCAGGGGGAGCCACAGGGAAAGCATTGGCAGATTTCCCACAAACTGGCCGGCAGTGGCCCACCGGCCATCACTGTGTGCCCCAAAGGTGCCCAGCGCGGGTGGCAGCTGTCCCGGCACACAAGGTCACCTTCTGGCAGGAGCCGCCCTGATGCTCTTTAGATTAGCTCGTTCTCCCCAGCCCGCCCCGCCATGCTCCAAGCCCCCCACGGAGCTGGCAGTCAGTGCTTCCTGTCAGATGGCTTCCTGTTCTAAGCCTCTGGTGTCCGCTAGCCAGCACGCCTGCCTGTCCACCCTCCGGGGCCCGGGGTCCTCAGTGGCCCTGGGCCCGCACCTGCCTGCTTCCCAGAGTACGGGTGCTACCCAGACCTCTGTGCCTCCACTTCAGGGCAACAGACAGACGTCACTGTGACTGTCCCAGGGCTACAGGTGCTGTCCGCATTTCCCACTCGCCACCCCATCCCTGCTGCTGGGACAGGACCCCCAACCCAACCTCTTGCCTGCTGCTCGGCGGGGAGTGGCAGGCCACGCTGCCAAGCGCCTTCCACTTACGCCACCCGCTCGCCCGGGCACACAGCTCTGAGCCGCCGCTGCCTGGTTACTAATCCCTTCCTGGCTCAACCTCCCCGAGTGCCAGCCTCCACCTGCCCAGCAGCGTCAGAGGCGTTTCCGGCTGCACTGCCCACAGTCGGTGCTGGGGGAAAGAAAGCTGCCCTGTGAGCCAGGCCAGGGCGCCGTGGAAATGGGGACCAGCTGCTCTGGGAGGGTGTGACTGGCAGAGCTGGGCAGTGCCAGGCTGGGTGGGACAGAACCAGGCCACCCACCCACGGCCCTGCTGCTCCAGAAGCCCCCAACATGGGTCACTACTGATGATCAGCAGGCCTCTCCCTGGGGGTGACATTCGAAATCCCCATCAACTGGGAAGACACCGGCAGACCAATCAGGGTAGGCAACGGCCTCGGTGCTGCGCCAAAGGCCTCAGAGCAGGCGCTAGAGCGGTGGGGACCGTGGGGGACACTTAAGGGCTCGGAGCAGTGGGGTTTACTAACTGGCGGTGGCTCTTGCTCAGATAGCATCAGCCGGACTTTCCCCATCATTTCTAGCTGGTCCCCACACTGCCACCATCCCAGGGCCTCTCTGCCACCCCTTGTGAGCAGGCCCTAGTCTCGCGTCACTCTCCAATGGGGCTCATCTTCGGGAGGCTGGGAGCCCCCACCCCTTCCTCAAGCCTGGCTGAGGCACAGGAAGGCCCCTGGCCCCAGACCACAACCTGCCCCAGCGCTGGGCCCTGGGCTTCTGGCGGCTCTTTCCTCGGCCCCTGTAGTTCCAATATGGTACCAAAGGCTGGCAGTCTCTTACCAGGGAAAATACTGTAAATGCATTCAAAGGACAGGATGCCACATGATGCTAGGGAAATGCACCCCAACCCGGGGTGGCAGCCTTCTCCTGTCACTAGAGACGTGGATCTGGGGACACATGTCCCCTCACTGAGCTCAGGTGAGGGGACCTGAGCTCTGGGGACCCCTCAGGTCCCCATCTGTAAAATGAGAGTGTTGGACTGGGTTAGCCCGGCTGTGCAGAACACTTTATACACTCGGTCTTGTGTGGAGGGCCTATTCCCCCGGTATATACGGGGAAACTGAGGCTCTGGGCGTGAAGTAGTTTGCTCGGCCAGGAAGGAGCAGCGCAAGCCCATGAGCTTTGGTTTATCGGCTTCTAATGCCCACCCTGCCATGCTCAGTTAGATGACAGCAAGCACGTGGTGTCTGAGGCTGCCTGGCAAGAGAAGGGAAAGTGCAAATGGGCTGCGGCTGTCAGGGAGGGCTTCATGGAGGAGGCTGTCTTGAAAATAACAGAGGTCGAGAGAAAAGTCATTCCAAGAGGCAGCAGCCAGAATGGTCCAACACCATGAGCAGTTGTGTTGGACGGGCCAGAGGAAGGGGGGAAGTGAGGGCTGACATACGGGAAAGTTGAGGCAGTTTGGACATGATGTACAGTCCAGCCACAGCAGGTTCTTGAGCAGAAGAGTAGCAGAGTGAGTATCAGGCTCTGGGAGAAGGAGTCAGTTCCGCCATCGGATGGGGCAGGACGCCTCCCTGCTACCCCGTCCCCCTAGAGCAGCCCTCACTTACTCCAGGGTAATCCAGGCCCTGCTGCTTTCTGTCCCTTCCTCACCAGCCCAGATAATCCGAACAGTCACTCCAGCTGCTTGGATCAGCAGGGACTGATTTGTGCCACCTAATTCTTAATTCAGCTGACATCCACCCCCATTTCCTCCAGGCTCTCGAGGGGTGGCCGATGATGGGGGGAGAGGGCTGCCAGGCACTGAGAGAGCTGGGCTGGGGGCTGTGAAGGTGGGCATGAAAAACTCAGGAAGCTCATTTCTGCCCAGTCACCCCAGCCCTGGAGAGATCACCCAGACGTGATGGAAGCGGTTTGGGGTCTTGTCTTTTCCAATAGCGTGTTATCCTGGGGAACCCCAGAGGGAAGTTTAGGGAGCCCCACTGTGCTGTGTGATGCTACACATGCATCACTGCGCCACCAGCCTTACCCAGCCTCTGGCAAAATGGCTCCTGCCATAAAACTTAAGGTGGAGAATGGCCTCGAAGCCGGCCAGCTTGCCCTGCAGGGAAAGCAAGGCCGGAGAGTTGGTCACAGGAAAGGACTTGGCCTTTGCCACCTAACAGGAAGACAGTGGGCTCAGGGCGTACCCCATGGTAGGCTGGTCTCAGGAGGTTGGAGTCACAGGGATTGCAACAACGGCTGAACGCTTACCATATGCCAGGTGCCAAAGTATTATCCTCCCCACCTTACAAGTGAGGAAACGGATTCCCAGGGCTGATTCCTAGAGGATTCCAACCAGGCCATCGCCTGCGGCCCTCCTTCCTTCTCACCTCCCAGGATTCCTCAAAGTCTGTGCCATTGCTCACCTGTGTCAGAGTCTCCTGGGCTATGTATTGCTTAACTCACAGATTCCCGGGCTCCACCCCGGGCCCCTACACCACAATCCCTGAGGTTGGGCCCAGGAGTCTCCATTTTTGACAGACTCCTCCAGGAAACTCCCCACTCAGCTCCCCTGCAACAAACAGCCCTGCAGAGACAGTGTCTGCAGAGACAGGGTCTGGAGGAGACAGGATTAGGAGAAAGCAGGACATCGCCAGATAAGATGCCCAAACTCAGACACAGATTAGGACCCGTGAAGTGGGCGCCAGGGCTGACCCTCAGGAATGTGCTCAGACTGAGCTAAGCTTTCAAGAAAATGAAAAAGACCCCCAGACCCAGAGTCTGTCTAAGTTTAGCTTCGCAGCATGAAGGCTGCCTCGGGAAAGCTGATATAAGAAGGAGAAGGAACTTAATACTTCAGAGGGGCCCAGCAGCCCACCCAGGACCACCCTCTGGAGACCCCACAGACCCCAAGACTGTGGTCCAGCCCTGCTCACTCAACACCTGGCCAGGTGGGCCAGGCACAGGCAGGGTGGGGCTTCTAGCTGGACCTGGAGCTACAGATGCCCCCGCCACCACCAACCCAGCTACCGAGACTAAGACACAGCTTTCTCTGGAGGAGGAAGAGGGAGCGAAGGCCCCTGTCTCTGCTCAGCGTCTAACAGCCCCTGTTGGAGGAGGGGACTCTAAACATTCGGAGCAGGAGAAAGAGGAGGGAGGGAGGTCAGGAAACATCTTAGAGGAAGTCAGAGCCAGGACCACTCTGGGGGCCCCGCAGAGACTGCAAGAGTCAAGAATTCTAACATTCCAAGATTCTAAGATTGCAAAGCCCCATAATTCTAAGATTCCAGTGGGAGGATTCCATGTTTTGAAGATGCCATCCTATATGAGTCTATGCTGCTAGTTCTTGAAATTTCAAGTCCCATTTTTTGTCACTGGTCCCCAAACCTGAGGACTCTAGCATTAAAAAAGCACAAAGAGAGAGCCAGAAAGAGAGAGAGAAAGAGATGGAGAGGGAGCAGCTAAAAATACGAAGAACAGCTCCATCCTTCCAATCTGAGTTACAGACGGACCTTGGCAAGAGCCAAAGACCCTCCTTTTGAGTGCGATGCAGAATTTTTCTCCCCGTAGAGTAGCGGAATTGCATGCTCAGGCCTTCCGGGGCGCGAGGACGGGGCACCGGCTGCTCCAAGCTGCCGCTGAGCAAAAAGCCCCGTGCAGGCCACAGTGCCCACTGGCTGGTGGGCTCTGACAGCTCTGCTGGGGACCCAAGCAGGGCCCGCCCCCCGGCTCAGTTCGGGGAGGGACTCCTCTCCCCTCCCCCCAGAGAGGAAGCTGTAGGGCCAGGAGTTTGCCTTGGCAGACCCCGGCTGAGGACTATTCCCCAAGCAGACCACCTTCCTGTTCCGAGCCAGCGTCTTAACACTGGACAAGCGTAGGGTCTCACTGCAAACCCCAGAGTCAGGTGCCTTCCCTGTGACACTCGGGACGCAGCATCCATGGCCGCACTGCCCCTGCCCCTCTCCAAGGACCCCCTCAGCCTTTCCAGCTTTAGCCACTGCTCCCTGGGGCTGGGAGGCCGGCTGAGGAGGCCTGTAGGTCACTCAGCGTTCAGCCTGGCTGCTTTCCCCCCATGGACAGCGACTCTGACAGCGGGGCCGCCAAGTCGAGCCTCTGAGACTGACCCGGGGGGGGGGGGCCTGGCAGGGACATTCACTCAAAACCAGCCTCTTTGGACTCCGGAGAAGAGCAATTGGTCACGCCCAGCCCCAGGCCATAATCACAGCTGCTATTTCTTGAGTGCCAACAATGTGCCAGGCACTGTGCTCACCTTTGTATATGAAGTGTCTTGCTTAATCCTCACACCACGCGCTGTGAGACAGGTACAGCGGTCACTCCCATTCCACAGACTGGGAAACTCAGAGACGTGACGTGGTGGCTCTCCCAGGTCACACAGCACCCACCCTCTTAATCACTATGCTATGCTGCTACCAGTGGTTCCCACTCAGCCCCCGCTACTGTCAGATCCTTTGCCAGTCAAATCCCAGACCCCCGGGCGGCGCTCTGACACCCTCTCTGAGCGTGGCCCCCTGGAGCTGCTGTCAGAGCCACAGGTGGTGGAGTGAGCACTGGGCTCCCCTCGAGGCGTCCACCCCAGCCCGGGCTGTGCAGGACAGAGCTCTCCGCCAGGGGGTTTCACAGAACCCTGTTTCCTCTGGTCATACACTTGGGTTTTCCTGACAATGTTGGGGGGTCAGGGAGTGACGCACTGGGGTTCGATGGCCGTGCGTCAAACCCAGCTCCTCCAGGCCCCCCACTGCTGTGGCCAAGGAAATCTCACCAGCTGTGTCCAAGATCAACCTGACCCTGTTACTCCAATGCCTTTGTAGGAGTATTTTTAGCAGAATTTTTTTTCCAAAATAAATGTGAATTGTAAAAATTATCACTTGGGCTCAGTTCTTTTTTTTTCCCCAAGGTTCCCCCGAGAACACATAGGAGCAGAGTTCTGAAGCATGGCCAGGAGTTTTCCGGGGCTGAGATTAGAGCCAGGGCCAGGGCTGAGGTTGAGGTTGGGGCTGGGGCAGGGACTTGGCCAGGGCTGGGCTGGGGTGTTGAAATCTAGCAAAGCTCCCAAGTGTTCTAAGAACGCTCAGTCGTGTTTAAGAGTCTGAGCTCTGCCGCCAGAGGTCCTGGGGTTCGTATCCCAACTCTGCCATTGGAGAGGTCACCTGACTGTTCTAAGCCTCATCTTTGCGTCTGTAAAACAGGGGCAATAACATCTGACTCCCGGAGCGTGGGCGAGGGGTGAATGAGATGAAATCGTGAAGGCCTTAGCACCCACGACGTTAGCGCTGTTCTTTGCTGGGCAGGAAGGCTGCGATGGCGGGCCCCTCATCTGTCACACTCCGCTGTGTCTCCACTACCCAGACAAAGCCTGACTCATGCTAGACACTCAGTAAGTGTTTGTCAAATAGACGTCACGGACATTTGGGAAGGGTCCCACCGTCAAATACCTTTGGCAAATTCTGGAATAAGGCAAGTGAACCAGATTTCTTTATTTCAGGACGTTGCAGAGCTTTAAACACACTAACGGTGCGATGTGGGTCTCTAAAACGGTGTTGTTATTTCAAGCTTCCCCTGCAAGGGGAGCAGCTCACGGGACCAGTGTCCCTGGGAACTTGCTTGGGTAATGCTCTGGTGGTTAGAGGTAGAGCTGAGGCTGGGGTTGAAGTTGGGCCTGGAAGGCACGATGGCCTAGAGGTCAAAGGAGGATGGGATCCGGGAGGCTGTCCTCCAATTTGCTCACTCACTCATTCAAAAAGTCCTTACTGAACTCCTGCTACATGAAAGGCGCTGCATTAGGTACCATGGGGGAAACAGAAATCACTCCTGCGCTTGAGAAGTTATCAGGGCCTCTGGGACATTTCACTGCCCGTGAATCGGGCACCCACGGTGTGCCAGACGCTAGGCTGGTTCTCCAAATGCTGCAGTGAATCGGACACGTGCCCACCCTCCTGGAAGTCCTCAGTCAGTGGGAGGTATGGGGTCGTTACAACTCAAGGTGACGTGTGCAACACTCAAAGTGCCTATGGCTCCCAGCAAGGGTGCAATGAACCCGGAATGGGTGCTGAGTGGGGTTCCAAAGCATGACTAGGAGTTTTCCAGGAAGCTAAGGATGGAGATAGCACTCCAAGTAGAGGGGACAGTGGATACAAAGGTATGAAGTCAAACACTGACATAATACCTTTTGTGAATTACTCTGTGCTACGGTCTGAACGTCCCTCCAAAGTCGTGTGTTGAGACTTAATCAGCAACATGATAATATTTAGAGGTGGGGTCTTTAGGAGGTGGCGGGGCCTTGAGGGCAGAGCCTGGTGAGTGGGATCGAGCCCCTTGTGCAAGGGCTTCACACG
Source organism: Propithecus coquereli (assembly GCF_000956105.1). Lineage (NCBI taxonomy): Eukaryota > Metazoa > Chordata > Mammalia > Primates > Indriidae > Propithecus > Propithecus coquereli. The sequence continues at coordinate 1,333,822 of NW_012149075.1, forward strand.
GCGGTCGGCTGGCTGGCTCTTCGGCTCCTCCACCACGCGAGGACATGGCATTTGTCCCCTTCTGCCCTTCTGTCCCTTCTGTCACATGAGGTCACCTAGACAATGCCATCTGGGAGGAACAGGCCTTCACCAGTCCCCAAACCTGCTGGTGCCTCAACCTTGGACTTCCCAGCCTCCAGAACTGTGAGAAATAAATCCCTGTTCTTTATTACAGGTTACCAGTCTCAGGTGTTTTGTTATAGCAGCAGGAACGGACTAAGACACCCGTGAGTAATATCGATGCGCACAGGGCCACCACATTAAAAATAACACATGATGGCCGGGCGCGATGGCTCACGCCTGTAATCCTAACACTCTGGGAGACTGAGGCGGGAGGATTGCTTGAGCTCAGGAGTTCGAGACCAGCCTCAGCAAGAGCAAGACCCCATCTCTACTAAAAATAGAAAGAAATTAGCCAAACAACTAAAAATAGAAAAAATTATCTGGGCATGGTGGCACGTGCCTGTAGTCCCAGCTACCGGGGAGGCTGAAGCAGGAGGATGGCTTGAACCCAGGAGTTTGAGGTTGCTGTGAGCTAGGCTGACGCCACGGCACTCTAGCCTAGGCAACAGAATGAGACTCCGTCTCAAAAAAAAATAATAATACATGACCTTTACAGTAGTTTGTAAAGCAGCCTGGCAAGGCCGCCAGATCCCAAGGGGAGGCGAGTCCAGGAGAGCTTGCAGCGAGGCCGACTGGGTCAGGCACAGCATGGTCGGCCCAGCTTGCCAGCTCCAGGCCTTCCTGGTTGTCCTGGGGCCTCGGACCTACCACCAAGGATGACTTGGGTCTCCTGGCCCGGTTCCTCTGAGAAGTCTGGATCCCCTTCCTGGCTTCACCTCCCCTACTCTGAGACTCTCCTGCCCACTCTGAGATCCAGGACAACCTCAGGGGGGTCTGCTCCCAGCTCAGGGACACTGAGACACTGACCCAGGTCCCCCAGCTCCCAGCTCCCTCACCAAACCCTAGTGGCTCCTCCCTGCCCTCTTCTCACTCTGCTTTCCCACCCGGGGGACAGCTGAGACCAGTCTCTGCCCCTCCTGGCACTGTATGGGCGCCCACAGGCTCAGTCATTTCTCAGAGACAGGGTGTTATCGCTGCTGCGAAAGATGTCATCAAGGAGAAAAAGAGAAACAAGGGAGGGGCTTTCCCCATGGTCTCTGGCTGGGTAGGTCACAGTGGCTGCGGAGACGCCCACCCCTGTGCCACTTAGAAATGCTCCGCCCCTCCCCCACACGCTCCTCTGCAGATCCCATCAGACCAAAGCGTCTGCCCGGACCAGCCCTGCCCCTGAAACCCTGATGACACAGCGCAGGGCGTGCTGGGCCCACCAGCGCCCACCCGTGTGGGCACCCCTCCCCTGCTGCCCCCTGGATGGCACGAGGGTAAAATTGAGACTCTTCTGCTACCACTGCGGCTGCCACAGCCCCTCCCTGTCCCTGGTGACTGTGGGTCCCCAGGCAGCAGGAAGTTCACACGTGCTCATTGGTAAGCGACTCTCACAGCACACACATTCGTGCCGTCAGCTACACGCAGACACACGTTCACACACAAAGCCCTAACATCCCTCCCACCGCTCATTCACGCACACACACAGACACACAGACCAGGCTCGTGCTCAAACTCAGCCCCACACGCTGGTCACACACTCACCCCGCGTCGTAACAGCAGAGAAGGTCCCTGGCACACTTCACTCTGCCAGGCTTCGTGGGCGAGCTCTGCGTGTGCCGTCCTGCTCAGTCCTCAAACCTGTGCTGCGCAGGTATCTGTGGCGAAAGATCTGGTTTGTTTTCCTTTTCTTTTTTTTTCAGTCTCCAACCTGTTGAGGATCTGATATGTGGTCCGACTGTGACATCAACACCCGAACTTGTCCAAAACCCAAACCCTGTTCCACAAGACCGGTCCCCCAATCACATGCTCAGACACCATGGCAATGTCAAGATGCCATAAAAGGTTCCAAAATCCCTGTGCCTATCTCATTGCAGACCAGTAGCAAACAGTCCTAGGACAGGAACCAGTCCTGTCTATATTTTGAGTAGCACTTTCCTAAAAGACCTCAGAAAGTGGACAACAGTCCTTATCCCCATCTCACAGGTGAGAAAACTGAGGTACAGCATTTTGAAGAAACTGCCCACGGTTACATAGTTAGTAAGGACAGGAGCCAGGCAGCCTGCTCCCAAAACTATGCTCTAAACTATGCTCTAAAACTCCAAAACACAGAGTTCTACTCACATACACGGCAGAAGACACACACCTACAAATACAAAAACAGACAAGTACTCTAGACGCACGCATGCACAGACAGGCACGCTTGCACAGACAGGCACGTATGCGTCCGCTACAGTGAACACAAATGAATGCACACAGAAATGCAGGCACAAGCATGCAGATGTGTCTGCTTTGCTGATCAATAGGTCCCCAGTGCCAGCACCGTGCCTGACACACAGTAGGCACTTAGCGAATATTTCTGAATAAATCAGTACCCTTGTGCCCCCTCCTGTCCCTATCCACAAGACACACAAACACATGTGTATGGGCTGTCATACATGGAGAGACTAAAGCTGCAGGCTAAGAGCACAGTCTTTGGGTTCAGGTAGAAAACAGTTCAAATCCTGTCTCCACCATTAATGCTGTGTGACACAGGGAAGTCGCTGCACCTCTCTGAGACTCAATGTCATTGTCTAGAGAATGGAGATCAGTTCACTATTTACTGAGCAAATATTTACTGACTGCCTGCATGTGATGGTCAGTTCACCGGGTGCTGGGAACAGAGCAGTGAACGAAACAGACAAAAGCGCCTGCCCACATGGAGCCCCGGTCCTCGTGGGGGCAGACAGGCACTTAAACAATTGAACGCAATGTCTTAGGTGGGGATGAAGCCATGAAAAATTTGGTGGGAAAGGGCTTTGGGGGGTTGGTTTTTGAGGGGAGTTGCAATTTTAAAATAGAGCGATTGGACACAGAAAAGCACATAATCCAAGATCCCATGTGTATGAAGAACAAGAACAGTCAATCAATGGCGACAGAATTCACAGAGGACTCACTTCAGGGGAAGTGCGGAAGGGGACCTTACAGAGGGCTGGGAATGTCCTGCTTCTTCACCTAGGCGGTGGTCACGGCATATGTAAAAAAAATCATCAAGTGTAAATATTGGTGCACGGTAGGTGCTTTTGCATGTTATCCCTCAATTTACAAACTTAGCGTGGCCAGGGAAGGCCTCCTGAGATGACTTCTGAGTACAGAAAGAGCTGAGGGTGGGGGCGTAGGTGAGTAGCTCACCAGGAAGCATGTCCCAGGCAGAAGGGACAGCAGGGCAAAGGCCCTGTGGCCAGAGCATGCCCAGGATGCTCAAGGGACAGCAAGGAGGCCAAGGTATCTGCAGCAGGAAAAGTGAGGGGGAGAGTGGGGCGAGCCAGGGTCCTCTGCGGGCCATGAGCGGGACTCGGACTTTTCTCCACATGAGACGGAAGCTTGTGGAGTGTCTGAGAACACAGGTGCCGTGATCTGACTTTTAAAAGCATCACCCGGATTGCCGTGTACTACGGTGGTGACAGGGTGTATCAGTCAGCGTTCTCCAGAGAAACAGAACCAGTAGGATATGTATTAAAAGATTTATTTCAAGGAATTGACTTTCCGTGTTTGGCTAGCAAATCCCAGATCTGTAGGGCAGA